>NC_068932.1:20000000-20303030 GCF_023091745.1 Budorcas taxicolor
TGTGTGTGTGAATCTCTTCTTATAAGGACACCAGTCATATTGGATTACTGACCAATCAGTAATCAGCTCACCTTTGTTGTTGTTGTCTGGTCACTAAGTCGTGTCCAGTTCTTTTGCAGCCCCATCAACTATAGTCCACCAAGCTCCTGCATAGGATTTTCCAGACAAGAATACTGGAGTGGGTTGCTATTTCTTGCTCCAGGGGATCTTCCCAGCCCAGGAATTGAACTCTTGTCTCTTGCATTGGCAAGTAGATTCTTTACCACTAAGCCAGCTGGGAAGCCCTAGTTCAGTTCAGTTCAGTCGCTCAGTCGTGTCCGACTCTTTGCGACCCCCATAAAATGCTGCATGCCAGGCCTCCCTGTCCATCACCAACTCCCAGAGTTCACCCAGACTCATGTGCATCGAGTCAGTGATGCCATCCAGCCATCTCATCCTCTGTTGTCCCCTTCTCCTCCTGCTGCCAATCCCTCTCAGCATCACAGTCTTTTCTAATGAGTCAACTCTTCACATGAGGTGGCCAAAGTATTGGAGCTTCAGCTTCAGCATCAGTCCTTCCAAAGAACACCCAGGACTTATCTCCTTTAGAATGGACTGGGAAGCCCTAAGGCTCACCCTATTAGCCCCTTTTTAATTTAACCACCTCTTACATGTGATTGGGCTTCCCTGGTGACTCAGATGGTAAAGAATCCACCTGCCAATGCAGGAGACATGGGTTCAGTCCCAGGGTCAGGAAGATTCCCTGAAGAAGGGAATGGCAACCCACTCTAGTATTCTTGCCTGGAGAATTCTATGGACAGAGGAGCCTGGCAGATCCATGGGCTCTCAAAGAATGAGACATGACTGGGCAACTTTCACTTTCTACACATGATAGCCAAGATAGTGTTCATTGTCATGCACTGCTAGACAAGACTTTTTTTTTTATTGAGGCATAGTTGATATACAATATTATATAAATTTCAGGTATATAACATACTGATTCACAATTCTTAGAGATTACATTCCATTTATAGTAATTGTAAAATATTGGCTATAGTCCTTGTTTTGCACTATACATCCTTGTAGCTTGTTTATTTTATACATAATAGTTTGTACCTGTTAGTCCCCTACCCCAGTGGGGCCCCCTCTCTCTTTTTCCTCCCCACTGGTAATCCCCAGTTTATTCTCCGTATCTATAAGTCTTGTTTCTTTTTGTTATATTCACCACTTTGTTTTATTTTTTAGATTCCACATATAAGTGATATCATACAGCATTTGCCTTTCTCTGCCAGACAACATTTTTAATGAAATTCCTGGGAACTCATTTATTCATTAATTATTTCCTGGGCATCTATATAGAGCTAGGGAACAGGGGAGACAATAAGATTGCCCTAAGAATGATAACAGTCTCCAAGGGAGGACAGTGTTAGAATAAAGGCAGTCTCCTGAAGTAGAAATTGTGCCTTTCTAACCACTTTATCTCTGGCACCTTGCACTGTGCCTCGCACATAGTATGTTGCTCGAAAAAGTCAGAATTGATCAGATATGAGTCTTGTTGCAGAATTTCTAAATCTGGTCTAAAAGAGGCCTGGTAGTGTTCTATCAAGTGGTTAGTTTGCAATTAGGTAGATCTCCAAAGAGAAGCAGGTAGTTACACCAAGGGAAATATTTCCATGCCCCCTTAGAACCTCCCTCCTTCCTCCAAGTGTGGTCCATGAACCAGAAGCATGGGCCTCACCTGGGACCTTTTTAGAAATGCAGATTTTCATGCCTCACTCCAAATCCACTGAATAAAAATCTGCATTTTAGCAAGTCCCCAAGAGACTCACGTGTACATTAAATATTGAGAAGCATTGCCTTATGAGGAGCTTATTAACAATGATTGGTAGATTAACTTAGAATAGAATAAATATAAGGTATAATTATTAAGGTAGGTCTTCTCTGACTCCAAGCCATATAATACAGTGGTAATTTTTTATAAGAGTTATGTTTCTATCATAGGTTAGGAGAGGAAAACTGAATTGAACTATCTTTCTTTACCTTTAAAAATAACATTTTAGTCAAGTCGTAACAGCCCTTCCATTTCTCTCACTCCCTTGTACTTCAGGTAGTTTAACCGCCTAAACAAAGCCCATAGGAGGTAGGAGAGGAAAATGGTCATTTTAATAGGAACAACAGTTACCATTAATTGAGCAACAGCTCTACTAGGCACCACACCAAGCTCTTTATATACTCAGAACAACCCTCCTGGGTAAGAATTATTAACTCTGTTTTACAGATGAAGAAACTAGAGCTCAGACTGATTACATGACTTCCTCAACTTTCCAGAGCTAATAATTGCCTGAATCATGATTTGAACCAGATTGAAGCACCAGAAAGCCCATTTTTTTCCCCACCACATGTCATCCCAAAACTCCTGCCATCCAAAGAGTTCAAAGCTGATCTTTCACTTCAGACTTGCTGCCCGTGACTGATTCACCTCCTATTTCTGCAGGTTGAAAATGTAGCTTTTTATAATTACATTAATTGCTAATATGCATTTTACAAAAAATTTCTACCTCTCTTATCTGTAAAACAACTCTCCGGGTGTAGGTGAGGACCAAAAGAATCAGAAGAGTTACTTGCTCTGCCTAAGATCATCACTCACCTGGTTGGTATATTCCAAGGCCCAGATTCAAGTCTGGGTCTTGTGACTCCAAAGCTCATATCCATTTAAGATTTTCTTTATATATTTCTTAGGAGTTCCAATTCTTTAGAAATGGGGAAAAGGAAAGCAAGCATGCTAGCTTTACAAAAAGGAACGTTTCTCCCCACTAGACTGAATTCCTTGAGGGCAGAGAATGAATCTTACTTACTCTATGTGCTCAGAACAAACACAGTGGCCCTCATGACCACTTCTTCTTCCTGTTTAGTCACTAAGTCGTATCTGATTCTGTGTGACCCCATGGACTATAGCCAGCCAGGCTCCTCTGTCCATGGAATTCTCCAGCAAGAATACTGGAGTGGATTGCCATTTCCTTCTTCAGGGGATCTTCCCATCCCAGAGATCGAACCCACATCTCCTGCGTTGGCAGGCAAATTCTTTACTGCTGAGCCGCCAGGAAAGTCCTGGCCATCATGACAAGAGCTTAAATAAGTATTTATTGAATAAATGATCTTAAATGGCTGATTTCAACTTTATTTCTGTGAGTGAGGTGAACTTTAAGTACAGAATAATTAGTGTTGTTCCATGGACCGTGACCAATCTTTCCTCTTCCCGGGTTCTCTACCCCAGTCTGTGGCACCACTGTGCCCACAGGCTACCAGGCTAGAAATTCTCTCCTTCCCCTCACCCTCATCCTATTAATCACTGTCTGCCACAGTGATTTCAGGCTGCCACAACAGATGTCAAATTGAATGGCTTAAACAACAGAAATTTATTTTCTCACTTTTCTGGAGGCGAGAAGTTCAAGATCAAGGTTCCAGCTGATTTGCTCTCTGATAAGAGCTGTCTTCCCGGCTTGCCGACAGCTGCCTTCCCCCCGTGTCCTCACGTGGTCTTTCCTTAGTGCACACGCACAGGGAGTCAGAGAAACAGCTCCGGTCTCTCTTCTTCTCATGAAATTACCAGTCCGTTTGGATTAGGACCCCACCCTTCTGATTTCATTGAACCTTAGAGGCCCACTGGGGGTTGGGGCTTCAACATGTTAATTTGGAGAGGGGAAAGGACACAAGCATTCAGTCCATAATAATCTCCAAAGTCAGCCCCATATTTGAACAAAGTCTGCAAAAAAAGTTTGCTAATATTGCATATTTCTGTTATTGAATACCTATGCATAATTTAATCCACTATTTATTCCATTTAGGTTATTCTTTAATTTTATTCAATAAATAATATTGTGTAGGCACAGTGGAGAATACTACCAACAGGGCCCCTGTCTGAATGGAGCTTTCATACTAATACAGGAGACAGAAATTAAACAAATGAGATAGGAATTAAGAGCATAAGCTTTGGTACCAGACCCTACTGGGTTGCATCCTGGCCTTGGGAAATTTATTTAACTCTTTGCTTCATTAGCTGTAAAATAACGGTAATAATAAGATTATTTTTTACTTTATTTTTTTATTGAAGGATAATTGCTTTACAGAATTTTGTTTTCCGTCAAACCTCAACATGAATCAGCCATAGGTATACATATATCCCCTCCCATTTGAACCTCCCTCCCATCTCCCTCCCCATCCCATTCCTCTAGGTTGATACAGAGTGCCTATTTGAGTCAGGATTATTTGAAATATTAAGATAATATTAAGACAATATTGCAGTACCAGCAAAACAATATTGCATAATACAGCTTATTTAGTAACTGTCATATAATAAGTGCTAAATAAATGTTAGCTCTGATTACTAAATATAAACACAAATCTATTACATACTCATTTGCACAAATGCCTCCTGAGAAGTTCTACGTCCTCCAATTTTTTTTCCACCTTCAAATCCATCCTCTCTGGAGCCAATAAATAATGCCTGGTGTCATCATCCTCTGCTTCAAACACTTCTGCAGTCCTCCCCACTGCCTGCAGGATGAGGTCTAAGCTGTGCCCTTAGGACCTGCTCCCAGCCCTCCCCTGCAGACTTATCACTCCCACAGCTTTATGCTCCAGCAAGGCCAAACTTCATGGCCACACTGTGCTATTTCTTGCCTTTGTCCCTTTACTCATGCTGTCCTCTTTGACAGAAACATACATCACCCGACTAATCCCTACTCCAGGCAAACATACTGGAGTGGGTTGCCATTTCCTACTCCAGGAGATCTTCCCAACCCAGGGATCAAACCCTGGTCTCCTGCATTGCAGGCAGATTCTTTACCATGTAAGCCACCAGGGAAGCCCAATTCCTACTCTAGCCCCTCCTTTAACACACAGCACAAGGGCCACCTCCTCTGCGAAACTTCTCCTGTAAACCTCAGATTTGGCCAACTTAATTCTTCAATATCTCCATTATTGAACTAACGGGGTATTATTAATGTCTGTTGAAAAGCGCCACCCATCCATATAAAGAGCATCTGGAGGACAGAGGCTGTCATATCTACCTTTGTAGCTGTAGCACCTAACAATGGATATGACACAGTAAGTTTTCAATAAGTCTTTATTGAATGACTGAATGAATGACTGGAAGGAGTTAAACTTGAATATAATGGAAGGGATCTGCAGAGCTCTAGTAAATGAATCATTCATTATCTTTAGTCTAATCACTTTGGACCATGCAGAAGGACAAAGTCAAAGTTTAAATGTTAGGGGGAAAGTGTTATGTATTTGTTTCTTTGAGCTTCCCTGGTGGCTCAGTGGTAAAAGAATCTACCTGCAATGCAGAAGCCGGGTTCAATCCCTGGGTTGGAAAGATCCCCTGATGGAGGGTGTGGCAAGCCACTCCAGTATTCTTGCCTGGAGAAATCCATGGACCAGAGGAGCCTGGCGGGCTACAGTCCATAGGGTTGCACAGTCAGACACAACTGAAGCAACTAAGCAACAGCAGCATTATGTTTCTTTACTTCTTTAGGTAACAATTATTTAGCCCTTTCCAAACACTGTGCTAAAAGTTGGGTATATGAGACACAATCCCTCCTCTCAGGGAGCCTTCAGCCTAATGGGAAAATAGCTTTCCCCTTTGAAAAGCTAGAAGGCAGCCTGAACTGGTCTTTCCCCCCAACTTCCTACAATGTTACATTTCACAAGTCATAGCTTAGCATGTAAGTTATGTGGATAAGACAGACCTGTACATAAATTGTTAAAGCAAATGTGAAAGTGAAAGTCGCTCAGTCATGTCTTTACAACCTCATAGACTATATAGTCCATGGAATTTTCCAGGCCAGAGTTCTGAAGTGGATAGCCATTCTTTTCTCTAGGCAATCTTTCCAACCCAGGGATTCAACCCAGGTCTCCCACATTGCAGGTGGCTTCTTTACCAGCTGAGCCACCAGAGAAAGCAAAAATGAAATAATAGAAATATTAATGTGCAGTAAGACTATGGAGAAGACAGTGATTATGATAGGGTTATTTTGCTTTTACAAAATTTTTACTGAAGTTTTAAGTTTCTGTACTTACTCACTCTAGAAAATTGAAAACTGTAGAACAAAGTATGAAAATCACCAGAAGATAATCATTCTACTGTCCTGAAATAATAACTTTTAATATTTTGTCATGATAAAAATATGTTGCATGCAATAACAACATTAATCAAATTCTTAAACAGGAAAAAAAAAAACCCCTCTGGTCTTACTTTCTTCCAGAGATGAAATATCTCATTCTAATCCGAAGAGTGATTTTTCGAAGAGGTGGTATTATTTTCACAGTAGTCTCCTTGAGTTGAGTTCTATAATTTGGGAACACTAATTCATAAAACACAGCCCTAGAAATTTACTGAACTTCATTTCTAAAATTTACTCTTCCATTTATTGGATTGTTTTTAGGAGAAAACTAATCTTGTATAGATAACACAGGGAAGGAAAAAAGCTTTGTTCCAAAGTTGAAGGCCTCTGGGTACTATAGCTCCAGAATCTAACTTGGTTAGACAATATAGCTCTGTCTTCCTAAACAAAAGACAGCAAAATCCATGTAATGTTGGGTTACTCGATCTGTAGGCAAGCATAGCCATCTAAAATTATGTAAATGGCCTATTGCTGTTTTCAAACTCGGCCTTTGTTCATTGATTGATTGATTCATTCATTCAATTAATATTTATTGAATTCCTGCTTTGGGCCAGGCACCTGGGTGGGACTTGGGAATATAGACGTGAACAAGAAAGACATTGAGCAGCAATTATGGGGCTGAAAAAGGTCCACTTCAATTTTTGGTCTACTGCATGTGATTTGTTCCCTAAAGTACAGCCAACCAGCCAGTAAGTGCTTCTGGCACAGACACACAGTGTAACATTTTCACTGGGGAATAATCTGAAAAGTCGGTGTTTTGCTTCATCACTCCAAATTCTATTGTGAGCTGTTTTAGCAGAAAGAATAGTCCTCCGACTGTTTAATTCTATAAAAAGCTGCCAAAACATTAATGCTCCTTTTTTTTGTCTTCTATAAAAGAAAATAAAAAGTTATTTCACTCAAAGTTATATTTCACCAATATAATTAGAGGTAATATGCTTTAAAATGTGTTAAACATTTGCTATATAATAATTAGTAAAACTTAGAATAAGATGTTTACCTTCTAAACAATAATTAGAGTAACAGTAAACAAAACATAGTCCATCATATCCAGGGAGGAAGAATAAAAGAAACCAAGGAAAAGTGAAAATAATTAATTATACAAGGTGCTACACTTGCTGATTTATATTTCTTTCTTTACAGCTTTTCATTATGATTGTTTTAATATTTTTACGCAGTAGTCTTCTTTTTGGAGAAGGCAATGGCAACCCACGCCAGTACTCTTGCCTGGAAAATCCCATGGACGGAGGAGCCTGGTAGGCTGCAGTCCGTGGGGTCGCTAAGAGTCGGACACAACTGAGCGGTTTCACTTTCATGCATTGGAGAAGGAAATGGCAACCCACTCCAGTTTGCCTGGAGAATCCCACCTGTCTATGGGGTTGCACAGAGTTGGACACGACTGAAGTGACTTACCAGCAGCAATCTTCTTTTTTTCTTAGCCTAGCAGTAGATATACCAGGTAACAAGAGAATCTGAACTGAAAGGAGCACTGAAAGACCTGAGAGAGAGTCTAATTCACACTCTTTTTTTTAGAATTACTTATCCTTTCTAGGACATAACAGCCTTTGTTATCAGACTGTTTATATCTAATCTAAACCCCACAGACTGCAGTCAAATTCTGTTTCCTCTTTTTATCATGTTTTGTGGGTCCTCTTTTACTTGGAGGACATAGTAGCTTACCTCCATTCTACTTTTTAACAACCAGATACACTTGGTCGTGTTTCTGGCTCCCTTAAAGCATTTGGTGTCTCAGGGCAGGGGTTCTGTAGATTTTTCTATTGTTGTTCAGCCACTAAATCATGTCCAACTCTTTGCAACCCCATGAACTGCAGCACACCAGGCTGCCCTATCCTTCACTATCTTCCGGAATTCGTTCAAACTCATACACATTGAGTCAATGATGCTATCTGACCATCTCAAGCTCTGTTGTCCCCTTATCCTTTTGGCTTCAATCTTTCCCAGCATCAGGGCCTTTTCCAAAGAGTCAGTTCTTCACATCATGTGGCCAAAGGATTGGAGTTTCAGCTTCAGCATCAGTCCTTCCAATGAATATTCAGGACTGATTGCCTTTAGGATTGACTGGTTTGATCTACTTGCAGTCCAAAGTACTCTCGAAAGTCTTCTCCAGCACCACAATTCAAATGCAGCAGTTCCTCAGTGCTCAGCCTTCTTTATGGTCCAACTTTCACATCCATACATGACTACTGGAAAAACCAAAGCTTTGACTATGCAGACCTTTGTTGGCAAAGTGACATCTCTGCTTTTTAATACAGCTGTCTAGGTCTGTCACTCAGTTGGTAAAGAATCTGCCTGCAATGCGGGAGACCTGGGTTCAATCCCTGGGTTGGGAATATCCTCTGGAGAAGGGAAAGGCTACCCACACCAGTATTCTGGCCTGGAGAATTCCATGGACTGTATAGTCCATGGGGTCGCAAAGAGTTGGACGCAACTGAGCTTTCACTCTTTTTTTCACTATATTTTTCACTTTCACTTTTTCAGGTCTGTCACAGCTTTCCTTCCAAGGAACAAGCGTCTTTTAATTTCATGGCTGCAGTCACTGTCCACAGTGATTGTGAAGCCCAAGAAAACTAAAATCTGTCACTGTTTCCACTTTTTCTCCTTCTATTTGCCATGAAATGATGGGGCCAGATGCCATGATCTTAGTTTTTTAGTGGTGAATAGATTTTTCCAGTATTCTTGCCTGGAGAATCCCAGGGACAGAGGAGCCTAGTGGGCTGCTGTCTATGGGGTCGCACAGAGTCAGACACAACTGAGCGACTTCACTTTCACTTTTCACTCTCATGCATTGGAGAAGGAAATGGCAACCTACTCCAGTGTTCTTGCCTGGAGAATCCCAGGGACGGGGGAGCCTGGTGGGCTGCCGTCTGTGGCGCACAGAGTTGGACACGACTGAAGCGACTTAGCAGCAGCAGCAGCTGTTTTACCTCTCGGCCCATATTTAGAGATTCCTGGACCTTTAATAACAATTTCAATCCTCTATTTCCTGCTGTCTATTCCTTTCCAAACTAGATTCTTCTCAATTCTTCCTTCCATTCTTCCTTTCCCCGCTTCCTTCCTTCCATATGACATTATTCTCTATGAGGCCTCCAGTCTTCCTGGTGCTTGCAGTCAAATAAGGAGATACACACTAATAATAAACAATTACAAAGGAAGACAAGTTATTTGAAGGAAGAGTATAGGGAGCTCTGAGAGCATATAATAGGGGTCCTGACCTGGTCTTACAGGTTGGGATAAACTACCCCCTCCCCAAGTGATATTTGTGCTGAATCCTAAAGGGTGGAGAGGAGTTCACCAGAGCTTTCCAGGAGACGGCAACAGACCTGAAAAGGCTCTGAGGAAAGAGGGCCAAGCGGGTGTCCTGCAGGGCTCCTGGGCCATTTGACACCCAGTGGGGAAAGCGCCACCTCTGCCAACCAGTCTTCTTTCTATCGACGTTATCAGAATGCTGGGCTCCCAGGGCTCTGGGAGATGGATTTGAATATAAATATACAAGAGCATGAAAAGAGGAAGGACCCTGATGGAAATGATACAGAGCAGCCTGGGGCACAGACAAGGGCATCCAGACAACATCTATGGGTGATGGGGGGCCGAGGGGGGTTGGCTGCTAGGGAGAACTGATTCCCTGGAAGGATCTGGGAAAACTTCTCTGAGGAAGTGAGTGAAGAAGGACTCTGATAAGCAGTTATGAAGGGAAAGAACATTCTAGCTGAGGCAGGAGCTTGAGCGAGAAAAGGAAAGGGAGCCGAGAGGACCTTCGAAAGCTGTTAAAGCCGTGATTATATTGTTCCTTTTCTTCCAGCAAAATGGGAAACTAGGCAGATCGAGACGTTTGTCAAACATAATTTATGTTCTCTCCAAGTGCCCAAACTGTATGTTTTCACCATGTTTGGTGGTGATATTTCTAAAATGTTTTATGCCCGTTCCTGCCTGCCTTAATAAAGGATCCTAAATATAACAACCTTTTCTTGATGACGCATGAGCACGGTCATGAGAGTGTAGTTATTTTATGCTGCTTTATAAATCAGTTCTCTGCTCTTTATTTTTCTCTGTCCTTTAGCTGTCAGCTGCTAGTTGTTTTTGAGTCAGCCTCAAGCAAAGCCCTGTCCCCACCTCGCTCATCACAAAATCATTCTATTTAACTGAGAAACCAAGTAAATACACGGGTTGGGAATCATATGCCTGACGTACAATAGGCTTCAATAAATATTTGTTGAATAAATGATTAGTTAGGCTTGGACTGGGAGTCTCAGGTATGGGGTTGGTGTACAGACCTAGAATAGTTCCTCCTGGGACCAGACTCAAAACCGTGTGAAGTCACCTCCAGATAATGGGTGGTTACGCT
Source organism: Budorcas taxicolor (assembly GCF_023091745.1). Lineage (NCBI taxonomy): Eukaryota > Metazoa > Chordata > Mammalia > Artiodactyla > Bovidae > Budorcas > Budorcas taxicolor. Next base: position 20,010,528 of record NC_068932.1, read on the forward strand.
GCTATTTTTGTAGTGTTGCTTAGCAAGAACAGACTGCCAGCCAGCTTAGAGTCTAGTGACTAACAACTATTTTCTTCATGCCCTGGTGATGCTGGTTACCATGGTGTTCTGGGTGACATGGCTGGCTTTTTTTAATAACTGCCTTTTAGTGGCTCGAGAAGTTTTTTTGTGATAAATGCATTGATTATTTCTGATGAAGTAGGGCAAGATTACTACAAAGTACAGACTTTAAAAAAAAAACTAGAAAAAGGGACTGTTTTGCTTTTCCAGATTAAGGTGGTTGCTGCAGGACTGGTAGGATATTTTTTGTGTTGCTCTTCCTGATTTGATAGAAAGTGATTTGATATGATTGTATAAATTTTTTTTTAAAGTCTAGTTGTGTCAAGGTAACATTTCTCATCTTATTCTTTAATACTGAAATATAAAACTTAGGAGTTCAAGCTCCTTTGTAAACATAAGAGGCTATAATTATTGGCACTGTTAAAATTTTGGTATGTCATATATTATCACATTGGAGGAGAACATGGCAACCCACTCCAGTATTCTTGCCTGGAGAATCCCCATGGACAGAGGAGCCTGACGAGCTACAGTTCATGGGGTTGCAAAGAGTCAGACATGACTAAGTGATTAAGCAAAGCACATCTCATCACAAAGAAGCACCCTGTTAAGCCAAACTGGTTTTGTGGCCCAAGACTGTTTAGTATAGAATTTTAGAGCATGAAAAATGACCTTGGAGCTCACCTGATCCCACCCTTTAATTCTTTTGTAATTTTTCTTTATTTATTTTGGCTGTGCTGACTCTGTTGCGGTGTGTAGACGTCTCATTTCAGTGGCTTCTCTTGTTGGGGAACACTGGCTCTAGGCATGCGTGCTTCAGTAGGCTCGAGAATGGGGGCTCAGCAGTTGTAGGGTAAGGGCTTAGTTGTTGCAAGGCGTGTGGAATCTTCCCAGACTAGGGCTTGAGCCCGTGTCCCCTGCATTGGCAGGAGGATCTTATCAACTGCACTACCAGGTAAATCCCCTTGTCTTTTAATTTTAAGGCAGAGAAAGCTGAGGCCCAGAAAAGACAAATTATAAAAATAGCGATGATAATCCCTTATAGTTGCAAAGCATTTACATTTGCAAAGATCTTTTCAAACAGTAATTCATTTTGTGTTCACCGTGCAAGTGAATTCAGTAGAATTTATCCCCATTTTGTTGAAGAGGCACATGGGATCTGGAGACACAAGTGTCCTGTTCAGTGTTAGTGACTGAGGCAGAACCAGAAGCCACATCTGTGATTCTCTGTCTCAGACCAGAGAGCCACAGCCAGACATAGTCACAGGAACCTGGGCCCTGCTCTTCTGTTTACTAGCTGTATGCCTAGGGCAGGTCACTCCACCACTCCAAATGAGGCTTACCTTCCTTCTTAAAATGACAATATTTTAAAAATGGCAATATTGATCCTACATTGTAAGATTAACATGAAGGCAAAAGATTATGCTTATATAGTACTTAAGACTATATTTGCCTTTCACCTTACTGATCTAGCTAAATGAATTCTATCTAGTTAGTTATTTTGTGTAACAAGTGCTTTCCCTGATTCAGCCCATATGGAAGTCATTGTATATAATAAGAAAATAAGAATGATAGCTGTTTACCTTGGATAGGGCCCAGAGACCAAATTGATTGTGGAAATTTCCTTGCATTTCTTTTACCCTGTCATCAGTTAGGTTTCCTTCTGTATCACTGTGACCTTCCTCAGGCACAATAAATAAAAAAACATAATCTACAAACAAATATCATACCAGATCAATGAAAGCTCGTAAAGCTGCAGTTCAGTTCAGTTCAGTCACTTAGTCATGTCCGACTCTTTGCGACCCCATGGACCACAGCACGCCAGGCTTCCCTGTCCATCACCAACTCCTGAAGCTTACTCAAACTCATGTCCATCAAGTCGGTGATGCCATCCAACCATCTCATCCTCTGTCATCCCCTTCTCCTCCCGCCTTCAGTCTTTCCCAGCATAAGGGTCTTTTCAAATGAGTCAGTTCTTCTCATCAGGTGGCCAAAGTATTGGAGTTTCAGCTTCAGCATCAGTCCTTCCAATAAATATTCAGAACTGATTTTCTTTAGGATGGACTGGTTGGATCTCCTTGCAATCCAAGAGACTCTCGAGAGTCTTCTCCAACACCACAGTTCAAAAGCCTCAATTCTTTGGCAAGACGTATTTTTATAGAGTTAGTGGGAAAGAAGGCAACGCATATACCCCAAGCCATGGAGGCCTCTAATGGCAGGAAGAAGAGTTCAGAAATGATCTTCCCCGGTTACCTGTCCATGTTACTGAGATGAGGAATAACCTCATGAATGTAGTGTTTGGGGACAGTCTGTTTTTACTGGATAGGATTGATTACAGCAGAAAGAACCAACAGGAGAACTGGGTAGGATATTGGTGCAATTCTCCAGGATACAATGAGAGTATGGAAATTAACGATATACTTGCAATTGGAAAGAGGGAAATATGAGGCTTCATTGCCTTCTGGACACTCCTGCTCAGTCTCCTTTTCGGTTCCTCCTACGTCATATTCACTGATACATTGTCAGCACTTGGGACAGGACCTACCCCTATCAGACACTCTAATCTCTGTTGCTTGAATGTTGCATTTCTATGACCTCTGAATGTTGGGAGTACCCAGGGCTGAGAAATAAATCTCTTTGTCTTCTCTTACTCCCTTTATTTCTTTCATTCTCCCACAGATCACCAACCTAAACCAGACTTAAATTTCTAACTGACATTTGACGTCTCCACTTGGAGGCTTAAAAGGCATCTCAAACTTCAAACTATCCAGAATTGAACTTCTGCTCTCTTTGCTAAATCTACGCCTTGCACAATATGCCCCAACTCCCTAAATTGCAGTTCCATTCTTCTAATTTTTCAGGCCCAAACTTCTCTTTCTCTTTTGCCACACATCCAGTCCCTCATATGGGATCTGCTTTCAACATATATAGAGAATCTGTCTACATCTCACTACCTCCAATACACCCTGGTCCATGCCATCAGCCATCTCTCATTTGGATGCATACCAGAGCTGTGAGGTCTCTCTGCTTCCACCTCTGCCCACTTTGTGTCCACACTTCAAACAGCTGCTAGAGAAATTCTTTTAAAATGAAAGTCAGATCATATCACTTTTTTGCCAAAACCAAACATAGATACAAACACAAAACTCTACAGTGGCTTTATCTCACCCAGAGGAGGAGCCTAAGTCCTCACAAAGACCTTTCAGGCTCTATCTATCAAAGTGGCAAATACCCCACCCCTTTCCTCCTTGACCTTGGCCCTCTACTGTCCTCTTTCACTCTGTAACCGTTCCTCAGGCACATCAGTTACACTTCCAAAACTCAAGGCCTTTGCATCTTATGCTGCTGATATCCCCCAGGTATCCACAGGGCTCCCTACCTCACCGCCTTTAGATCTGTATTCATACACCAGCTCCTCAGGGAGTTTATCTGGCATCCCTTGCCTAGAACTGTACTACACAGTCACTGCGTCCACACACTCCCTCACCAGTCTTCCCTGCTGTGCTTTTCCCGTAGCCAGAGCAATAGAGCTCGTATATTTATCTGCCTTATTATCTCTCACCCCACGTACTAGAATATAAGCTACAGGAGGAAAGTGATTTTGTCCATCATGTTCATTCCTGCATTCCCAGTGCCTAGATGAGTGCTTGGCACATAGTAGTATTTAATAAATACCAGCTGAGAGAATGAAGAGGAAAAAGAAATGGAAGTTTATTGGGATTTTTTTTTCTAAATAGGAGCAAAGGAAAAGAAGGCAAAAACTGACTCCTGGGTTAGAGCTGAAGGTGCCGTTTGTTATGGTGAAGAGGAAGGCAGATTGGGATAGTGGGTCTTGGAGATCGTGTGTTCCTATTTGGATAAGTGATTTTAACAAGACAAGGGGAAAGCTCAGGCACAATGTCTAAAACAAGATGACAGTTCAAAAGAGACTCTGATGTTAAGATATAAATTTAGTTCAGGAAAGAGGTAATGGTGACATTGAAAAGCTCTGCTGGGATTTTTTTTTTTAATTGATTATTTGGCTCCATCTTAGTTGCTGTATGCAGGATCTTCAGTCTCTAGTTGAGGCTCACTGGCTTCTGTTTACAGCATGTGGGATCTTAGTCCCCCAACCAGGGATCAAACCCACATTTCCTCCATTGTAGGGTAGATTCTTAACCACTGGACTACAGGGAAGTCCCAGGGATATTTAATCCAGAGGAGAGAGAAGAGCAGAGGATCAGGGATTGGAGTGGACGTTCTTAACCGCAACTGCCCACTTTAGAGTCACCTGCTGGACTGCTTGTTAGAGTCGCACAGATTTGCAAAAGCTTTCAACTCCAACAGCGAACAGAGGACGGCTCTGTGGAAGGCGGGTAAGCCATGCTGTGCAGGCCGTGCCCTTAGCGGGCAAGCGGCAGGGTCACACAAGGGGACTCACAGCGCAAACGCTGAGTCCTCACCGGCTGTTGGCAAACAGTCCATCAACGGGTCTTTCTCCGGCCTAGAAAATGCCGAATAACTGCCTGGGTGGATGAGTCTCCCCGTGTTTAATTACACTGTTAACTGGTTTTCACATTGTTTTTCACTTTCTGTGCTCAGCCTGGGCCTTCCTATCGATACCGTCTGCTTACTAGAACTGAGAAAAAGTGGGAGGGTCCCAGGCATGAAGGCATCTGTATTGAGTGCCTGTTCCCCAGGGTGTGGCCAGACATAAGTGGGAGGGAGATTTGTTTTTGAACAAGTTGGAAAATTTAAGTAAGAAGCAAGCTTTTTAACAATTTTACTGACAGTGTTATTGAAGCAACAGTTAGAACTGGACGTGGAACAACAGACTGGTTCCAAATAAGAAAAGGAGTACGTCAAGGCTGTATATTGTCACCCTGCTTATTTAACTTCTGTGCAGAGTACATCATGAGAAACGCTGGGCTGGAAGAAACACAAGCTGGAATCAAGATTGCCGGGAGAAATATCAATAACCTCAGATATGCAGATGACACCACCCTTATGGAAGAAAGTGAAGAGGAGCTAAAAAGCCTCTTGATGAAAATGAAAGAAGAGAGCGAAAAAGTTGGCCTAAAGCTCAACATTCAGGAAAGGAAGATCATGGCATCCGGTCCCATCACTTCATAGGAAATAGATGGGGAAACAGTGGAAACAGTATCAGACTTTATTTTTTGGGGCTCCAGAATCACTGCAGATGGTGACTGCAGCCATGAAATTAAAAGACGCTTACTCCTTGGAAGAAAAGTTATGAGCAACCTAGATAGCATATTCAAAAGCAGAGACATTACTTTGCCAAATAAGGTCCATCTAGTCAAGGCTATGGTTTTTCCTGTGGTCATGTATGGATGTGAGAGTTGGACTGTGAAGAAAGCTGAGCACCGAAGAATTGATGCTTTTGAACTGTGGTGCTGGAGAAGACTCTTCAGAGTCCCTTGGACTGCAAGGAGATCCAACCAGTGCATTCTGAAGGAGATCAACCCTGGGATTTCTTTGGAAGGAATGATGCTAAAGGTGAAACTCCAGTACTTTGGCCACCTCATGAGAAGAGTTGACTCACTGGAAAAGACTCTGATGCTGGGAGGGATTGAGGGCAAGAGGAGAAGGGGACGACCGAGGATGAGATGGCTGGATGGCATCACGGACTCGATGGACGTGAGTCTGAGTGAACTCCGGGAGATGGTGATGAACAGGGAGGCCTGGCGTGCTGCGATTCATGGGGTCACAAATAGTTGGACACGACTGAGCAACTGAACTGAACTGAAGATGTTTTGAACATCCCAATGCCTGGACCACACGCCAGACTAATTAGGTCAGAACTTTCCTGGGTGGGACACAGGTCTCAATAGGTTTTAAACTCCCCAGCTAATTCCCACAGGCAGCCAGTGTCGAGAATCACTGAGCTAAAGTCTTTAAGATATATTTATCATTGTTGTTGTTGTTGTTTAGTTGCTAATTTGTGTCTGACTCTTTTGTGACCCCCTGAACTGCAGCCCTCCAGGCTCTTCTGTCCATGGGATTTTCCAGGCAAGAATGCTGGAGTGGGTTGCCATTTCCTTCTCCAATATTTACCTTCAGGTGAGGATAAAGTAAAGGAATCCACAATGGGAGCAGAAAAATATTAGTCATAAGGGTAGAAAGAAAAACAGGGTAGTCTTGGCCAGCTCTTCTCATACTCAACTCCATAAGAGTCATAAGAGTCACCTGAGGACCTACAGATTGTGACTCAAACTGCCAAGCTCCCAGGTGATCCTGAGATGCCTGGTTCAAGGGCCACACTGAATAGCAAGTGTCAAGAGCAGTGCTTCTCAAACTCTAATGTACATAAGAATTACCTGGGATATCATTAAAGCAGCTGTCTGGACCCCACCCACCAAGATCCAGATTCTGTAAGTCAGGAATAGAACCCAAGAACCTGCATCATTTTTTAAATTCATTCATTTTAATTTAAGAATAATTGCTTTACAATATTGTATTGGTTTCTGCATACCTCAGCATGAATCAGCCATAGGTATACATATGTCCTCTCCCTCTGGGACCTCCCTCCCACCCTTTGGGTTGTCACCAGCCCTGCTTTGAGCTCCCTGAGCCAAGCAGCAAATTCCCGCTGGTGATCTGTTTCTCATATGGCGGTGTGCACATTGCCTTGCTACTCTCTCCATTCATCCCACCCTCTCTGTCACCGCTCCCCCACGTCCACAAGTCTATTTTCTATGTCTGCATCTCCATTGCTGCCCTACAAATAGGTTCATCAGGACCATCTTTCTAGATTTCATATATATGTGTTAATGTAGGATAGTTGGTTTTCTCTTTCTGATTTATTTCACTCTGTATAATAGGCTGTAGGTTCATCCACTTCATTAGAACTGACTCAAATGCAAGAGCCTGCATTTTGAGTGAGGTGATATGCAATGCTGCTGGTCCCACACTTCAAGTGATAGAGAGTCACCAAGACCACAATAAGGAAGAAGAGGCACTTGGGACTTCCCTAGTGGTCCAGTGCTCCCAATGCAGGGGACCCAGTTTCAATCTCTGGTCAGGGAACTGGATCCCTCAGGCTGCAACGGAGACCTGGCACAGCCAATAAATAAATAAATATTTTTTTAAAAAACGAAGGAAAGAAGAGGCACTCAATACTGCCTACCAAATGAATAAAAGATATTGTAGGGATACCAGAAAGAATAAGAATGTAGCAAAGCCACTAGATTTTACAAGGTGAAGGTCATAAGTGAGGCAGAAACCATAAAACCATAAAATGATTTCTGCTTTCCTTGGTTCTCTATTTTCAAGCAGTAAGCTTTCCCCTAGCTTCTATATTTTATCTTGGGAACAATTACCTTACCAAAGTGCTATAACTATTTTTGAAAGAGAAAGCAAATCAATTATTTGATTTTCTTTTCAAGGCATAGGAGGTATGCTAATAGGGTCCTTGGGAGCTCTTCTCTGTGCATATGCCTAAACCATCTAGAAGCTACATTTATTAAGGACCTTTGGAGGTTATTCCAACTTCTTCAAATACCTAAGTACAGTTGTAATGTTGCAGACACTTATAACTTTCTTTAGGGCAAGATTTCCAACCTTGACACTCCTTATGTTGAGGCTGTTGTAGAGCAACACTACATGCAACCTCTAGATGCCGGTATCATCTCCTGCCCCAAGTGGTGACAAGCCAGATTGTCTCCAGACTGCCAAATGTTCCCTGGGAGGCAAAAATCAGCCCCAGTTGAGAACCACTGCTTCAAAAGCAATGTTTGAAAACCTAGTCACCCTTCTAAGAAGTCTGACTAATAGCTTGGGCATGTTGATGCCAGGTAGTGAAGACAGGGCACTACCAGTAACCAGCACTAAGACCACCCTTTGGATTCTTGGGGCAACAGAAAAGACTAGTTTGACTTTCAGAAGTGGGAAATTTTATTGACCTTAGTTATACCAAGAGCCTAATAGATGGTGCAGTACTTCAAACTTGTCTCATTGGTACAAAAGCTGGATTCATGATACAGGATGCTCGGGGCTGGTGCACTGGGATGACCCAGAGGGATGGTATGGGGAGGGAGGTGGGAACACATGTACACCCGTGGCGGATTCATGTCAATGTATGGCAAAACCAATACAATATTGTAAAGTAATTAGCCTCCAATTAAAATAAATACATTTATATTAAAAAAAAAGAAAGAAAGAAACCTCTTTCCAGGCTCAGCATTAAAGAGTCACCTGCCACTTGGTGCCCTGTAACAAAATACCATAACCACCACATCATATGAGAGAAAGCATTCATCAGCTTGCCACACAACTATCATTTGTCCAGGAGGTTCTTTTCTCTCCTTTCATGAGTACTTAACATCTTGTGACTTAAACCACGTACACAGAAAGGAAGAGGATTGTATTAGAAATCTCAGTGCTTGTTTCTCTTCCTCAGTAGAGGTCATCAGACAAATAACCAGAGTGCCATAGAGCCTACTATAAACCAGTGGTTTTCAAACTTTAGCCTGCATCATAACCAGCTAAAAGCTTGTTAAACCACTGATCACTGGACTGTACCCCCTGAGATTCTGATTTACTAGGTCTAGAGTGGGGCCTGAAAATTTGCATTTCAAGTGATGCTGATAGTCCAGGACCACACTTTGAGAACTGTGACTGTAAAGCAAGTAATAATTCTCAGACTTGGCTGAACATTGGTATTACCTGAGGAATGTTTTTAACTATTGGCGTTGTGGCTCCATCCCAAACAAATGAAATCAGAATGTCTGGGCATGAGATCCAGTCTTCAGAGTGTATTTGTTAGTTTCTCAGATGATTCTTGTATAGAGCCAGCATTGAGAAACACTGAACTATGTGGAATGTATTCCAAAGCATTGGGATACCTCTACCCCAGGTGGCCCTGCTTAATGGAGGGCTTTAGTATGGCATCACTGACCCGATGGACATGAATCTGAGTGAACTCCGGGAGTTGGTGATGGACAGGGAGGCCTGGCGTGCTGCGATTCATTGGGTCGCAAAGAGTCGGACACGACTGAGCGACTGAACTGAACTGAATCCCATATTCTTACCCGTTATGCTTCTTTGAGGATTACTTCTCCATTTCCACCAAAATCATCCTAACACTGTGGTGCAAACAAGTCTTAAGCCATAGGTGTGTTTTCTCTACTTCATGTTTCATCGAGCTGTAGACAGCAATGGAGCTGAAGATTGCAAATCAGAGTCTGAGAGGAAGTAGCCTGCTGCTGCTGCTGCTAAGTCGCTTCAGTCGTGTCCGACTCTGTGCGACCCCATAGACAGCAGCCCACCAGGCTCCCCAGTCCCTGGGATTCTCCAGGCAAGGACACTGGAGTGGGTTGCCATTTCCTTCTCCAATGCAAGAAAGTGAAAAGTGAAAGTGAAGTCGCTCAGTCGTGTCCAACCCTCAGCGACCCCATGGACTGCAGCCCTCCAGGATCCTCCATCCATGGGATTTTCCAGGCAAGAGTACTGGAGTGGGGTGCCATTGCCTTCTCCGAGCAAGTAACCTAGAGGGCAACAAATCAAGGCTTAAGGAGTCTACAGCTGCTGGAAGCCACGAAAGGCATGTTAACAGGCCAAATCATCAGGACAGGACTGGGGCTTCTGCTGAGGCTGGATACCAGGAACATGGCAGGGATTCAAGCCAGTAGCTACGAGTTCAGAAGTAGAACACTACTGAACCAGAATGAAATGTATTCGTACAACAGAGACAACTGTTGCCTTAATTTCTAAAAAGTGCATTGCAGTAAAATCCGTTGTTTCCTTATCTTTCAATTCAATCCAGAGATTTTCATCTGTTGATGTTCAGTGCCATGGTAGTATGGTCAAGGGACATGTTAAAATACCTCATCAAGTGGTAGCGTTCATGAGTTTTCTGTTTAAAGAATTGCCTTTTGCCTGATTGTATCTTTTTTTTAAGTGCATGTAGGCTTTCTCTAGTCGCAGTGAACAGGCTTCTCATTATGGTGGCTCCTCTTACTGCAGAGGGTGGGCTCTAGGCACGTGGGCTCAGTAGTTGCAGTGGAGAAGCTTAATTACTCCATAGCATGTGGATTCTTCCTGGACCAGGGATCGAACTCATGTCCCATGTACTGGCAGATGGATTCTTAACCACTCGATCACCAAGTAAGCCCTGAGTCTTTATATCCTAATCAGATCAAATAGGGCCTTGGAATTAGCAAACTTAAATTTTTTCACTTTGACTATTTTTAGCAAAAGGAAGAGTGATTTTTCCAGGGACCCAGTTGCTTTGGACTTACCTATAGGCTGGGAGTGTGCAGAGCAAAGTACTGAGCAAAGCACCCTCAGCAGTTCAACACAGTGTTGCTGTTCTCCACGTACCATCTTGTTTACAGTAACAATCCTAAAGAAATAGTCCTTTTTAATTCTTCAAGTAAAGTGGGCACCCAATGAGAGAGAATCCAGAAGTTGAGAAAGAAGCTATCTTGCTTCAAAATATGCATAAGAAACACTTGTATATGACACAGTTCCTATTGTCTCTCAATAGATTCTGAAGAAAGCAGGGCCAAACATCTCTAATTCACAAAATGAAGGCTTCTCACAGTTCTCAGGAAATCTTCTCACAATGTCCATGACTCTCCTGTACCCTGTATGAAACATCTTAACAAATTGTTAGTTCTATATAAATGTTAATGTTCATCATCATTAACCTAAATTATTTCACAGTTCAGTTTAGCTGCTCAGTCATATCTGACCCTTTGCTACTCCATGGACTGCAGCATGCCAGGCTTCCTGTCTATCACCAACTCCCAGAACTTGCTCAAACTCATGTCCATCAGGTCGGTGATTCCATCCAACCATCTCATCCTCTGTCATCCCTTTCTCCTCCTGCCTTCAATCTTTCCCAGTATCGGGATGTTTTCCAAGGAATCAGTTCTTGGCATCAGGTGGCCAAAATATTGGAGTTTCAGCTTCAGCATCAGTCCTTCCAATGAATATCCAGGACTAATTTCCTTTAAGATTGACTGGTTTGATCTCCTTGCAATCCAAGGAACTCTCAAGAGTCTTCTCCTACACTGCAGTTCAAAAGTATCAATTCTTTGGCACTCAGCTTTCTTTATAGTCCAATTCTCACATCCATACATGACTACTGGAAAAACCATAGCTTTGACTAGATGGACCTTTGTTGGAAAAGTAATGTCTCTACTCTTTAATAAGCTGTCTAGGTTTGTCATAGCTTTTCTTCCAAGGAGCAAGCACCTTTTAATTTCATGGCTGCGGTCACCATCTGCAGTGATTTTGGAGCCCAAGAAAATAAAGTCTCTCACTATTTCCATTGTTCCCCCATCCATTTTCCATGAAGTGATGGGACCAGAATCTATTATCTTAGTTTTTTTTTAATGTTTTTCACTCTCCTCTTTCACTTTCATCAAGAGGCTCTTTAGTTCTTCTTCACTTTCTGCCTTAAGGGTGGTGTCATCTGCATACCTGAGGTTATTGATATTTTAAATTTCTTTCACAGATACCCAAATTTCTAGTAAGTTGGAAGGAAATTGAAATCAATCGGCTAGTGGTTGTGAGAGGGAACTTGAGAAATTCTGCTAGTCTGTAGAGGGACAGCATTCACAGAACCTCATAGAAGGACATCAGAGGGGATTAACCAAGACTGAAGCCACTCCCTCAAGTGTGCCATTTGGAAGTAAACACAGCACTCATCCATGGGAGGAGAAATAAAGCATGTTAGAAACCAGTTTTTGCCCAGCAAAAGATGGAAACACTTGTGAAATTTGAGCCCCCACTGGTGCAGTTTTGAATACTTATAGGTCATCCCTCAGGGTTGGTAAGATCTCTAATAGAGACATGAACCTACTCCATCTCAGGCCCACAGCTCCCCAGCACTTCTGGGGCCCAGGAAGAGGAGGAGTGCCAGGAGTTGCATCTCCAAGGCCAGCTGCTTTGGGGGAAGGACCTGGGGTATGTGTCTCATGGGAACAGCTGGCTTTCTTGTCCCATTGTCAGCTCAGAACAGGGTTATGTGATTATTGATTCCTATTCCAGTCTGTCCCCAAGAAACAATGACTTCCTTCATTTGTAGATCTCTACAGGCACTTGACGGACTCATAAAGGCTGATTGTGAATTTATAAAATATTTCTAAATAGATTACACAAGTACATTGTCTTAAATATCATATAATTAGGACTTGAAATCATTATTCCCTGATGATCATATCGTTTGACCTCAAATTGACCTTGAAATGTGTAGACCAAAGGTGGATTTTCACATGGAAGTTAGGACACTTCTTGTGAAACAACATAAGATGTTGATTTATGTAATCCCATTATATGAACTAACCTCTCAGCGGCAGGAAGTACGGCTGTATTATATATATTCTGGGCTTCACATAACAAAAAATTATCCAATTATAGAAAATAATTTTAAGAAATCACTTTTCCAACTTTTTCCATTATGCTAGTCATTTGTTTTGTCATCTGCTAGCACATGTTAGCAGAAAAGTGAGAGCAGGTGCCAGAAATTTAAGAACATGTGTTAAAAAAAACAATTTTAAATTGAGCACATCCTAACAATTAACATAATCTAATTTAAGCTACAAAACACTTCAATCCAATTGGACAGGATGTAGTTGTTTCAAAGAATAATTTTAGAACCACTGATTCAGTTTAAATGTTAATTTAAACACACTGTATTTTAGTTTTTAAAAAGGGTTTCATGTTTGGGAACACATGTAAGAATTAAAGATTTTAAAATTTAAAAAAAAGAAAAAAAAAGAAATAAAAAATAAATAAAAAGGGTTTTGTCTGGTTTTAATATCATGTATTACATAAACTGTGGACTTTTATTCAGTCTTAGTTCAGTTCATCAGGCACTTATTGGCTGCCTGTTGTGTAGAGAAAACCCTGACTAAGTTGTATGAGCCTTTGTCCTGAAGAATCTTACAATCTGAGGAAGACACGTAGGCCCAGTAGAGCAGGGGTCCCCAACCTCCAGGCCACGGACTGGTACCTCCTGTCAGATCAGTGGCAGCATTAGATTAGAAATAAAATGCACAGTAAGTGTAATGCACTTGAATCATCTCAAAACCATCCCCCTCCCCATCCATGGAAAAATTGTCTTCCACGAAACCAGTCCCTGGTGCCAAAAAGTTTGGGGACTGCTGCTGTAGAGGACACACACATTGTAAGTTATGAGAAGCAGCAAATTGTGATAAGTGCTTTAATGGAGTTATCAAGGGCTTAGAAACACAGGCAAGGAAAGGTTGGTTCAGATTTCAGATTCAGAATGGGGCAAATCCAGGAGAGCTTTCTTGAAGAGCTGGCACTGAGCTGAAACTTGAAGGTCCAATGGACACAGAATGGGAAAAGGAAACAGTGTGAATGAGCGCCTGGAAAATGGGCGTGGAGGAAGTTAGGAGCTGGAGGTAACGCAGCTCCGTTGGAGCAGGGATATTTGGAGGATGTGGCAGGGCATGCAGTTAGAAAGACAGGGAGGCGCTACATTTTACAGTCTTGAGACTACCACACTAATGAGCCTAGCTTTGACTTTGTGCACACTAGGGAGGGTGTTTGAGCGGGGGAGTGGCCTGATCAAGTCAGTTTGGGAGTAAGTCGCAGGATAAGTTGAAGGTGGAGAGGAAATTAGAGACTATTTTTGAGTGATATAGATGCCATCTGTCCCGTTAAAAATCCCAATAAGTAGCTATCTTGCGATTTGAAGTATTTGAAACAGAAATTCATGTTGTTTAAATTTTAAGGGTTAATTATGCCCTGGCAAGCTTACTACTCTGATATTTCTAACAGTGGGCAATCAAAAGCTTATACAGGGTAGCAGTGATAAGGTATGAACTTCCTTTCTTAGGGAGGCGGCGTAAGAATAACATCTGAATCAGTACCCTAGATAGTCTCCTAATTTAAGGAGATGTTCTCTTAGCCAAGGAAAAGAACCACCCAGATTGTCCTTTTAGAAACAGATCCAGAAAACGCATCTATCAGTGGATGAAAATACACCAAGGTGAAGCAGGACTCAGGTAAGACAGTCTCTAGATTAGGACCAAAAACCAGTTTACCTGGGTTCACAAATTCTAGCTTTGCCACTTACAGACTGTAACTTTAGGCTTATTAGTTAACCAACCTGTGCCTCAGTTGTTTTGCTTGTAAAATAGGAATAAAAATGGTACTTGTCTCAGGGGTTGTTATGAGGATGAAATGAACTGATACATGTAAAGTGCTCCAAATAGTACCTGGCCTGTAGTTACCTCAATAAATGTTAACTGTTGTTAGTCAGTTGTTGGGCAGTAAGTTAACTAAACTGCCTATGACATATTGTAGTTTACACAGTGCTTTCACACCATGGAAACCTCCCTGCCCCTCCTCCCTAACTACCCTAGTGACTATCTGTGCAACTGATCCTGGACACATCCACTAGGTCATTTGAACTCCACAATCACTTGATGGAAATTGATTGTCCTAGTTACCTCTGCTATTAACAAGCCACTTCAAAACTTGGAAGCATAAAACAACAACCATTTTATCATGCTCACAGATTCCTGTGTCAGGAATTCAGTGGGACTTGCTTCTCTCTGCTTCACAGTGATTGTGCCTGTGGTTAGAAACCTCTTAGATGACTGGGGAGAATGCCAGCAGGTGGGGCAGGATCCACTGCCATAGAAGGCTTCTTCTCTAACCTGTCTGGCACTTTAGTGGGATGGCAGAAAGGCCAGGCTTAGCTGGGACGGTCACCTAAGCACTGACATGGGTCCCCTTCACCATGGTGGCCTCACAGTAGTCATCAGACTTCTTAGAGTGTTTCTGCAGCAGAAGCTATATGCCTTTTATGATGCATTCTCAGAAGCCTCATTGCAGACACTTCTCTGTTCTCTGAGCTTCCCTGGTGGCTCAGGTGGTAAAGAATCTTCTTGCAAGGCAGAAGACCCGGGCTTGATCCCCGGGTCAGGAAGATCCCCTGGGCTTGGAGAATTTCATGGACAGATGAGCCTGGTGGGTTACAGTTCATGGGGTCGCCAAGAGTCAGACACAAGTGAGCAGCTAACACTTGCACTTTCCCTGTTCTCGATTGACTGAAGCAGTCACAAGCCTGCCCAGACTCAAGGGAGTTGATTAGACCACGCTTCTCAATGGGAGGCATATCAAAGCCTCTGGGAGCCATATTGAAAATCACCATTTTAGTATTATCCTCTAATGCTGGATGAGAAGCTTGAGATTCAGTACAGGTTTAATGTACTGGTTTGTCCAGGGTGAGTCGCACAGACAGTCACTAAGATAGTTAGTGATGGGGGCAAGGAGGTTTGCAGGCTTCTAACCTAGTTCTTCTAACTCCAAATTCTAATTCTCTCAATTAGATTATTCATCCTCCTTCAGCTTAGATATACTTCTTAATATAGGAAAATTACAGGAGAAAAAATGAAATGGCATTGTGTATATCAGGTAACTTTCTGTTTATTTGTTTATTTGTGGCTATACTGGATCTTTGTTCCCACACATGGGCTTTCTCTAGATGCGGCACATGGGCTCTAGAGCACAGGCTCAGTAGTGGTGGCACACAGGCTTAGCTGTTTCGAGGCATGTGGAATCTTCCCAGACCATGGGTCAAACCCATGTGCCCCGTATTGGCACGCAAATTCTTAATCACTGGACTACCAGGGAAGTCCAAGTAACTGCTTCAAAAGAGATAGTGATATAAAAGTACAAAGTTTGCATTTATAAGAGGTTGTACACAAACTTCATATTTTAAAGAGATTCTGGAATGGGTTCAGCGGTTCAGTCCCAAGATTGGTCAGAGAGCAATTTAGTATCATTTTCTCACGAGGAAATTTCTCTGAAAATATCCCAGATGCTTCACTGTGACTTCCTTTGTCTCTAGGAAAGTCTCACCTGGCCATTGTCCAGCGGGTGAATAACGAGGGAGAAGGGGACCCCTTCTACGAGGTGATGGGCATCGTCACACTGGAGGACATCATAGAGGAGATCATCAAATCAGAGATCCTGGATGAAACTGACCTCTACAGTAAGTGGCTCTTGTCCAAAGCCATCGTGTTTTCCTCTGAGGTTCTCAGAGCTGGCTTAATTTAATGGACAGTATGAAAGGGGGTCAGGACAAGCCCCAAGTGTTACTGTGTGTCAGCCCTCTCCTGCCAGGGCCTGGCATGGCAAGATGCCCCAGCTTGAACCACCAATGAGTCGCTGAGAGTATGCTAGCTAAATGTTTATCAACAGAGAACCTTCAGGAACAGAGCCAAGACTATGAAAAGGGGACCTCCTGGCCTTTGGATGGAGGAAATGAAGTACACCTTGGATGACCTCTCTGCCCTTGTTTCTGTCCCCTGTGTTGTTCCTGGTTTGTCTCTTTGTCCACCTGGACACAGACCCTGGCATCCCTGGGGGTTCACTCATGATTCACTCACAACAACATCAGCGTGCTGTGGAGACTCATGACATCACCCAGCACTACCTAAGCCAAACTAAGTCGTCCTTTTAGACGCTGCTCTTGTGTGTTTTCAGCCCTGCTGCCTGGTCCCCACCTCCTCCCTTTCCACCCCTGGCTCTGGTCTTGTCTCCTCACCCTCCTCCTCACTCCCCCTCAGGAACAACACAGGTTCCTCCCTGCGATAGTGACTGCTTTCGTTACTGAGACTTATCAAAGCTTTGCTCACAAACATTACAAAGGCCTGCTTTCCTCAAAAATGGGAGTGTTATCAAATCCATGGGAGTTCCTAGGCCAGTAAGTGTCCCCTCCTCCCAATTTCATCAAGTGGGACAGCAGTCCCCATCCTCCCCTCAGAGAACCCATTCCAGATCTGTGTCCTTGGTTTGCTGGAGGCAACTGTTCAGAGACAAGCTCCTAGTAGAAAAAACTTCAAGACTCTAAGGCAGTGAGTGGTACAGAAAGAGTGCTTGCCTTTGGGGTGAGAAGAGATCAGACCAAGGTGGGCCAAGCCTTGATGAAACGTAGCAGGAGCGTCACGGTGTCTGCTGTTGCAGTGGAGCACTGGCCCAGCTCATCACCTTAAAATAGGGGTTATCTCTCCATCCCCCAGTCCTTTCCCCCTTCTCCACCTCTGACTGTCACTCTGCTCTAGATTTAGAAATCCCAATCTATATCTCAATAGATATACTGGTGAAAACATTCACGCTAAAGTGTTAGTGGCTGACGTTAATAGTAGTGACAACAGTCTGAGTAAGCTCTTCCTAGGGCATTTGTGTGGAGAAGGCAATGGCACCCCACTCCAGTACTCTTGCCTGGAAAATCCCATGGACAGAGGAGCCTGGTGGGCTGCAGTCCATGAGGTCGTGAAGAGTCGGACACGACTGAGCGACTTCACTTTCACTTTTCACTTTCATGCATTGGAGAAAGAAATGGCAACCCACTCCAGTGTTCTTGCCTGGAGAATGCCAGGGACAGGGGAGCCTGATGGGCTGCCGTCTGTGGGGTCACACAGAGTCGGACACAACAGAAGCGACTTAGCAGCAGTAGCAGCAGCAGGGCATTTATCTCAACAACCTGATCTTCCAATACTCACTATTAAAATAGAAGGAATGGGGACTTCCCTGGCAGTCCAGTGGTCAAGACTTCATCTTCCAACGCAGGTGGTATGGGTTCAATCCTTGCTTAGAGAGCTAAGACCCCAAATGCCTCATGGCCAAGAAAACCAAAACATAGAACAGAAGCAATAATGTAACAAATTCAATAAAGACTTTAAAAATGGTTCACATCCAAAAAAGGATTTTAAAAATAAATAAAATAAAATAGAAGGAATGAAAAGGGAGATCAGAGGAAACTGATTCTCCGGTGATTAACTATTTGGTAGCATTCTGTTGCAGAAGAGAGAGGGAATATTTAGACAAACACGTCCTATAAATCAGAAGGTTACTTACTAGTAATGGAAAAGATAGATGGTCTTTTATCAGACCAGATAAAATGGTCTGAGAGATATATTTGCTGCTCTGTTGCTAAACCATCCTCTCTCTAAAAGAGAGGGTTACGATTTTCCCACCCTTATAAATAAGCATGAATCCTTAAGAACAGTGAGAAGGCTGAGGAGCCAGGACTATTGTGTTGCTTCTCCCCAGATCCTGACCCCGAGGAGAACTGGGCCTGGATCTCACCGTAGGATCTCACCATTTGTGGCAACCAGACACAAGGAGCCTTAAAGCTGGGGCCAGGAGTCCAAGGCAGGCCCACAAGAGAGCAGAAGAGCAGTGTGGAGGAAGGCACTTTCTTCCTTCTAGAAGGGAACTCAGTCACGTGGCAGAGCGAAATCAGAAGGGGAAGAGTCCCAGGGAGCCCGTCCCCTGGAGTTCTCTCACTTTCATTTCCACTGTGTCTGTTCAGCCTGCACTGAGAGTTCCCTGCACTGCTATTTTGCTCCAGGCCAACTTTAGAAAAACCCTAATCTGCTTTTGTGCTCCCCTAGAGCAGATAGGCTAAAGTTTCAATATTTTACTCAGTACTAAGGGAAAGCAAGAGACATATGACCAAAGAAAGCCTACCCTTTACCCCAAAACAGATTTTTATTGATTCATTTGACTGTGTCAGGTCTTGGTTGCAGCCCTCAGGATCTTTTTAGTTGCAACATGCAAACACTTCGTTAAGGCATTTGGTATCTTAGATCCCTGCTGCTGCTGCTAAGTTGCTTCAGTCGTGTCCAACCCTGTGTGACTCCATAGATGGCAGCCCACCAGGCGTCCCCGTCCCTGGGATTCTCCAGGCAAGAACACTGGAGTGGGTTGCCATTTCCTTCTCCAATGCATGAAAGTAAAAAGTGAAAGTGAAGTTGCTCAGTCATATCCGACCCTTAGCGACCCCATGGACTGCAGCCTACCAGGCTCCTCCATTCATGGGATTCTCCAGGCAAGAGTACTGGAGTGCGGTGCCATTGCCTTCTCCACTTAGATCCTTGACCAGGGGTCAAACCCAGGCCCCCTGTCTTGGGAGTGTGGAGTCTTAGCCACTGGACCACCAGGGAAGTCACCCCCTGAAAATATATATATAGACAAGATTTTAAAAAGCAGGGAAAAAATTAAATTGGAAAAAGCAGAGATTGTTTTCAATCAATAATCACAATAGTCCTGCCTGAGGCCCCCACCTGGAGAACTCACCTTTATGGATTATAGAGCTAGTTGCATTTTTTCCTCCTTCTTTCCTTAATTTCCCCCAATTCTCTCCCAGTCGGGGGGCCAGGGTTGAAGCAAGAGAATTGTGAGTGGAAAGAGGGAGTGACCACCCTCCTCCTCCTTTGGGTGGCATCCCTCAGTACTGCTCAGAGCATGGTTTAAAACAGTGGGAAGAGACCAGGTGAGTCCAGCTCTGGGGACAGGAGTATGGCCAAGGCAGAAACCCCCCCGGCCCTGCCATAGTCCTTGATGCTAAGAACAGAAGTCCCTTGTGTGTGAAGGCCTTTTTGTAAGCATACAGTTATTTGTAAGCATTTCACAGATAGATTCTGATGGGAGTCTCATAATAACTACCTGAGATGAGCAGAAAAATTACGATTAATCGTTAACCTTATGGGGCTTCCCTGGTGGCTCAGATGGTAAAGAATATGCCTACAATCCAGGAGACCTGAGTTCCTTCCCTGAGTTTCGAAGACCCTAAAAAAGGGAATGGCTACCCACTCCAGTATTCTTGCCTGGAGAATCCCATGGACAGAAGAACCTGCCAGGCTACAGTCCCTGGGGTTGAATACAGTCGGACACGATGGAGTGACTAAGCATGCAGGCACTAAACTTATGAGAAGAGTTATGATTAATCACTAACTTTATTGTATAAATTAAAGCACACAAGACTGTGATGCTTAGAGATGCTGCACAGCTCATAAGCAGGGGAGCCAGTCCTAGAAGCCTGAACTTGGGAGCCCCAGGCTGGCCTTCCGCTTTTCCACTGTTCACCACTTCAGCGCAATTAATACAGAGACTTGTTGACACTTTCCAGAGATCCCCATGGTCCCAAAGGACCTGTCTCAGGTGAAACCTCCAAAAATCAACAGTGACTCTGAGATAGTTGCCGTCTGTCCCCTGTCCCCACAGCAGACAATCGGAAAAAGCAGAGGGTCCCACACAGGGAGAGGAAGCGGCACGACTTCTCCTTGTTTAAGCTTTCCGACTCGGAGATGAGGGTGAAGATCTCGCCACAGCTTCTGCTGGCCACACACCGCTTCATGGCCACAGGTATGATGGCCCTGCCCTCCTGCACCTCCACCCCAGGCAGACAAGGCAGCTCTGGAGGGTGGGACCCAGGCACCCGTCATCCTTAATACCTTGTAACGTGAGTCCAGTGCAGGGACTGGGAACCTCTGTTCCAGAAGAGGAGGTTATCCTTGGGCAGGGGCAACAGGACCCTACATTTGCTTGTTTTCAGCCTCCGATCTTCTTGGGATAAGTGAGTATGATGCAACTCTGCTTTTCTCTCTTCTACTTGAGAAAAGAGCTGAGGAATCCACCGCTGCACTTTCCCTTCCTCTACCTGCTTCATGGTGGGGGTTGGTGGCCCAGAGGGTTCATCTGGGAGGGACAGGTGATGTCCTATGTAGCTACAAAGGCCCTGGGGCCCGGACTGTCCAGGGGCCATGTAGGCCTGTGATTTATGAGTTCTTCAAATACAGACGTGGATTGTGAATCCCAGAATCTTTAGAGAAAAAAAAAGAGAGGATCCAAAGATAAACTTCTCCTTCTTATAAAGAAGGTAAAATTGTCTTTGAACTGTCTAATCTTCTCATTCATGCCTAATTAATGTGCTGACCTATAACGATCACACACATTAGTAAGTTCACTGTTTAATTAATCCAGCATGTATTTATTGAGTGCATAATGAATGCTAGTACTGTTCCAGATGCTAAAAGGTAGAAGACTTTAAATTGGAGCTTCTTTAGGGTTTTAAACATGTAATATAGTTCTGATATAACATGTAATTATAGTTCTAATATAGTCTTTCAATGTTGACTACAAATCTCAACTGAATATCTGATTTCCTAGAACAAAGCAGATGTATCTGTAAATATAATGATATGCCATAATTAATAGTATAGTATAACATAACATAATAATATAGTATAGAATAATTAGTATAGAATAATACCTATTAATATGTAAATACAATGCAATGATGCTTCTTATTGAGAACTTTCCACTTAAATAATTAAGTGTTCCTGTTAACTTGAAATTCCATTTCACTCAACAGATATACATCATACAAGTAAGTCAGATCAAATTCTCTGTATTTCATTTGATCATAGCATTAAAACAAAAACATTTTTAGCCATGTTCACATGGCTTCGCGACCCCATGGACTGCAGCCTACCAGGCTCCTCCATCCATGGGATTTTCCAGGCAAGAGTACTGGAGTGGGGTGCCATTGCCTGGTAGGCTGCAGTCCATGGGGTCGTGAAGAGTCGGACACAATTGAGCGACTTCCCTTTCACTTTTCACGTTCATGCATTGGAGAAGGAAATGGCAACCCACTCCAGTGTTCTTGCCTGGAGAGTCCGAGGGACGGGGGAGCCTGGTGGGCTGCCGTCTATGGGGTCGCACAGAGTCGGACATGACTGAAGTGACTTAGCACTTAGCACTCACATGGCTTACTTATCCATGTCCGACTCCAGCTGCTTTTTAAACCACTATATTGCAATATAGTTGACATACAAAAAATGGTACATACTTAATGTAAACATCTGGATGAGCTTGGAGATACACATACATTCATAAAACCATCATCATAATCTGTGCCATAAATATAAACATCACTTCCAAAAGTTTCCTGCCACCTTCTATATGTGTTATTACTATTTGTCTGTGTGTGTGTGTGTGTGTGTGTGTGTGTGTGTTAATATAAGATCTTAGCAAAATTTTAAGTTCAGTTCAGTTCAGTTGCTCAGTCATGTCCAACTCTCTGTGACCCCATGGACCGCAGCACGCCAGGCCTCCCTGTCCATCACCAGCTCCTGGAGTTTACCCAGACTCATGTGCATTGAGTAGGTGATGCCATCCAACCATCTCACCCTCTGTTATCCCCTCCTCCTCCCACCTTCAATCTTTCCCAGCATCAGGGTCTTATCAAATGAGTCAGTTCTTGACGTCAGGTGGCCAAAGTATTGGCGTTTCAGCTTCAGCATCAGTCCTTCCAGTGAATATTCAGGACTGATTTCCTTTAGGATGGACTGGTTGGATCTCCTTGCTGCCCAAGGGCCTCTCAGGAGTCTTCATTGTAGCATGTTCTTGGGCTCCATATGCTGTGCAGTAGGTCTCTAGGATTTATTCATCTGGCATCACTGGAGCTCTGTACCCTCTGACTAGTATCCGCATTACCTCCTTCTCCCAGCCCATTCTACTCTCTGTTTCTATGAATTTGACTATTTTAGATTCATCATATAACTGGTATCATGTAGTATTTGTCCCTCTGTGCCTGGCTCCTCAGGTTCATCTATGCTGTCACAAATGGCAGGATTCTCTTCTTTTTTAAGTCTATGTGCAGCTTTAAATAAAGTCAACGAGAAAATTAATAACAAAATTGACACTGTCAAAACAGGGACCTGAAATGCCAGTGCAGGTACCCATATCCCCAGAGGGCCCGAAGATGCACACTTGGGCTTAAGACACCCCCCCACCCCCACCCACCCAAGGGAATTGCAGGATGGAGCGTGGAGCGCAAATGGCTCTGGTGGTGTCCACCCTGACTCCTCCCTGCTGCCGATTCCTCCTGCCTTCACTCTCCTCTAGAAGTGGAGCCGTTTAAGTCTCTGTACCTCTCGGAGAAGATCCTGCTCCGGCTCTTGAAACATCCCAATGTGATCCAGGAGCTGAAGTTTGATGAGAAGAACAAGAAGGCCCCAGAACACTACCTCTACCAGCGGAACCGCCCCGTGGACTACTTTGTGCTGCTTCTGCAGGTGAGTGGGAAAGGCTTAGACCCTCCAAGGGCAAGGTAGGACTTCTCCAGGCTGAAGAGGAATGCCCACGCCTCCTCTGGGCCAGGTTCCAAGGCTGCCTTGGGAGCAAGGCCAGTTGGGGCGGGCATTTGTCCCTGACTCACAGAAGGAGACAGGTGTGACGGGCTGGCGTCCTAGAATGATGGGATCTTTATGGCACTTAGTCTGATGTCAGCAATGTTTGTGGTTGGGAGTGCAGTGGGTAACTCCCAGCCAAGGGGTTCTGCTGCTGAACTTCCTAAACTGGTGTCCTACAAAATCCCTGTCACCTCTTGTCTCTGCCTGGCCATGCCCAAGAATGCAACTGTGCACTGCCTCCCAAATTTCAGACACTCCTTGTTTTAAGCTCTTCTCTCTGTCAAACAAAATCTCACCGTCTCTGATTTCCACCCACTGGTCCTTGCTTTGCTCTCTGGAGGCACATGGGACACGTCCACTCTCTCTGCCACACTTCAGCCATTGCAGTGCCTTAATCCCTTCCTAAAGGGGACTATGAGGGAATAAACAAGAAAATGAGAGAGGTGCAGCATCTTGCTGGTACTCACATGAGTACAGTCATCCCCCCTGCCCTGAGAGGGTGTAAATAAGTGGAGAGGCCTGTGAATAAGTGTCAGGCATGATTCCAGCCCCTCCTCCTGGCTTGGTTCCACCATTAGCCCTGCCCCTACTCACTGTCTCTTCCCGATAAAATCTGGTGAACCCTAAATACAATGATTGTCTTAAAATCCTAATTAAATTCCCATTGACTTAGAAAGGGCTTCTCTGTTACAGTCCCCCTGCCACCTGTCTGCTCCAACACGGTATATGCCTCAAACCCATCCTTCCAGATAGCCTCGTTAAAATGCCTTCTTCTCCAGAAATGGAGTCGCATTCTTCACTGTTGAAAATTGAGAAGGGTGTTTGCATTGTTTACATAACACAAGGAACGCGAGTAGAGTCTTATGCCTAATATAAACGTAACCATTTTCAAATAAATCTTGGCGGGGGTAAAATATAGGAGCAAGAGGATAGGTTCAGAAATTGGAAAGACCTCGTTTTAAAATTCCAATATTGGTACTTGTTAACTAACCTTGATTTAGTTATTTAATCTTTATGAGCCTCAAAATTGATTCATCTATAAAACTGGGGGTAAAAATAGTACAGGCCTTGTAGGGTCTGGGATGGATCCGTGCAGTGCATATACACGGTTTCAGACCCCTAATAGCATACCCTATGCTCAAGCTTCTCACAGAATCTGGCTTTATCTCAGCTAGAGATAAGAGAGGTGGTCTAGTCTCAGACTAAACCACTGGAAGTTTATGGGATTTATGGGGTCCTGAGCTGGCTGGACCTGCCTCATGAAGGAGCCATTAGAGTCTTCAAGGAAAGCTTGCATGTTCATGACTGGATACTGCTTTATTAACTAAGCAAGAACTTTCCTGCCAAGGGCTCCTGAAATTAAAGCTGCTGTTTCAAAGCATATCTGGATGGAATTCACATTCTCCTGTGATAAGATTTTAGGTCCACTTATTATCCAAACAGAAATACTTAGGGTCGTCTTCACTAAAAGAGCTGGACGTGCTCATCCACACCCTTAGCACACTTCCTTCTTTCTCCAGGGTAAAGTGGAGGTGGAGGTTGGTAAGGAAGGCCTTCGCTTCGAGAACGGAGCCTTCACCTACTATGGTGTCCCAGCCATCATGACCACTGCTTGCTCAGGTATTCCAGTTTCCAAGCCATAGCTTATTGGGGAAGCAGTGGGCTAGTGGAGAAAATGCATCTGGGTTCCAAGTCATGACTGCTGTTGTGGACCCCGGACAAGCCTTTTACCTTCCTGGACTTTAGAAGTGGAAGTACATGGTAGACTGTAACATTATCCAGTGGTAGGGATGTGGTAATTTTCAATATGAAAATGCACATTTATTTCACTCTTTATACGTCCACCTGATTACCTGTTTCTGCAGGGTTGACTGGTGCTGTGGGTGGGATGGAAGAGGGAGAATTCCTCTAAGAAGGTGTGTTTTCTGAATTGCCTCTGAAACACCCTGCATCCTTCTGTCCTTAGATAACGATGTGCGGAAGGTTGGAAGTCTGGCTGGATCCTCTGTCTTCCGTATGTATCTCTCAAACCCCTCCCTCGTCCTCCCTGCCGAGGTCCTGCCTCAGCCCAGTCTGGGGACCCGGACCGACCACTCTCAGCCTGGGCTGGGGCTAACACAAATGCTGGCAGCCTCTTTGTATGCTCTGCCAGGAACACTGCTTTCTGCCAGGTACCCGCAGACCACGGCGGGGGTGGGGTGGGGGGCTTAGTTTCTGAGAGTCTAGAATGTTTTCTGCTGCTTCTCTGCTCGTGTGCAAAATGATGAATGACCAGCGAGGGAGGTTGTGAGGGGAGGCACCATTTGCTGTCACCTGCCAGGGAATGCAAGCAGGTGGTTTTGTGTGCTCTGCTGGAGGTTGAACCATTCCTTCTCTGCTGTGGTAATCCACCCTCTGTCCTCTACTGGCAGACCTTAATATGCTATTATTGTGTCTGTGGCATTTAGTAAGCAGTAACAGCAAGATCTTAGGATGTAAACCCCAGGCTGGCACGTATGTTGCTCATCTGCTTCTCTTTGCTCATTGACCACATCTCAGCAGGTGGGGAGGGGTCTGTGGCTGGCCGTGCATGCTGATGGCAGGGGCTGGCACAGGCTGCTGGTGGGTGTTCTCTGCCCCTTCTGTGCACTACCTTCTCTGCTTCCTGCATCAGTTATCGTACTTGTGTTTAGAGGGCATGGCATTTGTTGTGATATAAGTGTGATCCAGAAAGCATTATTTCTCTAGATTTGTCTTTGATTCACCAGTCTGAATTTTGCATTGCTTTCAGCTCTTAGTTTTTATGGTGGCCATTTTAATGCCAAATGGGTGTTTTTTCTCATCATTTAAAAAAAAAAATCTTCCATCGTGCTTTATATTGGGATTTATCAGAGGGTCCCAAAGCTTGAAATCACAATCCATGGCACCTGAAAAGTAGGTACTGTTTTAACAAAGAAACTAAAGAAATGACCTGCTCCGAATCACCTCAGTGCAATTATTTATCTCAATGCATTCCAGTGGCCTGACTCGTTCAAACAGCACAATGAAATACAGATCTTAGATGCAATGTGTTCCAGGATGTCGTTTCTACGTGGGAATATTGGGACAATTTACAGTGTAATTTCCCATCCTGGCCCAACAGAGAGCTTAAAAGAAATTGAAATAGCTGCCCACACCCAAGGAGTGGTCCTACATATGTGGAAGGAGGGCTGTAACAAAAATCCCTGGTATGTTGTTATATAAACCGACAAATCTCAATTAAGGTTGGTGAAGGAAGCATCAGTTCACAGAACAAGAAGTCAAGATATGGGAGAGGGATGGTCTACAGGACCAAGTAGACCTTGGTTCTCTAAAGGAGGTCTCCACCAGCCATCACATTGGTGCTTGTTCAAGGTAGAGTGACTACTGAGATTCAAAGTGTTACCTAGAGGTGTTGGCCTTTACATAAGACCGAAAGAAGTGGGGACTCTAGGGGTAAATTGCTGCGTAAAGGTCCCAAGCCCATCTAATTTACATGACTTTCTTTCTTTAAAAAAATTTTTTTTGAGTAGTAGGAAAATGTTGTCTGGTTTCCTCAGTCCTTCCTGTCTCCAGTTCTTTCTATCAAAATCCATTTTATCATTGAGACAGAATAAACCTGCAATAGTAATCTCTCCTTCAAAATTGGTTAACTAAAAAGAAACGTTAACCTCTCTTTCCCTCTCCACACTTCTGAGCATCTTTATTTATCCATCTTCAGGAGGAAAAAGAAATCAAATTAGCTTGTAGGGATATAGAGACATTTTCCATTCTCCCCCGCAAGCCCTCCACACCTAATAGAGTTAGATGTGGATAACTGCGAAGACCACCTGCACCACCCCCCTGCCCCTGCTTATTCCCGGTCCACCTCTCAGCCCAGGTCCAGCCACCCAGCATCTTTCACTGTCCAAGAACCTTACTGGTAGGTCAAGGAAGAGCTTAAGGCTGAACCACAAAGTGGTGGATTCTTGTAGGGTCTCAGTCTACCTACCTAGCCCTGTCCTTGATGCCAATCTAGAGCTTTGTCAGCCTTGAGGGTGATAAATGAGATGATGAGTTTGCCAGAACACTGGCCCTCTGACCGATGCCTCAAAGTTGAGTCTGAGGTTCTAAGTCAGTCCCTCTGCTTTTCCTGCGCTGGGTGAAGGAAACACAATCAGCACTGTCTCCTTTGTCTTGGTTCTGATTGCCAGGGAACCCAGGAGGACCAAAGTGAGCCTGGTAATCCAGAGGAATGGGCCTGAGCTCAGCGTGACCAGAACAGATGCCCACAGGGGTGTGGAAGTGGGAGAGAACAAGTCTCCTATTCGCTTGACTGAGACATGTTTAATTTGTGGACCGGAAGCACTAGAATTCTTCTTGAGACAATGGGGTTTCTTATTCCAGTGTGTCTTGCAACACTAGGAGCCAATTTAAATATTCCTCGACAAAGAATGATTACTTGACAAAATAAATGATTATCAGGTAGGATAAGGCTCTCCCCTCTCCCCTTTACACTATTGGATAATTTCAGGCAAATCATTGGGTGCAGCAACCAAGACTGCCAAAGCCACCTATTTCAGAGTCCTGTCACCTGCAGACTGACTTCATTTAGTTTCTTGGAAGGGACTCTGGGAATGATCAGAGGGATAAAGACAGATTCCCTCCCGGAAATACTGCTCGATCAGGATCAAGGTTGGTGAAGGACTGGAATATTACTACACATTCCACTCCACCCAGGCCCCAAGTTATAGCCAGCACCATTTCAGACTATGGGGAAAGAGAGAGAAGGAAAAGGTGATAGGAAGAGAGGTGCTTTGGAGCACTTATACTGGCTAAGAAGTGACTATGATTTAGTTTATCAAGTTGATTCACATTAAGATTGCTAGAAACTGCCCTTCCTGTGTCCCAAGGCTCTGGCTGTGCACAGTTCCTCCCCAGCACTGTGCCCACAGAGGGAACTCCTAGGAGTCCGAGGCAGAAGATGGCCTCCTCTTCCTCGAGGATGCCCCTAGCAGGAGCTTGCATTTTGCTTTCAGCCCTCCCGCAGGTGAGAAGCCCTCAGGCAGTCCGGAGGGCCCCACGGGGATGCACCGCTGGGCTTCCAACACATGTGCTGGCTCAAAAAGTCATCTCAGACGAAACACTGCCCAGGCATACTCCCTGCTGGGGCACTGCCTATTCTTGTCACTGGTGGGTCTCATCCCCTCTGAGATTATTGTGCATCTTTCTGGAAAAACTTCAGCAAAATCTGTTTATTTTCTTCTTTCCGGAGAGTGACTTTGTGAGAAGATGCAATTTCCATGTTTCCAGAGGCAAGACTCCCTTTGGCAGAGAAATGGGATGTTGTGAGGATCCAGGAGCAGTCTGTCTCACCCACTTTGCTTTTTGTCTCTCTCCTTTTGTGTTTATCTTCCCCTTCACAACTCACAACTCCTTGACTCTTTAGTGCCCATCTCTGTGTCTCGTACCTTCGCCTTCAGCAGAGGGGACTCTCTGGCAGGCTCCCCAGGTAAACATGCATGGGGTCTTGATCTCCATAGATCCATGGGGTTTACAAGAGGCCTTTGGTGTCTGTCACTGTCCTGCATGAAAACTAGCCTCTCCCAACAGACAGGCCCAGGACGAAGGCATAGCACAATGCATTGCTAATACTGGTATTCACTGCCCAAGCATGGCTGGTGCAGTGGTGTCACTCATGAACTTAGCCCCCAGGCATATGTCTGTGTGCATCCATGTGAGAAATGGGGAGGGCTGGAGAGGAATGGTGTGAGTTTTTCCTTATCGTTTGTCTGACTGCAGAAAGGAGGGATAAGAGGTGCAGCAGATGAAAAATAGGAGAAAACAATGAAAGGCTATGCTTTATTTCCATTTTTCCTCTGTCTTTTCTTCTATGTGGTCTCTGACCTCAGTTAACCACTAACCCCACCTCATCTTCCTAGAAATGTTACTATGTAGTGACCATAATCTCTCTGGCTCTGCTCCCACAAAGGATGCTATATTAAAAACTTCAGAACTTTTCATTAGTTTAACCTCTCCTGTTAATGAAAAGTTACTGATTTCTTTTTAATCAGGTAAAGCAGCTCCATACTATAACTCAAAGATGGAGTAGAATGTACTAAGTCTGAACAATCGGTTAAGAACTTGGTTTTTTTTTTTTCCATCCCTAGAAGTTGATCTCTAAGTTTCATGGAGCAAATAATGAACAAACTAAGGATTTATTTAAGTCACCCTGAAGTTAAAGCACAATCCAATTTCCCACACCCGCTACACCCGTCTTCCTTATTCCAATGCTATGGTAGTGATTCTGAGGCCCCACCATAGCCTCATCATCAAGAAATCAGTTGTATTTCACTGTGTATATAGTAGATTCTCAACATTCAAATAGGCTGAGACCTCAAACCCCCAAATTTGCAACTTCAGAACTATTTATATTGACTTCTACTTTCTCACAAATCACAGTTTTCCATCAAAAACCATCTGGTTCCCATGTTTATCTGTATAAGACAAATTAACCACCTTCTCCAATTTCATCAGTTTTCTCTCTTACTTCATGGTGATTTTCCACCAAGAAATAATTTTTTTTTCTCACTTTGTGGGAGCTCATGCCTTTATGATGACTATAGGAGAATGGCCCATCGGAGATGCCATTCTGGTGCCCTCACCAGCTGAGTGGTCACTCCCGCATGCCAGCAAAATTAGAAACGACCACATCGTGGACCTTCAAGATCCTTCCCACTGGGGAGTCTTGGTAAATGAATAATGTGCTCTTTAGTCTCAGCAGAAAGGGAAGATGCACATTTTTTAAATATTTTCAACTAAAAAGATCAAAGCATTAAAAAAGAAGAAGAAAGAAAGCATGAGAGCTGGGATATGCTTTTTAAAAACTAACCCTCAGCTCATCAGAAAACCTAGTTAATGATAACTTCCTACTTAAAAAAAACTTAGTTCTAGTTCATCAATATAATCCTATAATTTAGTATTTCCAGTCATTCTTGCTTCTGTTTCATATCAGCAGAAGAAGAAGCCTCACTCATTGGATTTACAGAAAGCAGATCTGGGCACATTCTGGCCCCATACTTAATGTATTATCCAGATACATTAATTTACATATATTATGTCTTCAGTTCAGTTCAGTTGCTCAGTCGAGTCCAACTCTCTGCGACCCCATAAATTGCAGCACGCCAGGCCTCTCTGTCCATCACCAACTCCTAGAGTTCACTCAAACTCGTCTCCATCGAATCGGTGATGCCATCCAGCCATCTCATCCTCTGTCGTCCCCCTTCTCCTCCTGCCCCCAATCCCTCCCAGCATCAGAGTCTTTTCCAATGAGTCAACTCTTTGCATGAGGTGGCCAAAGTATTGGAGTTTCAGCTTTAGCATCATTCCTTCCAAAGAACAGCCAGGACTGATCTCCTTTAGAATGGACTGGTTGAATCTCCTTGCAGTCCAAGGGACTCTGAAGAGTCTTCTCCAGCACCACAGTTCAAAAGCATCAATTCTTCAGCACTCAGCTTTCTTCACAGTCCAACTTTCATATCCATACATGACCACTGAAAAAAACCATAGCCTTGACTAGACGGACCTTTGTTGGCAAGGTAATGTCTCTGCTTTTGAATATGCTATCTAGCTTGGTCATAACTTTCCTTCCAAGGAGTAAGCATCTTTTAATTTCATGGCTGCAATCACCATCTGCAGTAATTTTGGAGCCCCAAAAAATAAAGTCTGACACTGTTTCCACTGTTTCCCCATCTATTTGCCATGAAGTGGTGGGACCAGATGCCATGATCTTAGTCTTCTGAATGTTGAGCTTGAAGCCAACTTTTTCACTCTCCACTTTCACTTTCCTCAAGAGGCTTTTTAGTTCCTCTTCACTTTCTGCCATAAGGGTGGTGTCACCTGCATATCTGAGGTTATTGATATTTCTCCCAGCAATCTTGATTCCAGCTTGTGCTTCTTCCAGCCCAGCGTTTCTCATGATGTACTCTGCACAGAAGTTAAATAAGCAGGGTGACAATATACAGCCTTGACATACTCTTTTCCCTATTTGGAACCAGTCTGTTGTTCCATGTCCAGTTCTAACTTGCTTCCTGACATGCATATAGGTTTCTCAAGAGGCAGGTCAGGTGGTCTGGTATTCCCATCTCTTTCAGAATTTTCCAGTTTATTGTGATCAACATAGTCAAAGGCTTTGGCATAGTCAATAAAGCAGAAATAGATGTTTTTCTGGAACTCTCTTGCTTTTTCCATGATCCAGCGGATGTTGGCAGTTTGATCTCTGGTTCTTCTGCCTTTTTTAAAACCAGCTTGAACATCAGGAAGTTCACAGTTCACATATTGCTGAAGCCTGGCTTGGAGAATTTTGAGCATTCCTTTACTAGTGTGTGAGATGAGTGCAATTGTGTGGTAGTTTGAGCATTCTTTGGCATTGCCTTTCTTTGGGATTGGAATGAAAACTGACTTTTTCCAGTCCTGTGGCCACTGCTGAGTTTTCCAAATTTGCTGGCATATTGAGTGCAGCACTTTCACAGCATCATCTTTCAGGATTTGAAATAGCTCAACTGGAATTCCATCACCTCCACTAGCTTTGTTCGTAGTGATGCTTTCTAAGGCCCACTTGACTTCACATTCCAGGATGTCTCGCTCTAGGTGAGTGATCACATCATCATGATTATCTTGGTCGTGAAGATCTTTTTTGTACAGTTCTGTGTATTCTTGCCACCTCTTCTTAATATCTTCTGCTTCTGTTAGGTCCATACCATTTCTGTCCTTTATCGAGCCCATCTTTGCATGAAATGTTCGCTTGGTATCTCTAATTTTCTTGAGGAGATCTCTAGTCTTTCCCATTCTGTTCTTTTCCTCTATTTCTTTGCATTGATCGCTGAGGAAGGCTTTCTTATCTCTCCTTGCTATTCTTTGGAACTCTGCATTCAGATGCTTATATCTTTCCTTTTCTCCTTTGCTTTTTGCTTCTCTTCTTTTCACAGCTATTTGTAAGGCCTCCCCAGACAGCCATTTTGCTTTTTTGCATTTCTTTTCCATGGGGATGGTCTTGATCCCTGTCTCCTGTACAATGTCACGAACCTCCATCCATAGTTCATCAGGCACTCTATCTATCAGATCTAGTCCCTTAAATCTATTTCTCACTTCCACTGTATAATCATAAGGAATTTGATTTAGGTCATACTTGAATGGTCTAGTGGTTTTCCCTACTTTCTTCAATTTAAGTCTGAATTGGCAATAAGGAGTTCATGATCTGAGCCACAGTCAGCTCCCAGTCTTGTTTTTGCTGACTATATAGAGTTTCTCCATCTTTGGCTGCAAAAAATATAATCAGTCTGATTTCGGTATTGACCATCTGGTGATGTCCATGTGTAGACATGGACATGTGTTGTTGGAAGAGGGTATTTGCTATGACCAGTGCGTTCTCTTGGCTAAACTCTATTAGCCTTTGCCCTGCTTCATTCCGTATTCCAAGGCCAAATTTGCCTGTTACTCCAGGTGTTTCTTGACTTCCTACTTTTGCATTCCAGTCCCCTATAATGAAAAGGACATCTTTTTGGGTGTTAGTTCTAAAAGGTCTTGGAGATCTTCATTATTATGTCTTACTCCCATCTTTTTTCTTTTTTTTTTTTTTGTCACACCGCATGGCAGGCAGGATCTTAGTTCCCCCACCAGGGATCGAACTCATGCCCCCCTCAGTGGAAGCACAGAGTCCTAACCTTTGGACCTCCAGGGGAGTCCCTGGAAATTAAATGGGCGTTTAAGTTTTAAGAGACTTGGTTATTTTTTAAATCCCCACAACCACCTTAGGAGATGGGCAGAAATTGTTTGGAGACAATAGGTGAGGAAACAACTCTAAGAAATTAAGCGGTTGGGTCAATGTCAGATGTGTAATTAGGATACAGAGGGCTGAGGACCAGAATCCAACTCTCTTAGGCCTTGTTCTATTGCCTGGGACCTTCCTGCGTTTCTGAATGTGGGCCTGTTGTGCCCTCTAGAGGGCTGTGACTTGTTTGCATTTTGAAAGCAGCTGTGCTAATGAATTATGGTACTCACCTTAGATTGAGGCTGTGGTCCCTACTCCAAATATTGCCACTATTACTCATAGGCAGTTTCCTTCTAGTCAAGCCTTAGTGTGAAATGAGGAGAGCAGAGTGTGTGTGGATTACCTCCAGAGTGTGCTGCGATTAGCCAGATTTGCAGGTGTTTTTATTTAAAAATAAAACCACTGAGAGTACACAGCCCCACTACAGTTATCATTCCCTCTCCCCGGATTCATTCCTTTTTTCTTCTCCTGATGGTAGAGGTGATTTCAAGTTCCCCATGACAGTCCTTCTGAATCCATGAAAGAACAAAAGCAAGAGAGAGGCCACAAGCAAGGGTCCTTTTTCAATGCCCAGTTGCATTTGTAATGTACTTTGAGATCAGTGAGGATAGTTTTTTTCCCCAGAATATAAAGGAAGTACCTAAAAATAATCTTTTTACTTTGTGAAATGTGGTAAGTGGAAATATTCCTTTGGGTCGGCTCTTGCATAGTCAACATTTGGGAACCATTAAAGCTCCATGTAACGTGAGCAAGTTCATCTGGGCTCCTAACTTGGGCTGATTTGCAGAGTTCACATTATAGCTTTGAGAGAGAGCTTTTGGCATTTGGTTGTCTGATGTTGAATAGTACCCCAGAATGATGAATTTTAATAATCCTAGTTTGTACTCTTATAAGCCTGTGTAATTAAATTCCCGCATCCAGTTTAGAAAACACAGATGGCCTGTGGCATAGTGACGATGACCAAATTGGGCTGTTCCTCTCTGTCCTCAGTGAGACTCGGACAGATGTAAGCAGGCAGCTGCTGAACCTTACCTCTTCTCACATCCCCAGACTGAAAAGGAGAATGAGGTGTTCTTCTATGTGTGGCTCCTGTTCCTGGGATAGAGTTGTGAGAGCTCTGGGCACAGGGGTCACGAGTAAAGCAAGAGTCTCAGAGGTGTGTCTGGGTTTTCAGGGCCCCTGCCTATCCGTGCAGAATGAGGGGAGATTCCATCCAGCCCTGACTTCAGTTTAAAATCCTCTTCCACCCCTTCTCTCACCCCAACCCAATTTTACCCCAATGTCTTCTCCACCCAACCTCAGAATCTCCAACTTGCCATCCAAGACAGATGTACCTTACAGGCAAACCACACGAAGCCTGCAGGAATGAGCTTGCCACACTTCTCCACCCAAATTGAGAGCGTGATGTAAGAGCAAGATGGGCAAGGGAGATGTCAACAGCCAGGCCTGCGCCCTATTGAGGGATCCTGTGGTCAGTTTCATGCATCATTGAACAATCCGTCGCCTCTTAGACCTCTTTGCCCTGTGCTTAGAATTTTTCTTCTCTCTTCACTCCCCCAAGCTGCGCCTCTGTGCTCTTAGAAAATGCCAAGGGGAATTATACAACTTGAATTAGTTTGCCATGCTGCTGGGACACTCGTCTGTTACTGATTTCTTCTCTTTTTTTTTATTAAAAGCATTTCCATTTCCCTTGCTCAAAAACTTCTGAGTGTATGTGCACAATTACCAAAACGCCGAGTCATCAGCATCCTACCTATTGAGGAATGTCAGGCTCTGGGACACAAAATCATTGATCTTGCACAACAGTCAGATGAGCTGGGACTTTCTTTGTCATGAAATGAAGATTCCTTTTTCATTCTAAAGATGGCTTTTATAGACCCAACCTTTGTAAGACAGCTGTATCTTTTGCTGTTGGGAATCCTTTGGGATATTATGAATAAAGCTTCAATAGCATTGTCTTTACTTAAAAAAAAAAAAAAAAGAAACATGTTTTTCCTCCCAGCACAACAGTGATGTTGCTTGTGTTTGACATGTGGGCCCTATGAGTGACAGCAGGGTGACATGCCTACGCTGGGTGCCAGTGAAGATGAGAGCTTTGGGAAGAACAGGGATGAAACTGTTTCCTCTGTTTTGAACAGCAAGTGGAAGTGATTCAGGCAGAAGTTAATTCTGTTCAGTTCAGTCGCTCAGTCATGTCCAACTCTTTGCAACCCCTTGGACTGCAGCATGCCAGGCTTCCCTGTCCATCACCAATTCCGAGAGCTTGCTCAAACTCATGTCCATCGAGTCAGTGATGCCATCCAACCATCTCATCCTCTGTTGTCCACTTCTCCTCCTGCCGTCAATCTTCCTCAGCATCAGGGTCTTTTCCAGTGAGTCAGTTCTTGGCATCAGGTGGCCAAAGTATTGAAGTTTCAGCTTCAGCATCAGTCTTTCCAATGAATATGCAGGACTGATTTCCTTTAGGCTTGACTGGTTTAATCTTGCAGTCCATGGGACTCTCAAAAGTCTTCTCCAACACCACAGTTCAAAAGCATCAGTTTTTCAGTGCTCAGCCTTCTTTATGGTCCAGCTCTCACATCCATACATAACTACTGGAAAAACCATAGCTTTGACTAGGCAGACCTTTGTCAGCAAAGTAATGTCTCTGCTTTTTCATACGCTGTCTAGGTTTGTCATAGCTTGTAAGTAAGCGGAAGTTGATTAGTAGGCATGATATATTTCCCCATCAGCCTCACTGAAGCTGTCTTGAATGATGACATAAGGGATGAGAATGTAGAACAGTGATGTGGGGTTGTGGGGCACAGGTCCCACCCGGCAAAGTGGAGGATTATTAAGGAGCAGTGGTTATTTCTCAGGGTTACTGAAGCCACAAACCCCTGCTCACACCCACTCTCTTTGTTCCAAACTGAGTTGAGGACAAAACCTACCAGACCAAGGTGTGGTTTTCCAGACTCTTCTCGCACCAAGGAAGCCACACTCCTGCAGGACTGCCTGCCCCCTGTTCCATGACAACCAGACCTGAGGAAGCACTACCAACTGACTTAGTCAGCCACCACCTCAGAACAGCCACAGTGGATCTAGGCAAGCCAGACCTTGTCCATTTATTTCAAGGGACCAGGGCCAAATGTGAAATGGGTCTTTGTCTGCCCAATACTGCTGCTCTTTACAGTCATGTTGGTGCTTTATTCTGCTCTCCACATCACCATCACTGTCCCTCTCGGCCCCTGGTCACTCCAGCATCACCCAGCTGGTAAGTAGGACTCCAGGACTCCTGGTTTCACACGCTCTTATTACATAGACAAACAGAAGGTTCTGATGTTTCCTGAGGCCTCTTCCTCGAGTTATGGGGCCTTGGCAGTGCATTCCGGAAATGTCCTTCTGCCCACCCCTCACTTCAAGAAGTCAGTCTACCAGGAATGACTTAGGTTGCTGGAAAAGGCTTTCTGATTCCAGAGTGACTAAAAGCTCTGAAACCTTTTTAAAAACAAAATTTAGATTCTAAATAAAAACTCCTTCAGGGACTGTTGGGTGCTGACTTGTTCATTCCATCCTGCTCTAATGAGCGCCTGCTCTGGGCCAGGCACTGTGGTACATACCAGATGTACAACAAGCCAGAAAGGACAAGGTCTCTGCCCTCATGGAATGTAGCATTGAACTGTAGCATTACAAATAATACAAACATGTAATTAAAATTTGTGAAAAGTGCTTTGAAGGGATGAACAGGGGACAGTGATAGAGGAAAATAGGCGGAATATTCTTAAGGTGGCCAGACCGGTTCTTCAGAGAAGATGATAGATAGTTCAGTTGAGACCTAATGACTGAAAAGTGAGTGCAGGGATTGAGGGGTAAAATGAGGGGAGAAAAGGGGGCATGAGGGTAAAATGAGGGGGAAGGGAGAAGGGGAAATGGCATCTACTGAGGTGGGGGAGGCTTACATGATTGAGAATCCCCAAGGGGGCCAGTAGGCTAGAGCAGAAAAGCATGGTGGGAAAGGAGCCCCAGGAGGAGATCAGATGGTCAAGTCGTGGGCGTTTAGGGCTTAGGGTCAAGTCAGGGGGGGCTTAGATTCCACTGGAAGCTGATTTGTCTGTTTTTCTGTTGTTGTTTTTTTTTCATATTTATTTATCTGGCTGCATTGGGTCTTGGTTGTGGCACTCACAATCTTTCGTTTCAGCACACGAACTCTCTAGCTGTGGCATGCGGTCTTAGTTCCTAGTTCCCCCACCAGGAATTGAC
This sequence comes from Budorcas taxicolor, assembly GCF_023091745.1. Lineage (NCBI taxonomy): Eukaryota > Metazoa > Chordata > Mammalia > Artiodactyla > Bovidae > Budorcas > Budorcas taxicolor. The sequence continues at coordinate 20,047,599 of NC_068932.1, forward strand.
CTGTGTCCTTTACATTGCAAGGCAGATTCCTAACCACTGGGCCACCAGGGAAGTCCCCTGATTTGTGTTTTAAAAATGTGCTTTTGACAGCTGAGCTGAGAACAGATTATGAGATTATAAGTGGGAAGACCAGACTGTGGTCTAGGCAAGAGTGACGGTAAGTGGGACTTGAGCGGAAACAGAGGCCTGATGTGGGGCTGAGGGATTGGCAGGAGTCGCAGGAGATTCCCAGGTTTCTGGTTCAAGTAACAGTGTATATGTGGTAACACTTAACTGAGAAGGGAAAGACTGGAGGTAGAACCCTTAATTCTATAATCTGATCAAGGCAGTGATTATCCTGGCTCTAATGAGAAAATGATTCAACATATTGTCATTTTAATCTTTCTACTATGTGGTTTGCCAGACAACAGTAACAGCTTGACAGCTAAACAGACCATCAGACCTCCGGAAGTCACTCCAAAGAGATGCTAACCATTTTGATGGATGGCAGCATTATCTTAAGAAACAGAATTAAATTCCTAAGGTTCTTCCCTGAAGGAACCAAGGAGCCTAATCTCTAAACAATCAGGCTCTTCACTGGGGCCCCTGAACTGACTGTGTTAGGAGAGGCCACATCTTCCCACTTCTCTTTCTTGGGAAGAAATGCAGAGCGGTGTCCGAGGGATGCAGAGCGGTGGGAAGGGCTTTGCAGTCTCACTCAGGGTTATTCTGTGGTGGAGATAATGCTAGGGTCACCTTAGGATCTCTCTTCTGTTGATCCTGGGAGGGCAGTTCCCAGTCCATTTTGAAACCAAGTGATACGGTCGTAATTGAAAGTTCCCAAGAAATTGTTCTTGAAAATGGAAAAAGAGACTGACTCGAAATATTCAGGAGGTCTTTGACAGAAGGCCTGGAGCATTGTTCCAGCCTCGGGCCTGTGAATCCAAAGAGAGCCCTGCCTGAGACTCACCCTGGAGGGGGCCCCACTTTGGCCCTCCCCAGCTCCACCTCCTCTGTGCGGGGTGAGTAGTTCACAGAGCCAAAGGGATGTACCACCCACAGCTGTGTTTTTCCTTCTAGACCTTATTTCAGATACAAGAATCCTGAATTTTCCACCCAGACAGCTCTAGGAAACCAGGCCGGGAAGCCCTAGGGCAGGGCAGGGCAGGGTCTCCCCCTTTAGCCTATATTCTGGCACAAAACTCTAAGGAGCCTGACCTGGCCTACTAGGTTGTCAAGACGGTATATTTGTCAAGGAGAAGTATAGAGCATATTTTAACGGTTTATTGATGTGATTTAAATATTTATCCATATGGTTTGTGGGCCTCTGCTGGTCCCTGCCTGCCAGTTTGGAGGCAGGCCTGACATTCCCTCTGAAATGCCTCACCACAGTGAGGGCTGGTTATCTGTGCTTACCAGGTGGTTTTTAGGGCAAACCTAAGGCTTCAGCCTTTCTAAAGGAAGGTTTGTGAATGGAGTTTATATAAAATAACTCATTTTGGTAAATAAAGGGTCTCATGGTCTGGGGTAGCCACCCCCATTCACAGCGGGGTCCTCATCTCCTTCCCTTCCTTACCCCTGAACCAAGAAAGGCAGTGGCCCACCCAGCTCCTCGCTGGTAGAGGTTGTGGGGAAGGAAGGAGCCTGAGCCAAGTGGAGCCCGGAGGTCTGAATTTAATACTCATAAATGGAGCAGCAGGGCATTTCCTGGGCTCTGAGGGGAGAGGTGAGGGCCCCATGTTGCCATAACCTAAATGTCCTGTGGGACCTCAGTAAACAACACCCCTTCCTCTCTCTCCCTCCTTCTCTTCCCCCTACTGCCTCCCCACCCCACCCTCCTTGCCTCCCCCCCCCCACCTCCGCATCTCCTCGTCTGCAGTAAACCGGTCCCCTTCCCGCTGCAGTGGGTTGAATCGCTCGGAGTCTCCGAACCGTGAGCGCAGCGACTTTGGGGGGAGCAACACCCAGCTGTGCAGCACCAGCAACAACCTCTACACACCCGACTACTCGGTCCACATCCTCAGCGACGTGCAGTTCGTGAAGGTAACTCCGCAGAGGACCTTCCCGTCACCCCGACCCTGCAGCCTTCCGTTCCCAGAGAATGCGGCCTGAACACCATACCTCGGCTTTCCAAAGGCCCTGGTTTCAGTCAGTTGTGTTTTTTTTCCCCCAGTCAGTTTTATTCTGTTCATTATTTGTCACTATTATCGTTCCTTTGTTCATTTGAACCCTGGTTGTTCGTGACTGTCTCCCCATTTTTCATGTGGAGAAACTGAGGCAGGAAGAGATAGGGAATTAGCTTGCCTGAGAGAAGTTGCCAGCAGGACTCTTTCCTTTAGTTGCCCCATCATTGGCACAAGGTTGATTTGGTTTATTTAAGATAAATTTGCAGGGGATTAATAAACCAAGCATATAGTAGCGTATCCCTGGCGAAGGACATGGCAACCCACTCCAGTATTCTTGTCTGGGAAATCCCATGGACAGAGGAGCCTGGCAGGGTCCTGGTAGGGTCACAAAAGAGTTGGTCACAACTTACGGACCAATCAACAACAGCAATATAGTAGTGTATAGTGGCTTCCCAGGTGCCTCCATGCATGCTCAATGGTGTTTGGCTCGTTGTGACCCCACGGACTCTAGTCCACCAGACTCTTCTTTCTGTGGGGATTCCCAGGCAAGAATACTGGAGTGGGTTGCCATTTCCTCCTCCAGGGGATCCTCCTGACCCAGGGATTAAACCCGCATCTCCTGCACCTACTGCATTGGCAGGCAGATTCTTAGCCACTGAGCCACATGGGAATCCCAGCTATGATCTTACATATGTATAAGGTTTCACATATTATTATCTAGAAATCTAAAACACAATGCAGTCTGTTATGTTAGCTGAAAATATTTGTAGTAATTATCATACCACCTTGCCCTGCCACTGAGCTATTTGAAGAGAATCCCTTTGCAAGTATGAGAGAGGCAGCAATGCTTATCACCTTGTAATTAAGAAAAGCTGTTTCTTCATACCGCTCATTGAGTTTAATACTAGACAAACATATTCTAAGGTTTCCTCCTTTCTCTTGCTTTGATAGGTTTTATTTTGTTGGTTTTGTTTGCTAGCATTCCACAAATCATTACACACTTGGCCTGAGATCAGAAGGGAACCTATTTACCTGAGTCCAACTAAACACCCAACGTGCTCACTTGGTGACTGTCATCCCGGTTGCAGGCCGGATGATGGTGGCTGAATCACAAAGGTGGGCAAAGGTCCTTTCCTTCTGTTCAGAACACTCACCCTGATAATTTGAGGGCAGTGTGTGCTGACTGGCTTTCTGTGTTCCATGACTCTGTAGACACCCTGAACTAAAATACACATCGTTGGTAAAAGTAACCGTGGAGAGTTACCAGAGGAGGGGCTGTACCTGTGGAGTGGGCTGGGGTAATGACTGTTGGTGGCGTGCCCTGTGCCATGCACTTTAAGTCCTTGATCTGAATTATCCACTTAGTCCCACAACTACCTTAAGAGGTAGGTACTCTGTCATCCCCACTTTATAGATGAAGTAGGAGCTTGTGGGCGGCTTCCCAGGTGGTCTTAGTGGTAAAGAACTCACCTGCCAATGCAAGAGACATAAGAGATGCCAGTTGGATCCCTGGGTCAGGACGATCCCCTGGAGATGGAAATGGCAACTCACTCCAGTATTCTTGCCTGGGAAATCCCACAGATAGAGGAGCCAGGCAAGCTGCAGTCCATGGGGTCACAAAGAGTCAGACACAACTGAAGTGACTCAGCACACATACACGTGGGAGTTTGAGGAGTATAAGGTCTCATAGCTGGGAAGTGGCAGAACCAAGCTGCAAGATTAAGTCTCTCTGTCTCCAGAGTCCAAGCCCTCAAGTCGCTGGGCTTTGAGAGAGTTCAGGGAAATCAGAGCTGATGGAGCCAGGGGAAAGTGCTTTAGTAAAGAATCCAACAGTATGCATGGTATCGTGACAGTGAGGTTGAACCTCAGAAAACCACAGCCCACGATTCTCCTCCCTCTTGCCTCCAGCCCTGAAACCCTGTAACTGTAGACCGTCCTCAGAAGTGGGGTAAGAAAAAGTGGGAGGGGAGAAATTCTGCTGTGCTAACTCAGTGGTTGGTAGTACTGGGCACATGGTTTGTGGGAAAAGAAATTGAATGTCATGATATGAGTCAGTGGCTCAACAGGTGTCTACGGACTCCTTGCTCGTGCTCAGCACTGTCTAGGCATCAACAAGATACTGTGGTCAACAAGACCGCAAGTTCCTGCTTTTCTAGAGCTTCCAGGCTCATAGGAGGAGAAAGGTGATAAACAAGTAACCACATCAGTAACCTAGGTTATTTAGGAGAGTGATGAAGGCTCTGAAGGAAATAAATCAGACCATAGGATAAACAGTGCCTGGGCAGAGTTGGCAAGGAGGCTGCTTTAGAAATGGTTATTAGAGCAGGCTGAGAAAAGGACATTTTCTGTTGGGACCTGGAAGGGGCTGTGGAGAGAATGTTCAAGATAGAAATGACAGAGGCAGGGAAGAGTTTGGTGGTCCGAGGATATTTGGCCTGGCGCATTATGTGCAGACAGAGGCTGACATGAGTTGGGAATAGAGTGTGGGTAGCAGTGTTACCTGGCATCTTTAGGCCAGAGCACAGGGTCTGGATTCTGTTTTAAGTGCATTGGGAATTTTTGTTCAATTCATTTCTCAGGTCTTTCCACTTGTCTTAGTCTATTTTAGCTGTTATAACAATTACCATAGACTGGGCGACTCAGACCACCAACATTTATTTCTCACAGTTCTTGGAATCTGGATCTCCAAGTTCAAGGTGCTGGTCAATCCAGGTGGTATCTGGTGAGTCCAGTTCATGGTTTGAAAATGGCTGTCTTCTCCGTATATCCTCATATGGTGGGAAGGAGCAGGGAGAGGGGGAGACAGAGGAAGCAGGCTTCCTTCTTATAAGGGTACCAATCGCATTCATGAGGGCTCTCTGCTCATGACCTAACTACCTCCAAGGCTCTACCTCCTAACTCCGTCACCTTGGAAGTTAGAATTTCAGTATATGAGTTATGGAGGAACACAAACATCCAGTCCATCACACCATTTGTATCATAGGTCGAGAAAATCCATATGAGGCTTTGGAGAGAAAAGTGAAGATTTTGAGGCATCATGTTTAATGAGCAACTGTGATAAGCCCAGAGTTTTCTGAAACATCTCTGGGAGTGCACAGCTTGGAGAGCACTTTTAGGAGATGGATTTGGCTATTCCTCAAAATGGAATGTGTTAGGATGAATACCCAACACTAAGTCTGTAAGGATTTTCCTAAAACTTACAATTGATCTTATATATCTCATGTATCCACTCCTAAAAACGAATGGAACATTCTATAAATAACAAGGAACATAAAAGGAAAGTCTCTTTCCTGACAGTGAGCCAGTGGCGTGCTGAGAACTCCAAACCCAAGGTCAATTCTCAGGTACAGGTGTTATGCTTGATCTCAGGCCAGAGGGCTGTGCTGTGACTGGGGCAGCAGGGCATCACTGCACATGGTCCTTTTGTCTACCTAGATACTTTGAAATTGAGAAAGCTACATGTCAGAAGTAGAAGTTTAGGGAAGGCTAGAAACCTAGTAAAGTATTATTCAGAAATCTCTTTCAACTTGTGGTTCAAGTCACTTAAAAACTTCAATTGCAATGGGTTGTTCTACAGAAGGGAACACTGTAAGTTCAAGCTCTTGTTTAACATAAGGATTTGATTTTTCTGTTTTGTTTTTTAATATAAGATGACATTTTTCTCCTGACTGAATGGACTTATAGGGCCATGTTCAGGTTGCTCTTTTACTCACCTCCTCAAACCCACCTTTTTTTTAATATGAAGAGAGTTTTTGAAAAAGCTCAGGGGTGATTTCACTGGCAAAAGCCCCTGTGACTGGCTGCAGAGGCTTTTCCTGTCCAACAGACTAAATTCTAGAACTGTTCATTAAGTCCAGGAGTAATTTGAGTTCAATATAAAATTAGAAAGAAAGGTATATCCAATATCCAGTGAGTATCTGGGGAAGGTATTAAAGCCATGATTGTGTGTGTGTTTGTTTGTGTTTATGTGTGTGTGTGTGTGCATGGGTGTGTGTGCATGCTCAGTTGCTTCAGTCATGTCCGACTCTTTGTGACCCTATGGGCTGTAGCCCACCAGGCTTCTCTGACCATGGGATTATCCAAGCAAGAATATTGGAGTGGGTTGCCATGCCCTCCTCCAGGAGATTGACCCATCGACCCAACCCAGGGATCGAACCCTCGTCTCCTAAGTCTCCTGCAGTGCAAGCGGATTTTTTACCACTGAGCCACCGGGGAAGCCCCAAAGCCATGATTAATAGGAGTTAATAAGTTATGAAGATACCAAAGAATCTTTCAGTTCAGTTCAGTCCAGTCGCTCAGTTGTGTCCGACTCTTTGCGACCCCATGAATTGCGATTGCAACTGCACGCCAGGCCTCCCTGTCCATCGAAATTCTTTAATGTATTCCATAAATATTAATATCATCTTTAAATTAAGAACATTTGGCAGATGTTATATAGTGAATTGTGTAACCATGGCCAAGATGCCCCATCACCATCTGGAGGAAGAATCTCTAAATTGCAAAATTGTGTTTTGAGGGATGAATTTCTGTTGCTGTTTAGTCACTAAGTTGTGTCCAGCTCTTCTGTGACTCCATGGACTGTAGCCCGCCAGGCTCTACTGTCTATGGGATTTCCCAGGCAAGAATACTGGTGTGGGTTGCCATTTCCTTCTCCAGGGGATCTTCCTGACCTGGGATTGAACCCTCATCTCAAGCACTGGCAGGTGGATACTTTACCAATGAGCTACCAGGGAAGCCCTTGAGGGATGAATAAACCACCCGAGAGTTGAAAATGTAAGCAGAACATCATAAGAGGATTGGAAACATCACTCTAGCTGAAAGGTGAACTTCTAGACGCATTGACTGCTAAGTCAAAATGTTCCAAGGTGAAGGTGAAGTCGCTCAGTCGTGTGTCTGACTCTTTGCGACCCCATGGACTGTAATCTACTAGACTTCTCCGTCCGTGGGATTCTCCAGGCAAGAATACTGGAGTGGATCGCCATTTCCTTCTCCAGGGGATCTTCCGGACCCAGGGATCGAACCCAGGTCTCCCGCATTGGAGGCAGACGCTTTAACCTCTGAGCCACCAGGGAAGCCCTAAAAGGGTACCCTTAACTCCTGTTAGTTTCAAGATCAACTGATCTCCATTTCTTTTGTAATTTAGAGGACACTTGAGTGGTCATGTATGGATGTGAGAGGTGGACTGTGAAGAAAGCTGAGCGCTGAAGAATTGATGCTTTTGAACTGTGGTGCTGGAGAAGACTCTTGCGAGTCCCTTGGACTGCAAGGAGATCCAACCAGTCCATTCTAAAGAAGACCAGTCCTGGGTGTTCATTGGAAGGACTGATGCTGAGGCTTAAACTCCAATACTTGGGCCACCTCATGTGAAGAGTTGACTCATTGGAAAAGACCCTGATACTGGGAGGGATTGGGGGCAGGAGGAGAAGGGGACCACAGAGGATGAGATGGCTGGATGGCATCACTGACTTGATGGACATGAGTTTGGGTGAACTCCAGGAGTTGGTGATGGACAGGGAGGCCTGGTGTGCTGCAATTCATGGGGTCGCAAAAAGTTGGACACGACAGAGTGGCTGAACTGAACTGAACTGAACTGAGTTCTTAATTGGCTAGAGTAAAAGACAACTTGAAGTCAAGCTATTGCTAAGAAATGGTAGCTACAGTAGTGAAAAGAGAATAAGAACATGATGTCCTTTGAACAGTGGTTTCATTCGCTTGGTGCCAATCAGTAAGTATTTGGTAAGCAGTTAACGATGGTTCTAGGCACCATGAGCTGTACTCAAGAAACAGAATTGGGGAAAAGAACCATAAGTCAAATGACAGTGACCAATGCAGGGTAGTATATAACTGATTATGAAATCATATGACACTTTATTTTAAGCGCTGTATTGGCTGGAGAAAGCACTGGACCTTTAAGAATTAGGAAAGAATAAAAGGCGAGTGAAGGCAAGGCCAAGAGGGAGAAGGAAGGAAAGGGTATGGAAGGCAAGTGAACATGGCGCACTCAAGGAATGTAAAAGAGGGGCTGAGCCGGACCAGTGATTCTGTGCTAGCAAGCAGTGGGACACTGTGGCCATGCAAGGCTGGGTTGTCAAAACTGGGAAGAGCTATTTAGTTGATCTGCTGGACCGTCAGTGTCTGATACAGAATCCAGTGGCCATACGTGGCTGTTGAGCACATGAAATGTGGCTCATCCAAACTGAGGTTTGCTAGAATGTAAAATACATATTGGATACAAAGAAGAATGTAAGATTCCTCATTAATTATTTTATATTGGTGACACATTGAAGTGAAGCTATTTTGGATATGTTAAGTTAAATGAAAAATATAAAATTAATTTCACCTGTTTGCTTTTACTTTTTTAAAAACGTGACAACTAGAGAATTTTAAATTACCTATGTGGGGGTTTCCCTAGTGATCCAGGGGTTAAGACTCTGTGCTTCCAATGCAGGAGGCATGGTTTCAATTCTTGGTCAGGCAGCTTAGATCCCACATGCTGCTCAGCCAAAAAAATTTTACCTATGTGATCTCACATTATATTTTTCTTGGATAGTACTGTGCTAGGTAGAAAAGGCTTCACAGGTGAACAGGAGGAGGGGAACTGACAAAAAGTGATGCTTGAATCTAGAAGTGCAGCTGGGGAGATTTCCTGAATACATTTGGCTAGTGCCTTCTCAAATTTCTTTTAAGGTGACACTTTTGACGCAGATGGTAAAAAATCCACCTGCAATGCGGAAGACCTGGGTTCAATCCCTGGGTTGGGAAGATCCCCTGGAGAAGGGAACAGCTACCCACTCCAGTATTCTGGCCTGGACAATTCCATGGACAGAAGAGCCTGGCAGGCGACAGTCCACGGAGTGGCAAACAGCCAGACACAACTGAGCAACTGTCATTTTCGTTGACGTCGTATTTGTTTGTGACTTTTCTAACTTAAAAGAGAAGCATTGTGAAAGCAAGGCTGTGAGATCCCTAGAGCAAGTAACCAAGGCATTGCGCAATGCCTTTGTCTTGAATAGTCAGTGTATTTCACACCATAGTTTTTAGGCAAAGAATCATTTGGTCTTTAACTAAAAGTGAAAAAGTAAAAGTGTTAGTTATTCAGTCATGTCCAACTCTTTGGGACCCCCATGGACTATATGTAGCCCTCCAGGCTCCTCTGCCCATGTAATTCTCCAGGCAAGAATACTAGAGTGGGCAGCCATCCACTTCTCCAGATCTTCCTGACCCAGGGATTGATCCCAGGTCTCCTGCATTGCAGGCAGATTCTTTACCATCTGAGTCACCAGGGAACTAAACTGGAAGCCAAATCTAAACTAACTAGTTAAAAGAACCCAAATAGAATAATATCAAGTGCTTTGTTGGGCTTACCAAGTCATTTAGGACATTTTCCTGTCGTTTAAGCCAGGAGAACCTTCAAGACTCCAAAGAAAGCTTCACCTTTAGAAACCCATGGTAACATTAGAAGACCAAGTTTTGATAATAACCTTGGCTCAGACCATATATCATACTTCTCTTCAGTCATTTGATGCCTGCTGCTGCTGCTAAGTCGATTCAGTAGTGTCCGACTCTGTGTGACCCCATAGATGGCAGCCCACCAGGCTCCCCCATCCCTGGGATTCTCCAGGCAAGAACACTGGAGTGGGTTGCCATTTCCTTCTCCAATGCATAAAAGTGAAAGTGAAATCGCTCAGTCGTGTCCGACTCTTGGCGACCCCACGGACCCTCCATCCATGGGATTTTCCAGGCAAGAGTACTGGAGTGGGTTGCCATTGCCTTCTCCCATCTGATGCCTATGGACCCCCAAAATAACATAGCAATTTTGGAGGGACCTCCCCTAAAGTTTTGTGAAAGGCAGCCTAATGCAGTCAGGTGCATTTACAATGTACAGAGGTGAGCTCAGATGCTTTCCCCTGGACAGCAAGAGTAAAGGCCCTTTAAACTGAAATGACCAGATTGCAAGGGCAGATCCTGCCCATTATCAGACCTTGGAGTTTCTCCTCAGAGAACTTGGAGTTCTACAGTCCCACCTCGCCTTCCATCTCCCTGGCCCCTGAGGATGAATAGCACTTTCCCAAGCAGAATGCACATCTCAGGGCTGGAACTCTGAAGGCTTGCTAACTGTTAAACCTTAGGCAAATCCCCAACCTTCCTGAACTTCATTTCCTTATTTGTAAAATGGGCATCACAGGACCTCTCATGCTTACCCCCTTGCAGCCATGGTGCCCAAAGGAGATAACGCATTCCTGAGTGCTCTGTAAGCCATAATGCACTGAATGGATGGAAGGTTTTATTCTCATATTCCAATGTCTGTCTGCAAAAGCAAACTCTTCTGCATAACATTAGCACTAGAGCCTTCACCAACATCTGAAAATCAAATCATCAGTTCCATCTCTTTAGTATATTTATAGCACTTCCAGTAATATATAGGATTTCCAAAAATAAATAATTCAATGATGTTTTAAATAAAAAGTTGAGATTACAAGCCAGTTTGGTGCAAATACTATCAGGAATGAGTTTGTTACTGCAAATAAATAAATTTGTGAGCTTCCTGTCATAAAAGGAAAAAAAGGAAACCTAGTGGATATTTGAGTCCTCATTCAATATAAGGAAGTATACAATGCATCTACAGAAAGGAGCTTCTTCCTGGCACTACTTTCTTGAAGGATTTATCAAATGGATTCCTATATGATTATGGAAGGCATTAGAAAAAACAGTAGTAATAAATTGACTTCATCTGTGGTTTTGCCAAAGTTTATGTTCTTCATATGAAGGTTTCTTATTTCAGCCTCTACACAAGTTGGGGATCTTGTTCTTGCTGAGTCCCCATTGACTGCCCTTTAGGAAGAAGAGGGCCCTTGGCAACAACTTAAGCCTGTGTTTTAAACCTCTCTGTGGGCAACCGCCTGCCACCTGAACGGCCTCCATCCTCTCCTGGGTCTCAGGAGAAGGTTCCTCCAGGTGTAAGAGTCCAGAGCCAATAAAAATGAACAGAAGAACGCTGGTGGCAAAGGGGTTCCCTCTTTGCCCCTTAACTTCTGGGCTCCAGAACATGGATCCCAGACCACCAAGGCCAAAGGTTCCAAAGCACCTTAGTGGGGGTGCTTCTGAGCTCAGGAAGGTGAGCCAGGTCCAGGGAGGGCTCTGCCCAACTTCTGACCTCGACCCACCTCTCTGCCTCCATCTTCCAGATCACACGGCAGCAGTACCAGAACGCGCTCACCGCCTGCCACATGGAAAGCTCACCCCAGTCTCCCGACATGGAGGCCTCCACGACCCGGGGCACACCCCAGACTCCCAAGGATGACCCTGCTGCCACCCTCCTGAGCCACCGGAGCAGCCTGCCGTGTAAGCCGGTTGGGAGGTGATGAGCCAGGCCGCTGTGGGGTGGGGACGGCCCGCCTCCCTCCTCGGCCCCGCCTCCCTCCTCGGCCCCGCCTCCCTCCTCGGCCCCGCCTCCCTCCTCGGCCCCGCCTCCCTCCTCGGCCCCGCCTCCCCCCTCGGCCCCGCCTCCCCCCTCAGCCCCGCCTCCCCCCTCGGCCCCGCCTCCCCCCTCGGCCCCGCCTCCCCCCTCGGCCCCGCCTCCCCCTCGGCCCCGCCTCCCCCCTCGGCCCCGCCTCCCCCCTCGGCCCCGCCTCCCCTCGGCCCCGCCTCCCCTCGGCCCCGCCTCCCCTCGGCCCCGCCTCCCCTCGGCCCCGCCCCAGAGCTGCAGTCTTGTCCTGGGGGTCCCCAGGTCTCCTCCAGAGCAGGAAGGTGACACACTTACTGTCCTCCCCAGGCAGCCGTTCAGATGGGCTGAGAAGCCCCGGCGAGGTCGTGTACCTGAGGATGGAGGAGATGGCCTTCACCCAGGAGGAAATGACCGACTTTGAGGAGCAGAGCACGCAACAGCTCTCGCTGTCTCCTGCCGCTGTGCCCGCTAAAGCAGGTCAGGGAGGGAAACTGAGTCCCGTGGGAGTACAGGGGGAAGGGGTCAAGGCCATTGGGTCCTGGTATGGCCCCAGGTGAGCCAGGTGAGGGAAGTCTAGGACCATAGCCCCCACGTAAAACTCCCCAGCTCCTTATGCTACCAGGGAGGGAACACTAAGCCTTACTGTGCCCCTCCCCGGCATCAGATCCGCGGTAGTTTATTCTCAGAACACTGTTAGCTAGGTTTCCCCCTGGATTCAGACCCTGGCTTCCCCATTTAGGAGTTCGGCAACTTTAGGCAAGTTACTCTAACCTAAGACTCGGTTCCCTTAGCTTAATAGATATCTTTCCTTCTGTATGTTGTTTTTTAGTCGTTCAGTCATGTCTGATGTTTTTGCGTCCCTGGTGATGGACAGGGAGGCCTAGCGTGCTGCAATTCATGCGGTCGCAAAGAGTCGGACACGACTGAGCGACTGAACTGAACTGAACTGAACTGGACTGTAGCCCACCAGGATCCTCTGACCATGGTGTTTCCTAGGCAAGAATACTGGAGTGGGTTGCCATTTCCTTTTCCAGGGGAACTTCCCGACCCAGAATCAAACTCACATCCCCTGCACTAGCAGACGGGTACTTTACTACTGAGCATCCAAGGAAACCCATTCTTCCTTATGTTAATAGATAAAAATCACGGTGGCTACTTCATGAAGTAGCTTTGAGTAGAAATGAAATAACATTTATAGAGGGTGCATCACAGTACTGGTATTGTGCTCCCTAAATATTAGGAAGTTATTATTAGGCCTAATTTATAGATTAGGAAAGGCTTCCCTGGTGGCTCAAGACAGTATAGAATCCGCCCGCAATGCAGGAGTCCTGGGTTAAATCCCTGGGTTGGGAAGATCGCCTGAAGGAGGGCGTGACAACCCACTCCAATATTCTTGCCTGGAGAATCCCCATGTACCAAGGAGCCTGGCAGGTTACAGTCCTTGGGGCTGCAAAGAGTCAGACACAAATGAGCAATTGAGCACATAGATTAGGAACCTGAGGTCAGCCTTTGCTCTTACTGCTCTTCCTTTGAGTCCCTGAGACTAGCAGTAGTCTGTAGGATCTGTCCTGGTCTCCGAGATCATAGCACCTCCTACAGAGACAATACTCCTGTCTTGACTGCAGTGTTGCTCCAAGCTCCCAGCGTCCCACCAGTCCTGAGATCCTTCTATGCTTGCCCCATCAAGCTAATCATCTCCATGTATTCTGCCGCCCCCCTGCACCAACAACCCCCAAAGCAGCACCCATCCTGCCTCCAGACCCGCCCCAGTCCACAAGTCTGAGATCCCCCAGGTCCAGAGCAGTGACCTGACAATTGCTCATAGACTTTTGAAGTCAGTGAGACAACGTGTTTGAACTTGTGGCTAACTCAGAAAATCTAGGACATGCATAATCACAATTCCAGGACCTGAATTTAGAATGATGGTTTTTCTCCTGTGCACACCGATTTTAATAGCTAACACATGTAGCAAGAAGTTATATCAAAGGAATGAGAACAGAGGAGATGGGCCAGTCTTTGGAGATTATTCCAGTCCATCCTCCTCGTATGACACATGAGGGCCTACGCCTGGAGAAGGGAAATGACCTGCCCAGTCCACTCCACCATTTCCCTCCCCAATGAGATTCAGAGGCACTGGTGGTCAGGGCCTGGGTCCCTTTCCAGCTCTCAGATCTGGCAGTTCTCTGAATCCCCCCTGGGTTTGGTGGAAGAAGAGAGCACGAGCTTAGTTGTTATTGAGCCCTGTGATTTTCCAATGTCCACGCAAGGAGAGGAAGGTGAAGGTGACACCCGACCTGTCTTCCAAGGTGCTTCTTATCTGGCAGATACTGAGTGGAAATGCTCATGTTCTCGTCTCTGTCTGACCTAACAGTGCTTGGAGAGTTGGATTCCTGCTCCTCTTCTCTTGTTTCTTAGTTCCTTTTGTGGCCCTAAAAAGCCTCTTGCTAAGTAATTAGAGCCTTTTTCTTCCTGGACATCCCTTCTATGTTACAGCCACCACTGCCTTGGCTCTGGTTTTGAGCTTTCATCTGCCAAGGAACATTGACAAAAAACACCCTGCCTGGATCCCTGGGTGTTCAGGTGGAAAGGCATGTGTTCTTTCTTCTTTTCTTTTTCTCAGCATCTGATAGTGAATGTTGTCATATCAACCTGGACACAGAGACCAGCCCCTGCAGCAGCGACTTGGAGGAAACCATGGGCAGGAAGTTGCTGAGAACCTTGAGTGAGTACTTCTTTACCAGGATGAAAACCACCCACCAGCTGGTTAGTACGAAAAACATGCTAGGATCTTATTCCTGAAGGAGAAACCATTGACTTCTTTTGGGAAGCCAAATGAGGTACAATTGTGGAAACCTGTAATGGGGTTTGGGCAGGCACTGCACCCTTGATAGTTTGGGCATCAGTCCCATTCAGTGGGTAGTTGTCTAGGGCAGGAGTCTGTAAACCATGGCCACAGATCAAATCCTGACCTCCTCCCCTGCCCATTCCTATAAAAAATAAGGAGGCTCCCCTGTGGCTCAGACAGTAAAGAATCTGCCTGCAATGTGGGAGACCTGGGTTCGATCCCTGGGTTGGGAAGATCCCCTGGAGAAGGGAATGGCAACCCACTCCAGTATTCTTGCCTAGAGAATTCCCTGGACAGAGGAGCCTGGTGGGCTACCGTCCATAGGGTTGCAAAGAGTTAGACACGACTGAGCGACTAACACTTTCACTTTCACTTTATTGGATTATAGAACCCACTAGTCTTTGATGGCCACAATGGCAGAGTTGAGTAGTTGCAACAGGGACCAAATGGCCTGCAAAACCTAAAATACTTACAATCTGGTCTTTTAAAGAAAATTTGTGTTCAGGAAACTCAATAAAAAAGGAGAGCAGTATCCTCTGTGGAAGGAAGTCCATGGCAGGGAGAACAAGATGAAAAATCCTCCTTTCCAAAAACAATGGAGCTGGGAACAGAGTACCCTTCCACCCCCACATACCCCAATGCAGAAGAGAGGTTGCCTCTGATCTAGACAGTATAGGTCCCTGGGGATGGCTCCCAGCTACACCACCACCTCTGGCTCAGGGACATCAAAGTCCATGAGGCCAGTCTTCTCTCTGAGGGTGTCTCGCAACCACTTGAGCTGGGGATGAGGAGGCATGCTCCTGGGACACCGTATGGGCTTCGCTCGATCCCGTCCAGGAAATCTCCGATATATTGGCACTAGTCTGGACGTGTGGCTTTTGGAGATGTCATCTCAGGTGAAAAGTGCATTCTAATCCGTCAAGATGTGCATATGCTGATATTAGCACCTGGAGACGATGCAGACTACTGCCCGACCATCGAGGGCTTTGTCTCCATTCCTGCTTCTATTCTGAAGAGCGCTTGGGCCCCCGAGAGAGTACTCGTGTTCTCCCAGCCTTACAGATTGATCCTTAGACACTGTTTTTCAGGTGGTCGAAAAAGGAAGAGGTCAGCAGATGGAGAGAGAACCTCTGAGGAGAACTCCAACTTAACGCCTCTCATCACATGACAGGGCTGTTGGCATCCACTGGGGGCGTGAGGTTCCAGAGCTCTGGGGAGAACCCATCCTCCCGTCGTCTGCTTCTCCCCAAGGCCTCCCACTGGTGACAGAGCGAACTGCTTTCTTTACCACCTCTTCACCCCTCGCCGTCAGTGTGGCAGACTTTCTCTCACCGCCTCCAGTTCGACTCAGAGCCTTGCGGTGGCCGTGACGGAAGGAGCTGCCTCAGTGGAACATGCTAGAAATGATCTCGTGCACAGCACAGTCTGGGACTGCAGAAGAAATGACCCCAGGCTGACAACGCCACGCTAGGACCCCTGATGCACTTCCTGTTCCTTGGTGCCCCTTGGCACCATATTTCATGCTTCCCTTAGATCAAAAGGTGCCACTGGCAGGTAGAACAAAGGAGGCTGGTGCGGCAGGTAAGAGGGTTAGTTCGGGAGACGCACCAAGAATTTCTGCAGAACACTAGAGCAGCGGGACTCAGTCATGTTGCCACGTGACGTCACAGGACAGAAAACTGTTGGTGACCAGTTTCCTGTTAGAAGAGCAGCAGCCTGGGAGTTGTGTCTCAGCTGGAATGGAAAGAATGTAAGGTGGAACCTCAAGTCACTGTATTTCCCAGGGACGCATCTGTTTTGGCTCCTGATTAGTAGTCATCAGTCCATCAGTAAATCTGCTCTGGAATAGGAGGAACAAGAAGAAGAGAAACCCATTTGGGAGCCAGAGATGGAACTTCAGGTTTTAAATTAAAAAAAAAAAAAAAAAAATATATATATATATATATATATATATATATATATATATATGGAAAAGTTTTAGCCATGATAAACCAAAGAGTGCCCAGGTCAGCCAAGAAGGATGCAAGCTCTATGTGGCTTCAGTGTGTATTACACTGGAACATTGAAGAATCACACTTCTTTTTTTGTCCATTCCCCCACCCCCACCGTTTTCTCCACTCCATCAAGTCAGCTGAGTGTACTTTATTCTGAGAATGTACCAGAGCTCTGAATAAAGTACCAGAGAGAGCTGGTACATTCAACACCATTTTCACCTGATGTTGGGCTTCCCTTGTGGCTCAGCTGGTAAAGATACACCTGCAATGCAGGAGACCTGGGTTCGATTCCTGCGTTAGGAAGATCCCCTAGAGAAGGGAAAGGATACTCACTCCAGTAGTCTTGCCTGGAGAATTTCATGGACTGTGTAGTCCATGGGGTCGCAAAGAATCGGATGCGACTAAGCAACTTGAACCCCACTTCACTTCACTTGGGACAGGTGCAATTCCAAGCGTAACCGCCAGATGGCAGGATGACTGCACAGACCTGCTTGAAGAGTAAACTGATCAGAAACCACAGAGCCAGCCTTATGAAAATGTGGAAGGAAGTGAAGGTTGTCTTTGGAACACCTGTATCCCTTTCTGATTAATATCCCACCCATTCGGTTCCATCGACCAGGGATCCAGTAATCCAGTGCTCATCTCAAAACCATTCCCTAACTTTTCTCTGGGGATGTAATTCTCAGGCTTCCCTCATTTTCCTCCAAAACCATTACTCCCACCTCCCTATACCCATTCAATCAATATTCACATAGAGGGTGGAGAGACTGATAATTCCTCTGGGTTATTTGCATCTCAAAAGAAAATGCTTACCCACGGGAACATTTACCTCAGGGGTTCTTAACTTGGGGTCCGTCACTCCTGGGGGTCCATTGTTGGACTTCAGAGGGTCTATGAAACCCCTAACTGTCAGAATTTAGTGTCTGCCTTCTTATGTGTGTTTTCCAGAGGGCTAAAGCTTTCCTACGATTTCTCAAAGTTCTCAGACCCGCAAAGTATTAAAATCCACTATTTTAACTAGTGGAACTTTCAGCCCAGAGTTTCTGCAATGCAGAATGAAGTGAATACTGGGTAGTTTGAGACAGATTTTTAGTTGTAAATGGTCTTCCCAAGTGTCCATCAACTCGATGGCGAAAGCTGGCACCCACCAAGTGGTACTCGTCAGAAGTCCTTGGCATACCCTATGGTATTGTACAGCGTACACCCACGTAACTTAGTCCCCACCAAACCCCAGCAGGTGTCTAGGGGCACAGCATGTGACAGTGGACTTTGCCTTTTTCAGCAGTGTATTACTGACTTCACATCCTTTGCCTGGCCCTGCCTGAGGCTCAGCACTGCATGACTTCTCGTAGATAATTCACAGCTACCACCCACCCCCAACACCTACCCTTGCCTGGTAGAAACAGCCAAAGTGTCAGCCCTCGGTGCTGGGTGCCTCTGACCCAAACCGGTGAGTGCTGTTCCAAACAAGGTCTGCAGTCACACAGTCTTCTTGCCCAGCTGGCCACTGACCCAAGGGTTCCGCCTGGCTGGTCTTCCCTTCATTACCGCTTAGGCCACTGCTGCCGCTTCACACTTGTCTCTTTGCACAATCCCTAAGGCGCCTGTCACCACTTCTCTCCCTTTACCCTGCCCCATCCCAAGATTTTCTTCAGGTTAAAAAAAAAGAGGACTTTGAAATAAAGTATTTATGAAGGCTCAATACATTGTAAATAATTTTTGAATAAAATAAAAATCCTTTTCCTGGACTATCGCTGTTTTCCTTGCCCCCTTATCTCAGAGTTCCAAAGTGGTTTTTGTGTGAGATGTAGGGTGGGGTGGGGCACACACATAATTACCTTACCTAAGGGCCGCTTTGGAGAAGGAAATGGCAACCCACTCCAGTGTTCTTGCCTGGAGAATCCCAGGGATGGGGGAGCCTGGTGGGCTGCCGTCTCTAGGGTCGCATAGAGTTGGACACGACTGAAGCGACTTAGCAGCAGCAGCAAGGGCCACTTGCCTGAAGAGGCACCCCTCTGAAGGCTAGGTGTGAGGTTGCAGATAAGGTTACAGGAAAGCCCTGTACTCCGCTTTGGGATATCAGATGGGTAAGATCTTTAGACAAGAAAGGAGCATGAGGATGAAAATGAGAAAATTTTTCGGAGCCCTGTGTTTGCGAGGCACTGGACTGGGTGCCTTCCAAGTTCAAGGTCTTGGGGGCCAGATCCAGTCTAGCATTTAAAGCAATGTGCTGGTCACACTGGCTCACTTCTGCAGGCCCTTTGGAGAGGAGCCAAAGTAGCCCAGTTCCAGTGATTTCCAACCAGAGGCTGGGAAAAGGAACAAGGGAGCAAGGAGGGCTTATTGAGTAGTTACAAACCAAGACAGGAACAGGGGGACAGCCAACAGGTGGGCAGTCATTGAAGTATTGATGGACTTTGTGGACGGTTGGAATCTCTCACCTACTACTGTCTCCAACCAGCACACAGGACAGTTAGTGAGCGACCTGCACCAGGACTGCTTGGGATTCTTCCCAGGAGCTGCCACAGGCTGTAAAGTTCACTGCATGCATGCTCCGAGGTGTTCGATTCTCCGAAACCCCCTGGACTGTAGCCAACCAGGCTCCTCTGTCCATGGTATTCTCCAGGCAAGAAAACTGGAATGGGTTGCCATTTCCTACTCCAGGGATCTTCCCAACCCAGGGATCAAACCTGCATCTCTTGTGTCCCCTGAATCGGCAGGTAGGCTCTTTACCACTAGCACCAGCTGGGAAGCTCCTTAAGTTCATTAACAGTAAATAAATGATGTGATGTTAATTGCTCAGTCATGTCTGACTCTTTGTGATCCCATGGACTATAGCCCACCAGACTCCCCTGTCCAAGGAATTCTCCAGGCCAGAATACTGGAGTGGGTCGACTTTCCCTTCTCTAAGGGATCTTCCCAACCCAGGGATCAAACCTGGATCTCTTGCATTGCAGGCAGATTCTTTATCATCTGAGCCACGAGGGAAGCCTTAAATAAGTGATACTAATAACTATTTTGTTGAGGGTTTTATGTGAACTTCAAAGGTAGGATCGGCCCAGCACTCATGCACCTAGTCTTCACCGCTTCCTGGCCATGGAACCTTGAGCAATTCATAACCTAATCTACAGACTGTGACACAGGACAGGGACCATGCTCCTTCCCAGGGTGGTTTTGAGAAAGAAAGGAGTGTGCCTACATGTAGAGGCGCATGGAGAAGCCCTGCAGTAAAGAACCTTGTGCAACTGGCTAAGGCCAGCTTTTCCCAGACTTGCCCAAGGCCATTCGTGTGAACACTAGTGGGAAAAAGGAACACACTGCAGGGAATAGACATGTAAGAAGAGAATCAAGAAGGCCGGATTCTCATGAGATTGGGACTTCTTTATATGCTAAAAACATTTGAGCACTTTGGTAAGTATACTTTGGCTTAAAGAAGTGTTTCCAACTAATTTTTCATTAGCAATCCCCCCCAGAGAGAAATACTAACTTCAAATTCTCCCCAACAAGAGAAATTAAGATACCCAGAAATAAGATTTTGTCAAGTAGGATTTTGCTTTGGAAGACCACAAAACCACTTTAATATTTTAGACCTTCTTTTTGCCCTCATGAACCAATCTTTGCCACCTTAGAGGTCCTATCACCCCTGTTGAGAATTCAGTTTAAAGCTATGTTTGGGAAGAATGATAGATTGACAGAAGGTAGAAATCACTGGACTCCGGTTTTTCTCATTCCCTTATGAAGGACAAGCATCTTTAAATAGGAAGGAGAACAAATATTGATAGAAAGGAAAATGAAAGGTAATGGAGAGATGAGTGTGAGGTCATATACATTCGCATCCTCCAGACCCAGTCACGCACCAACACGAGTTCTCTGAAGGACTCCGGGGAACCAGCCGGGTGGTGAAGGATCCGAAAGCCATAATCTGTGCGGAAACACTGAAGCATCATGGAGGGCGGAGTTTCACATGGAGAAGCAAAAGCAAGGAATACTGACTACTACTCTCAAATATTTGAAAGGTCATCAATCAGAAGTACCCAGAGATTTAGTATGTGTGGTTTAAAGGAAGGGAGGAGGGGAACCAGGGGATAGGGTAGATGGAAATCAAATTCTGGATCAAGGTAAAAGACCTCTTTAATGAAAATGCTCCATCAGTAGAATGGGATGTTTCACCAAGTATCCAAAGAATACAACCCCCCTCCCCCGGCCGCAACCCAACCCAGTTAAAAGTGGTGAATCAGGGACAACACGGGAGCGACCCTTGCATTGGGAGAGAGAGGCTGCAGCTGATGACTTCTAAAATCTTGATCGGCCCTCAAGACTGTAGCGTTTTAGGGACTTCCCTTGCAGTCCAGTGGTTAAGAATCCACGTTTCCTCTGCAAGGGGTGCAGGCTTGATCCCTGGTTGGGGAACTAAGATTCCACATGCAGCACAATGCAGCCTTTTTTTTTTTTTTTTTTAATTAACAGACTGTAAAATTTTATTGTTTTTGTCTTGAGGCTGGGTAAGTACAGGGCTTGCAGGCCTGTGGGGTGCAGCCCAACACTGAGTGTTCCTGACTTGCTGACTTAACAAGATTTATAGGATAGTGCCATGTACCTATGCTCCAGGAGCTCCTGAAGGTTGCTAAGCCTCAGAGTGATCCGCAGGCTGAGGCACTGGGTGCCCCTCCCCCGGCCCAGAGACTTCCCATTCTAAGACAGCCCCCTGACTCTGGCAGTGGTCCTTTGAGCCTCAGCCTCATGTAAGGAGTGGGTGTGAAGTTCCTCCGGTTTACTTGTGGTAATCATGAGGATTAAGATGCTTCTCTGGTGGCTCAGACTAAGATCATGGCATCCAGTCCCATCACTTCATGGCAAATAGATGGGGAAACAATAGAAACAGTGAGAGACTTTATTGTCTTGGGCTCCAAAATCACTGCAGATGGTGACTGCAGGCTTGAAATTAAAAGATACTTGCTCCTTGGAAGAAAAGCTATGATCAACCTAGACAGCATATTAAAAAGCAGAGACATTACTTTACCAACAAGGTCCATATATAGTCAAAGTTATGGTTTTTCCAGTAGTCATGTATGGATGTGAGAGTTGGACCATAAAGCTGAGCACCAAAGAATTGACGCTTTTGAACTGTGGTGTTGGAGAAGACTCTTGAGAGTCCCTTGGACTGAAAGGAGATCCAACCAGTCCATCCTAAAGGAAATCAGTTCTGAATATTCATTGGAAGGACTGATGCTGAAACTGAAGCTCCAACCCTTTGGCCACCAGATGTGAAGAACTGTCTCATTGGAAAAGACCCTGATGCTGGGAAAGATTGAAAGCAGAAAGAAAGGGGGACGACAGAGGATGAGATGGCTGGATGGAATCACCAGCTCGATGGACATGAGTTTGAGCAAGCTCCGGGAGTTGGTGATGGACAGGGAAGCCTGGCGTGCTGCAGTCCATGGGGTTGCAAAGAGTCAGACATGACTGAGACACTGAACTGAACTGAGAACTAAGATATTCCTGAGTAATGTTAGAGCCCCAGATTCCAGTGACTTCCCACTGTCCTCTGTTCCTTCCAGAATCCTCCATCGTGACATGAGATTTGTCTGAACGATGCTTCCAGCCACAGCTTGTCAGGTATGAGGAATGGGGAGGAGCTCTCGCCTTGCACTGAGGGAAAGTTTGCTTCTAACGTAACTGGATTCTTGGCGAGGGATGTGTGGTTCTTCCCTTGAAAGGCAAAGGTGTTGCTGTGCCGTTTCCCAAGTCAGGAACCAGAAGGAGATAAATGGTGTCCTATTCCAGGCAGATGCTGAAGAAGGAACTGGTGAGGGATAGGAATTGGTGAGGAGTGTCTTCCCTCTTCCTGTGAAGGAAGAGTGAAAAACTGGACAGGTATTTTCAGGAAGGGAGAGGCAAGTGAAGGAGGCAGCCCTGGATAGACGTGGTCACCTTGTGCCTTTTTGAGTCACAAAGGGAAGAGATTCAGATGAGGCTCCAGAGAGACTGAATTCTGACAGAGAAGGCTCTGTGATCCACTCTGCCCTTGACACTGAGCGTGTCACAGGCCACGCTGTGAGACCCCAAGAGCTGCTCGGTACTCACCCTTCCTGCTCTTGGAGATTCAGAGAGGGAGGCCTGGCAGCAGGGTTAAGGAACAGGTTAAACTTGTGGACTCTGAGCCAGACTTCCTGGCTTCAGATCCCTATCACCTGTGAGTCATGTGACTGATCCTGGTATTCGGCAAGTAACTTGATTCACTGCGCCTGTTTTCTCTTCAGTGGAGGGTGATGATAACATTAATGCCCACTGCATTGATTTCTCATTGAGGATTAAGTGAACCTACATAGATATATATAAAGGGCTTGGAATAGTGCCCGACAATAAATCATATTCAATAAAGTCTTTCCTCAGAACTTTGCTTTTAAAATATTTAGTTTTATTTATCTGGCCACACCAGGTCTTGGTTGTAGCACAGCGAGTCTTCGACCTTAGCTGTGGCATGCAAGATCTTTCAGTTGCAGCGTGCAAACTCTTAGTTACAGCAGATGGGGTACAGTTCCCTGACCAGGGATCGAACCCAGGTCTCCTGCACTGGGAGCGTGGAGTCTTAGCCACTGGACCACCGGGGAAGCCCCTCAGATTTCCCTTAGATATGTAATTTTTAAAGAAACTATTAGCTACAGGTGAAGCATCTGACCGTCTTACTCCCTTTCTCCTCACTGGTAACCACCTTCTTGAGATTGAGGTATACCTTTGATACCTATATTTTAAAACTTACTACATACGTATGTACTCATAAGCAACCACAGTATGTGGCACATTTTAAGAGATGATATCATAAATGGCATCTCATTTCACCTCTCATCCACTCAGAACTATCCACGAGCTTTACCCTCATTCACACACACAGCTCCGGTACCACGTCCAGTCCTGAGACTGGCCCGGATGTGCTCTTCACTGCGCCCTGGTCACTTTTCAGCCCTAACCCTCTCTCCACGTGCACATGTGAGTTTCTCTAAAGTGCGTACATAAGCTGCTTATGATCCCTTGAATGCAAAGTACATACATCCTCAGCTTTTCAAAATGTTGCCAAAATGCTCTCCAACATGTTTGTGCCATATTTTCCATTTCCCAATCCAGTAATAAGTAAAATGGTATCTTGCTACTTTAATTACATTTCCATTATTCTAGGAATGTTCAGAACCTTTTCATTGTTTATACTTGATTTGAGCTTTCCCTCTGAATTACCCATTCATGTCCTTTGTTCATTTTTTTCTAGTTATTTGTATTTCTCTTTTAATGTTTAATATGTAGGATTTTAAAAATTAAAAAATCCTGGATTGTAATCCTTTGAAATTCAGAATAGTAATCCTTTGTCAGTGACATGCATGGCAAATATATTCTTCTAGTTTGGAAAAAAAAATCTATAGGATTTTATAACAACTCAAAGGCATCCTAAAAACGATGCCTGTTAACATAACAGATCTTATAGCAGGATAACACAGCAGATCCTGTTAACATAACAAGAGTTATTTTTCAATATTTTAAGATGCCAAGTAGTAGCCCTCTTGTTTGAGGTAAGGCTGAAATTCTACTAAACCATCATCTCAAGAGGCCTTTGGACTCCCTGGAAAACTATGATCTAAGTGGCTCTAATCGTTTCAATAGACTAAGAGGTACTCCAACTACAGTGGGAGGGACTGTGTTTTAGAATCACCCTGAGTGATGTCAACCCTTCTATGAATCCATGAAGTTCAGTTTCTTATGTAATATAAGACGATGGCTGGCCTCTGAAGGACAGAACTGACAAAAGGCTGTGGGATGGTGAGTTCACAAAGGGAGGCAGACCACAAGAATACATTTTAGTATTTTCTTTGGCAACTGCTAAGTCCCACCATAGCATTCATTTTAAATTGTGGGTTACAACCCATTAGAGGATGACAAAATCAAGTCCATGGGTTCAATCAGCACTTTTACTTTTATTACTTTAGTGAAATAGAACATGATCGAACAGAAAACAGAATCCACTACACACAGTAAGGGTAAATCCTGTTCTGTGAAACTTTCATCTCAGTTAAATGTGTGGGTGAGATATAAATATATTTCTTAACCTTGGTCACCCTAAAGAACTCAAGCGTAGGGCTAAGGGCACAACCATGCAGAAAAAGCAGGGAGACAGACACTCTGGGTCGAGATGAGGAGCTTTAATGACACAGCCAACACCCACAATCACACTTGGCTCTTCAGACAGCTTCATCTTTGGGACTCGACTTGATACAAAGTAAACCAACACACGGGAGCACGTGAGTGACATGGGCAATACTCCTGTTTCCAGCGAGGGGGCAAGACATTTACGTTTCATTATCAAAGTACCTTTTTATTATTTAAATAAAAACCTTAATTTGCTCTGACCTCCAAAATGGCTCTAATCCCAGGCCCCTATTTCTTTTCAAGAGATGCTCTTTTCCTGGGGGGCCAGTTTAAACAGAAGCCACTTCACCAGAGTAGCCTTTTCTGTCCCTCAGCAGTCTCTAAGCTAGTTGTGATGTTTACAACCAGGTCTGTGCAGGCAGGGAACACAAGAAACAGAGGACCGCTTTGGTGGTGCTGGTTTGAGTGCTGTTTCTTCACTGGATTTTGGTGACTGCTTCATGGATGGAGGTGGCCACGTACTCTAGATTTTTGGTGGTTAAGCCACACATGTTGATCCGACCACTTGGCAGCAGATAGATGTGCTTTTCATTGATCAGATACTCAACCTGCTTGGCTGTTGAAAACCAAAAAAGACATATAATCAGAGCAGAAGGAATCCTTTAAGCAATGGAGGTCCAAAGAGTCCATTATAGTGATAATTTTCTCCTCTCCCCCTTCACACAGAAGCAAAACAATAGGAGTTATTCTGTTAGGTTGACACAGCAAGAAGTAACTAACGCTCAGCAGATTCTGGAAGCTACTCTCATGAGCTAAGTTGCTAATCCCCAGAAAGCTTAACATGGTTCTTCCTGATGGGAATTTTAATCTGGGACTACCTGTCCATCAAACCTTGAAGGTTACATTCACTGGGATAGCCCATCAACCCAACCAAACCCACAGACTCAAGACCAACCCACCAATATGAAAAACTGTTAAGAATCGCTTCATTTATGTTTCTTCAACTGTATTTGCTTAACTCTGAGCGCCTACAACAACTTCCCTTTGACACTTCATTTTCACAGTACACTGGACAAGGCCCTGAGATGAGAGCTACTGGATAAATGTTGTGTATGTGAACTCACAGGATGTAAACTGCAGACCCCTCAGGCTTGGTGCATCTCAACTGTCATTCACACATACGCAGGAGGGCTTTCGCCTGAGTCTGCAGAAACGCTTGTGGACAAAATGGGAAGGGACTGTCTGTACTTCCTTTCTGCCATAATCTCTAGAGCTTTTTTGCTTTATTGTAAAGCCATTTAGTGGATTTTAGGTAATTTTCCCCCCTTAATTAGCACCCTTAAGACACCATCAGTTTGAGAGAATAGGATAATATTAAATAGTTATAGACTGAATGTGTCCCCCCCAAATTCATATGTTGAAGTCCTAACCTAACCCCCAATATGATGGTGTTAGGAAGTGGAGTCAGGTTTAGATGAGGTTATGAGGGTAAGCATGTGTGATGGGAGCAGTGACCTTCTAAGAGGAGACCAGAGAGCCTACTCACGGCCGAGCTCTCTCTCCCCACTTCTCTGCCTCCCGCCTCTACCCCATGAGAGGACACAGCAAGAAGACAGCCATTTACAAGCTAGGGAGAGAGCCCCACCAGAACCCGATGGTGCTGGCACGCTGAGCTCAGGCTTCCTAGTCTCCAGAACTGAGAGAGAGAAACCTCTGCTGTTCAAACCACCTAATCTACAGCATTTTGCTACAGCAGCCCAAGCAGACCAACGTGGTAATAAAATCATAATCATTAGAGGGGCAAACACTTTGTGCCAGGCAGTGTTCCAATCACTTTATATTACTCAGTCATCATCCCCTTTTACAGATGGCATAGATGGAAGCTACGTGACCTTCCTAAGGCCACACAGCTATTCACTGGATCTGGAACTCTGAGGTAGGCACTGTAACTCCCAACAGAGCATACTTGTTAAGCCCATGCCCCAGAGACAGATGTGGATACAGGACTTCCACCTTCATTTTTTAAATAGAAACAAAACTCCTCTACTTTTGTGGGGGAGGGGAGTACCACACTTGAGAAGTGAGTAAAAGTTAGGGACTCCTTGCCTAGAAAAAAGGTAACACACACAATTTAAAAAATATCATTTCAGGATGAAAGCCCCTGTTTTGATAGATAAAATGTAGTAAAGGAAGCTCTGCAACATGAGAACAGGAAAAACTAGGTGGCGTGCACAGGGAGTATACACTCCCTCCAACTTCTCTGTATGTGTAAAATTTTTCCTAATAAAATGTTAGGAGCCAAAAAAAAAAACCCTTTCTCTTGTTTTTTTAAAGGGAGGGGTGGGTAAATGATGCCAAGTTCTATGTATATAGCTTTATGTTATAAGCCCACATCTATTCTCACCATTTTCCAATCCAAAATAAAACTAAGTCCCTACTCTGGACAGCAGGACAATATGGATATTTTATGGGAAGACATCCCCACCTTGTGAGCTTTCAGAATATTACTACTAAGCCATTGCCATTTTACTACTACTACCATTTCCATTACACTTAATATCTTAAAAATTGTATAAGGATGATTTTCCTTAGTCCAGTACACTAATTCCCTACACCAGGATGGTGAGGACACCCAAGGTTAACTAAGCTATCCGTTTACTTTCTTACGTAGCCTTATTTTACCCAAAGTATCTCTGTGGGTCTACAATATATAATCTCTACCACCTTTCATTTTTTTCTGAGCCCATTTCAAACAGGTGCACTGATGGCCCTGGTTTAAAGGACCCCCCAGCACCTCTGACGGTCCACTTACTACCCAAAAGCACGTATCTGTCTCTAGAGCCACTCAGACACAAGTGCCACACCGAGGTCATATCTGCACCATGTGAACAGTGGCTTGACTTGAGGTACTTGGGAATAATTTACTAAATGAACGCATCCTCTCTCATCAGACAGGATGGCCCATCGCTGATATGCTCCACTGATGGCTGACCAAAGTCACTCAAGGCTGCCTACTAGACTTTCAATCGGCTTTTAATTCCAACTACAAATCTAAGTTCTTTTTTATGAAGAGATAATGTTATAACCTAGGCAATGCTTGGAGACTAGGAAAGACCTGTTAAGAAATTAAGTCCCTGGAAAATCATATGTAATATTTATACTTAAGATTAAGGACAAGCCAAAAGGTGCTTGAGCATTTATAAAAGATGTTTTGTAAATCAAGCTTCCAAGGTACACATCCTATTACTTCCCAGTCAGCCCTGAGCCACTTCCCAAGCCCACCACAATGAAGGTATCTGAGTTATGATCATGACAGTGGGCCACAACAATGCTCTTCTGAAACCCCAGGGGTCCAGGAGATGGGGGGGACACACTGAGAAAATCCAACTTGTTCCAGTCCAAAGTCATGGCTGACCAAATGGGCGACAGCTCAGGGAGCCAAGCCCAAGAACACTGCCTATGAGAAGTGCCGTGTCCAGCGGTGAGCATTCCAGGTGGTGGGGCCACTTACGGTTCAACCCGGTGAAGCTGAACATTCCGATCTGCTCTGTGATGTGGTTCCAGGTTCCTGGGGTCTTGAGGGCTTCTAATCGTGCCCTGAGCTCAGACCTCATGGTCTGAATGCGGTCTGCCATTGTCTTCACGTTACCTGTCCTGAGTAGACAGCAACGTGAATACCAACATGGGCAGCGGAGATGGCACCCAAAAGCGTAAACATCTTTCAAATGTGATCTAATCTATAAGCTAAAAACAGAGTCACAACCTATCTATTAAGGTATGCTGATGCCTAGATGGGTGGATAAGGAGACCAGAGAGACGGACTTACTAGACAGAAGGGAAGGACTATATTCACTGATGGAGTTTATGGCTAGTCTCGGGGAGACTGGCTGTAATACCACTTATGTTTTAACTCACACTTCAGCAAGGTGCTGCTTGAGACAGAATAATATATTTTATCAGGCCTAATTAAGTAGAGATTGCAGATTCAGCTACTACACAAAAATTACTCCGTTTCAAAACAGGATAAAATACATATAAATTAGGTAAGAATGACGAGCCCCCAAACTGTTGCACTAACTTAATTCTATTTTAACAGAAATCCCTCCGTGTATTTCCTGACCTTAAGAGGAGGCAGTCTGGGAGGTGGGAGAGGAGAGGAAACTCCTATTCATCCAAGGCCTCCTTCCTACATTCCTGATTCTGTGTTATACACAGAATAGATGCCAGCCCTATTTTAGAGAAATAACTGACATTCAAAGAGGCTCAAGCAGCTTTGTCCTGCCTCTGCCAAAGTAAAAGGAAGAGACAGTGAGATGTAATGGGACAATCTCTGTTCTGCATCCCTACCCCTCACCCATCAGGCGTGAGCCCCTTACCATTCATTAAAGAGCTCAGGATCAGACAGGGTACGTGCCACGATCCGTGCTCCCTGAGCCGGGGGATTGGACCATGTGATTCGCACGATCTTCTCCATCTGGGAAAGGACCCGCAGGATGCTATCTGGTTCTTTGGCAACCACAGTCAGATTCCCCACACGCTCATCTAAAAAGAAGGACAGGAGTCAGCCCTGGGGCTCCAGTAGGGATGGGGCCGGGGTGGCTGGGCTGTAACGCAGGAGAGCACTCACTGTAGAGCCCGAAGTTTTTGGAGAAGGACTGGGCACAGAAGAGCTCGAACCCTTCAGACACAAAATAGCGAACGGCCCAGGCGTCTTTCTCCAGGTTGCCAGATGCGAAGCCCTGATAGGCCGAGTCAAAGAAGGGGAACAGAAACCGGCGCTGCGAGGAAGCAAAGCGAGTCAGGGCAGGAAATGCTCCTGGAACCAACCTCAGACACAGGCCTTCCTTCCCCAGCTGGTGCCTGGAAGCAATGTCTCATTCTGTCCATTCCTCCTACATCTTTCCTTTCTGCATCCAACTCCACTTTACATCTGTTTCTCTGTTCATCTAAATACCAACCAACAAATCTAATGACATCAGTAAAGCTCATTTCTTTAAGTATATAGTCCTAGAGTGTCATGATGCTGCTTTGCCAACAAGGTACAACTGATCACGTCACTCCAAGATTTCCAGGGGCTCCCCACTGCTCTCAGAATCAAGTCTGAGGCTTCAGCACAGGGCCTGGCCTGTCACTCACCCCCTCCCCTGGAACTCTAGCCCATAGCAAGAATTGCTTTCTCTTCCTTAAATAGGCCAAGACCTCTGTCTTGGGCTTTTGACAGCGTTCTTCCCTCTGTAGGAAACTTTCCTTCCCTGTCAGCCCCAATGTATCCTCATCCTTCAAAGCTAAACAGGGGAACCATTTCTTCCAGGAAAGCTTCTTCTGCTACCATCAGCCCTCCCAAAACACACACACTCCCCAAAGTCTGGGATATGTGCCTCCACGGCACCCCATCAACACAGCTCTCTCCCCAGACAGGCCATACTCTCTGAAGGTAGGACCACCTCTGCTTTGTTCACTATTGCACCCCATGGCACCTCGTACCTGTGTATTCATTAACGTGCTTAGAGAATGCATCTGATAAACTCTTATCAAGAAGCATTCTTTAAACACATTAATGAATACACACACACACACACACCCCCTGAGCTAGAAACTCCAATGTAGAAAGTTATCCCAAAGAAATCATAAAAAGGTTTATTACATATATTGTTCACAAGAATAAGAAATCTGGGCTCTAAACAACCATCCACTGATTTAATCAACGCGTAATGTGACAGACTTAAGCGTGTATAACTACACTAAAAATATTAAAAAAGAAAAGAGCCTGACATTCTGTATACCAGAATGCTCTCAGTGGCTTTCCCCGGGTAATAGAGTTTATAGTTAATACTTACTTTCTTCTTTGGGCTTTTCTCCACTTTCCAAATTCTTCAGTAAACAGGTACTTCTTTTGAATACATCAACTGTTAATACACACCACTGTAAGAGTGGCTCTGAAAAGGCAGTTACCTTCATGACGGAGGCGATCTGCTTCCACTGCTCCGGAGTCGGGTCAGTCCCAGTTGGGTTGTGCGCACAGGCGTGGAGGACAAAGATGGAGAACTCGGGTGCTTTCTGGGGAGAAGGAAGCCATGTCAGCTCTGACACCAGCAGGGACATGGCGGGGCAGAGTCGGGGGCACACAGGACAGGCACGCCCTCCTTACATGCCATTTCAGAAAAAAGCACCTGGCTTGGGGAGGATGTATCAGACTCTCACCTATCAACTGATCCAAAGACTGTCCCCCACTCTGCCTGAAACCCTGGCATTCTGTCCACTTTTTCTCTTCTAATCACCCACCTCCAAATCATTCAGGAAACCCTGGAGGTCTAGTCCTCTCTTCTCTGCATCCCAATAGTGATAGGACCGAATGTCTTTAAATCCAGCGGCAATAAAGACACCATTATGATTCTCTGCAAGCAAAGGGGTGAAATATTAAATGTCTTACAAACACTAGGAGGTATAAATGGAAAGGACACAAGGCAGCTTCTAGGGCCCTCACAGGCTCCATGTCCACTGGGGGACACAGAGGTGAGAGGTGAAGATTGAGAGGAATGACTGTAACCAAGAACAAGTTCAACCAGTTGTCGTCATGCTGATTTACATCCTACTACAGAGGGATCTCCCTCCTCTGGGAAGGTTCAACATTCACTAAGACACAAGTTCGCCAAGAGTCTTGGGAAAAAGTATTGCCAATCTGAACTTAAGCATCAGGTTACCCATATACTGCCATAATCCACTGCTCAAGCCATTCACTGTTAGTTGATCCAGGGCTGGGATACATTTTCAGTGTAAGCAGTGAGACTCATGAGGATAATTCCCCTGGCTGCTCTGTTTCTCCTCTCACTACAGCTACAGGACTCACCCCAGGTTGGTGAGGATACATAGACGGGCGTGTCCTTGTTGTTTGTTCCATTGTACCAGCGCGCTAGGAACTCAGCTCCGATTCGAAGTGCACCTGTTCCCCCCAAGCACTGCACACCTCCTACCTGAAAGAGAAACAGCAGGGTTGCTGGTCACTTAAGGGTGAGGTCAGATAACACTGGGGAAAATACAGTAATGATGAGCACTTCCTTAAACGTGTTATCTCTATAAAATGTCTTAAGTACATGAAGAAGTATTATTTGCCCTTGTTTACAAATAAGGAAACTAAGGCTAAGCTCCTTTGGCCACCTGATGGGAAAAGCTGACTCATTAGAAAAGACCCTAATGCTGGGAAAGATTGAGGGCAGGAGGAGAAAGGGACGACAGAGGATGAGATGCTTGGATGGCATTACCGATTCAATAGACATGAGTTTGGGCAAACTCTGGGAGATAATGAAGGACTGGGAAGCCTGGCGTGCTGTAATCCATAGTGTTGGAAAGAGTCGGACACAACTGACCTACTGAACAATAACAAAGGCTAAAAAGTGAAGCACTTTCCTCAGTTTACCAGCTATTGAGCAGAAAGGCCAGGTCTTCACCCAGGAAGTCTAGAAGTCTGACTCCCAAGAGAGCATCCCTCTGAACACAGAGGTAGAGGACATACCTAGGCCACATTAAGTGTGCCCTTCAAAGCAAACTCATTCCTTTGCACCCATCCCAAGATCAAAACTGCCCTCCAACAGTAACCTGTCAAATAATGTTCTGAGCTTGCCATCAACATCTGCAGTGCCCCTTCTCATCGCTGTAATGAAGGCTTATTAATCCTTAGAAATGTCCTCATAGAACAAAGGTGCTATGCAGACACTACTTTTCTCTCCTCAGGCTTCCTCTCATCTTAGAATGGCCTCACTTGAGCAATAATTAAAGTCCTATATTTTGCCTTTGACAAAATACCTTCACACACATGGGCTTCCTTGATAGCTCAGTTGGTAAAGAATCCGCCTGCAATGCAGGAGACCCCGGTTCGATTCCTGGGTTGGGAAGATCTGCTGGAGAAGGGATCGGCTACCCACTCCAGCATTTGTGGGCTTCCCTGATGGCTCAGCAGGTAAAGAATCCGCCTGCAATCGATCCCTGGGTTGAGCAGATCCCCTGCAGAAGGAAAAGGCTACCCACTTCAGTGTTCTAGCCTAGAGAATTCCATGGACTGTGTAGTCCATGGGGTCACAAAGAGTCAGACACGACTGAGCGATTTTCACTTCACACACATACTTATTTGACCTTCACACAGCCCTATAAAATAAGTACTAGATCCCCCAATTCATACATGAGGAAACTGATTCAGAGAAGTGGTTTGCCAGAGGATTTATAGCTGGTGAGCAGCAGAGCTGGGCATACTTCCAGATCGCCTCACTCTGCATCTAGTCACGAGGCCCTACTTCTGTTGTTCTATCTGAACATCTTTAATCCTGCCCTTTCACAATTCTAACTAGAGAAATGTCATAAGTTACATATTGTTTAAATGTCTAAAGAAGAAAAGAGAGAAAAAGATCACATAAGGAAGTCTATCGAAAAAGAAGTACATGTCCCAATGTAATAACAGTGACAACCCCTGGGGAGGGAGCTGTAGCTGCTGCTGCTAAGTCACTAGGATGTGGGAACAGTAGTCAAAGGGACTCTGGCCTAATCTATGTTTGTTTTTTTTTAAGATAAAGAGAATCTATTCATGCATTAGTTGGAAATTTTTTAATAACTAAAAAAGTATATTTAGATGTCTGCAATTTGCTGTAAAATAATTCCACTTTGGTGACCAAATATAAAGCATTGTTGAAGCTAACTGATGAATCCATGGGGGGTTTGTTCATTGTTTTATCTACTTTTCTATATGTATGAAATTTTCCACAAAAAAAGGAAAAAACCAAATCTTTGTAGATAAAGAAAAAAAGCTTCCAAAATCTTTAAAAAAAAAAAAACTAGCATAACACCAATGAGAAAAGATGACAAAGCAAAAAAGAGAGCTCTTTCATGACTATGGATATTAATGTCCCAAATAAATATTAATAAACACTATGCATCCAACAGTACATTTAAAAATACCCCTTGGTCAAATGACTTATCCTTTGAATATGTGATTATTAACAAATATAGGAGTGAGTCAGTTTTCCTAGGCCTCTCCCATGTATATGTGTCACTAAACTTTGATTCTCTCATGTTCAAAAAAAAAAGAGAAAAGAAATATTAAGTTTATTATACTGCTAGATAAAGAAAATGATCACCAACTGACCATCACAACAGGAGAGAAAAATAGAGCTATTTCTGATGTAAATGCTCAGTAAAACAAGAACCAATGCAGACATCCTAAAAACAACTTGAAAAAATTTTGATTCAGCCACGTCATGATGAATACTGAATCATGAGCAGAAATCCCCTGCAAGCTCGGAACCATGCAATGACACCAACTGTCGCTCTTATTCCCCACTGCTCTATTTTTATTCAGAGATTTGAGCATCTGTGAAAGAACGCTGAAACATGAAACAGAAATGAGACTGACATTCAGGGAAACAAGGAACGGAGCACGGCGTCCACTGCAAGGAGAAGCAAAGGTCGCCGACTGGAGTGGAAAAGGTCAGTGCACATCCGACGAGGTTCCTCACAGGAGTCGCCCCCACCCCCGCCCCCGCACACCGGTACTTTCCCATTACAGGTGTCGCCTTCACAGTGTGATCCACCTGGAGTCCTTGTGCCAATGGCTACCAAGGGTCATGTGACCCAAATGCACATTTTTTTAAATGGATTTCTCATCAACTAAGTTGAATGTCAACTTTATTCCTTATTTCATATTTCAAACACCTCAGCACTTTGCATGTTATTTCCTTCACAAATGAGCAAGGTTTCCCTTGAACAGGGCTTTTAAGTTACCATGGATATGTGACAGGTGCATGTGGATATCAGTGAAGACAGTCTCAGGCATAGGTTTTATTTTCTGTGCTCAGCTTCCAACTCTACCCTTTCTCACTCCAGAAAGCAAATTCGTTAACTAAAAGAAGTCAGAAAGTCAATTGTTGCTGTTTAGTCGCTAAGCTATGAGCGACTCTTTACCACCCCATGGACTGTAGTCGGCCAGGCTCCTCTGTCCATGGTATATCCCAAGCAAGAATACTGGAGTGGGTTGCCATTTCCTTCTCCAGGGGGATCTTCCCAACCCAGGGATCAAAACCATGACTCCTGCTTGGCAGGTGGATTCTTTACCACTGAGCCACCTGGGCTTCCCTAGAAAGTCAGTACACTAGATTAAAAACGTTTGGAAGAGACAAACCCACTTCACTAACATTAACCAATCCTTGATATTCATGATGTATATGACAGTGACATCAAATTCTCAAGAAATTATCCTTCTCTCTAAAAATATATTGTAACGCTAGATGAATTCAGTGAAACACAAGTTGCTCTAAACTTATCGGCAACTAGCAGGAACAAACTTTGGGTGAATCAATAATATGTCAATTTGATCATTCTGTGAACTGATTTTTGGCGAACTGATTTTTGGCAAACTGCTCTAAAGCCCAAGAAAGTCTTGTACTTTGGATGAAGGAAAAAACCATAATAGCAAAGAAAATAAATGCAAACTTCAAAAGGAGCAGGCAATGGGGCCTGAGTGGCTAAACAGGGGTATCCAGAACAAGAGAAATGCAGTTAAGACTTGGCAGAAAACTATGCCAATATATAATCTGCACTCCCAACTTAGCCACACTGCCGGAAGGAATCCCCATTTGGCTCTAGAACGCATGTCCAAAGTCATGATTTGCTGATGTGATGACTTCCCTGTGAGGAACAGGAGAGCCGTTTAGGAGCCACTTGTAGTCAATGCTATGATGTGTTGATCTGGGTGCCCCCAGTTAGTCGGGCAGTATCTGGCACATGGCACTAAATAAACATGGACTGGACTAGATGAAGAAAAAGAGTCCCTGATGCTGGGAAAGATTGAGGACAGAAGGAGAAGAGGGCATCAGAGGATGAGATGGCTGGATGGCATTACCGAAGCAATGGACATGAACTTGGGCAAACTTCGGGAGATGGTGGGGACCAGGAGGCCTAGTGCACTGCAGTCCATGGGGCCGCAAAAAGTCAGACATGACTGGGCAACTGAACAACAGTAACAAGGTGTGAGCCACAGAGAAAACCCCAAATCTCTGAAAGGCAATGGTCCAAGCCAGGAAACTGTGATGCCATCTCATGGTTCACAAGACCTCCTACCCGCAGGGGCCCAGTAATTTCAGAAGCTGAAATGTTTATCAGCTGAGATGAAAGCTGGACATTTAGTCTGGATTCTAAGATCTGAAGATGGAAAAGCAGTAGGAGGCGGTGACGAGTCTAGAAAACAGGGCTCCTCAACATGGTTAATGGACATGGTAACGTGAAATCTTGAGAACAGTCTAAGAAAAGACATGATTACTGTTTGTTTTCTGGTTCATTCTTTCATTCACGCCTCAACTCCTACGAGTTTTGGCGCCAATGTCATCTCTATTTCTACAACCACCCTAGTTAAACTTTCACTTCAACCCTCAGCACTCCTAATACACCTTCCCCTGCCCTATTTTTTTTTCTTTTTTAGCATTTATCACCTTTCAATATACTATATTGTGCTGCTATTTATTATGTTTAGTCTTGGTTTCTCCCCACAAAACTGTAAGCCAGGTGGAGACCTTGGGGTGTTTTGGTCACCACTGTGCTCCAGCATCTAGAACAGTGCCTAGTGGTGAGCACTCATCTGTTAACTGAGCGAATGAGGGAACTCAAACATCTGAGGTCTCTGAGGTGCCAGGCTAGGAGCTAAGTGCTAAAGATCTGCGAGGTCAACAAATAAGCCATCATTCCTCCCCTGGGAGAAGGTAGGATCTGTGGGAGGGACAGATTAACTGTACATTAGGGACATTGAGGGACAATTTAACTGTACGTTAAATCCAGAGAGCACTGCTATTTCCCCAGCGATGCAGTCCTGTGATGACTCAAAGCACTCGAACAGCTAGCTCCCCCTGAGAGAGCTCAGGATTCAACATGGAAATAACCCTTGATGAGGCCTTGAAGGACTTGGAGGTGGGACTGGAGAGGGAAGGAGGCATTCCCAGCAGAGGGAACAGCTGAGGCAAAAGTGCCAAGTCATGGCAGGGCCCAGCGGGTCTAGAAAACAGCAGGCTCTTCGGACGGCAGGGCCTGGGAGCAAGAGTAACTAACTGGAAGAACAGGACGAAGCCTGGCTACAAAACACGCAGCATGCCCAGGGCAGAGTCTGCATTTTACCCTGTAGATAATGGGGGAGACACCGTGTGTGTGACAGGGGAAGCAGGTGATGGGATTAGCTTATTTTTTTTTGCTGAGGAAGATCATTCTAGCTGCACTGTGCATTATACACTAGAATGGAGAAGAGACTAGAGGCCAGAGGCTATTACGAGAATCCAATCGGATGACAATGGGCGGAACAAGATAGTCACCTGGGGGAGGTGCAGGGAAAGAGGAAGTACTCAGAACTCAGTATCAATGAGTACCCAGGGTGTTGGAGATGCCAAGAGGGTACCCTAAACCATTACCAAAAAAAGAAGAGAGTAAAAGTCTTCGAATGTTTACAGCCTGCCATTCAAAGTTGTTCTATGATCAAAAACACAACACAGGATGAACGAGACTAAGAGGAAGGGCTCTGTTCCACCAGCAACAGCCCTGAGTATTAAGTGAGGAAAACGGGGACACTGGGCAGGGGAACGAGCATCTGTCTGCCAGCAGAGTTAACAAGCACGTAAGAAATGCACAGTCTCGGAGGAAGAAGCTTGCCAACACAGAATCTCTGTTTGCATTTGTTAACAACAGAGTTTAAACTAATTTATCAATCATCTCTCAAAAAATCACCCCCAGTTACCAAAGCTCCCTATTTTCAAACTTCATCAGGACTTTCTCTCTTCCTCCGTGGAAACCCTGGATTTTCAGAGCAACTTTCCAATGCTAACTATAATCTCTACCATTTCTATCCTATTTCTATCAGTATTCCTTCACAGTCTCTCATACCAATCCAGATAAAACCCTAATCAAGTTAATTATTGATACTTACCTAATCATTAATCTGAATTCCAAGATCTTCATCCAGAGCCTCCCTGTCTCCTCACATATCTAAGAGTGTGCAATGTTCATTTTACCCTGCCATGTGCTTATCAGGGCGTGTGGGTAACAGCATGAGAATAAATCAATGACTCCAAGACATGGTCCCTTTTATACATGAAGGCTGCTCCAATGGCCTGACACTGGCCCAGCAGAGCAATAGGGCAGTTGGTTTAAATTGCACAATACCTAATTGGACTATTGCAAAAACCTGAGCTCGTCCCCCTCCTGCAATCCAGCCAGGTCTATCTTCTTCAAATACCCTTATTGGGTAACTCTTCTGTGCAAACCCTCAAGGGGCTTCCCCTGCCCTGGCTGCCAAATCAGCCTGCCTGATCTATCCAACATGTTCCCAGCTCTACTCAGGTAGGTCTTTTTACAACCTAGACCTGCTTCGGAGAAGGCGATGGCACCCCACTCCAGTACTCTTGCCTGGAAAATCCCATGGACGGAGGAGCCTGGTAGGCTGCGGTCCATGGGGTCGCTAAGAGTCGGACACCACTAAACGTCTTCACTTTCCACTTTTCACTTTCATGCATTGGAGAAGGAAATGGCAACCCACTCCAGTGTTCTTGCCCAGAGAATCCCAGGGATGGTGGGCTGCCGTCTATGGGGTCGCACAGAGTCGGACACGACTGAAGTGACGCAGCAGCAGCAGACCTGTTTGCCTCCAACCTTTGTCCCTGGACTTCTAGTGTTCTAGACAAATATTTCTTTCTCTTCCTCTGCACTTTGTGGTTCTCAACCTTGGCTGTCCTTTGGAGTCACACTGAGGAGCTTTTCAAAAATACCCTTGAAGGATGGGAATTGGAGGGAAAGGAGATAAAAGGGCAGAGGAGGGTGGTACTGTCCAAGATTTGGATCTAACAGACCTGGTATGGGATCCTGGCACCAGTATGCTTTTAAAACCACCCAGGTAACAGAGTCCGAGTACAGACCCAGAGTGAGCCCTGGCCTCATTCCCCAAGGTTCAGCTCAAGCCCCACCTCCAGCCTCCACCAGTCTCTCTCTCTGAATTCCTGTAACACTGATAATCTCTATCACACTACTTTCTGTCACATACAGCCTCTGGCCAAATGTGTTCTTCCATGTATCTCTAGTTACACATAGACTATGTACCAGGAAGCACTTAAATGAGAGATGCTGAGACCAAGACTGGAAGAATCAAATATTAGAACTGGCAGGATCTTCAGAGAGCATCTAGACCAGTGGCTCTTGGACTTTGGAGGGCCACAGGCTCCTTCAGAAAATCTGATAAAAGGTGCGGAATACACATACACACAGAATTCTGAAATTCAGAATTTGGGGCGTTCAGAGGTCCCTTAAATGATTCCCTATGCAAATACTCCTTATGGGACCATGAACCATAGTCTTTCTCTAACTCATAGATGAGTCGTAGTGGCTGGAGGGGCTGCCTTTGGTTAGAAGTATGTCCTGATCATTCTATTAAACTCCCTTGGCTTGGTATTCCCACTGACTGCTTCAAACCCAACAGCTGAAATCTGACCATTTCTTGGGCAAAAGTGAACTAAAGAACCTATGCATTATACAAAAGCGTGTTACTTCCACAGTCAGGTTCCTGAGGTCACACTCTTTAAACCCTTATTCACTGACAGTTCAATAGACACAACACCTAATTTTTAACCTCTTTTACCCTCACAGCTTCTAAAGAGAAAACAGATCCTTACCCAAAACTCACCCGCTTCTCTTGCAGAGCTGGGCTGTCATCCCCAAGGGCCAGGCGGGAAGCACAGGTTCGGAACTCTGCCAGGCCCAGGATGGGCAGATACTCATGGTTTATGCTGCTGTCGTTAGCAATCCTCTGCTCCACCTTCCTCACGACTGGCAAAACCCAGGGCTGGCTATCGTCGGTGCGATAAGCTAGGACACAAGAAAGAGACATACGACGGGGGAGCCTTAGGCTTGATCCAAGGAAGAGTCTGGAACTGTGAACAGGGGGGAGTTCTACCTTCCAATCAAAACAGAACTGTGAGAGGAATTAAAGTGTTTTCACTCACTGACTGCCTGCTTCCGGCAGGCACCAGCCTAGGTACTGGACAGGCAGAAGGACGGATGTGATTCCTGTCCTTCTGGAAATTACAGCTCTTACCTCCGACAAGTGGAATGCTGAAATAAAACTGGGATATGACAGAGCCTGACTGAGTGACAGAGAACACGCAAAAGCACTTAGCAGATGAGAAATACCGTACAAATGCTAGCTATGTCAGTTTTACTAGGGCACTGAGGTCTCCAGGCCACCGGCCCTGCAACCGCCTTCTTTCTGCATCTCCCCAAGAGAAGGGTTCGGTGCTACTTTAGACGGACGCCTCACCTGCAAACACAAACACGGAGAAAGAGGACACTAGAGGGAGGTCCTGTAAGAGCAGAAATGGGACAAATGGCAAGGAGACACTCTGTGACTGAAGATTTCAACTGGTTACACAATCATCCAACATCCAATTTAAACACATCTTTGTCCTCTTGCTGATTTTTGATAACAGCCAGTGTTTACCAATTTGACTGTTCTTACCACTCACTTCCTCAGCTTCACACTTTCACTGATGTAAGTTTAACTATTTCATAACATTTAATAGTGATTAAAGCACATTTCTAAGCATTTCTTCTATGCTACAATTATTTTCAGTCTACTTTGGGTTATCCTATCACTGACTTTTTTCTCCCTATAGTACTATGATCATTCTGAGATTACAGCTTGAGAGGACAGCTGCTTTGGCCTGTATCCAAGCCAGTGACCTCTCTGAGCAGGATTCCTGACAGGACTTTGCTTCTGCTGGAATGTTTAGGTCTCCAATAAGCCTATACTTTGGCAAGGGATGGAGAAACTGACATTTTTAAAATAGTTCTCATCTTGATTTCTGCTCAGCCTTAATCCCTGGCATTTTTTTTTTTCTAATCACTTTTTAGGGTAGTTGATGTTTTTTGAACAACACATGTTGATTGCAGAAAATTTAGAAAAGCCTAGAAACAAAATAATAAACATTATAATTAACATGTAATTCCAGCACTCAGAGATGAGGAATATAAAAATTTTGGTGTATAACCTTCCAAACTTTACATGAGTATACTCTTTTATAAATTATGTATCATTTTTACATAGAATTTTCAGCATGTTTTTTTCCACTTGTTAAATGTACATTATGAATATCTTTCATCATTAACTACCTAAATCTCTGTACTATGTCTATATTCTTTTTAGAGCTGCATAACTGATAAATGCACCATAATTTGTTTAGTCAGTCTCCTGCTGATTGATGGACACCAGAGTTGTTTCTAATCCTTGGCTATTAGAAAACAATTCTTCAGTGAGCCTTGTACATACGTCACCTTACATATACGTAAATATAGCTGTAAGAGGCAGGGTTGAAAATGGAAAAATAGGTTGAGAAGTATGTGTATTTGTAGCTTTGTTGTTGTTTTCGAGGGTATACATTAGTTTACTACTTTCAACTGATTTTCATTTACAACACATGGTTGTGTGACAAATATG
Organism: Budorcas taxicolor; assembly: GCF_023091745.1. Classification (NCBI taxonomy): domain Eukaryota; kingdom Metazoa; phylum Chordata; class Mammalia; order Artiodactyla; family Bovidae; genus Budorcas; species Budorcas taxicolor. The sequence goes on from NC_068932.1 coordinate 20,088,619, forward strand.
GTTAAGACAACTGACTGGAAGAAACTGGTGGCGATCGATGAAAAGTTTAAAGAATATGGTCCTTTTAAACGCAAATATGTTTCCTTTAAGCATACTTTGTGTTATCTGTAGCTTTAATAGATATGACCACTTTGGCTTTTTTATGGGGATTTTATAGGTTTACTTTCCTACCATGTGTGTTAGTTGCTCAGTTGTGTCTGAGTCTTTCCGACCCCATAAACTGTAGCCTGCAGGCTCCTGTGTCCATGGGATTCTCCAGGCAAGAATACTAGAGTGGGTAGTCATTCCCTTCTCCAGGGGATCTTCCTGACCCAGGAATCAAACCCGGGTCTCCTGCATTGCAGGCAGATTCGTATACTGTCTGAGTCACACATTCCTACCATAGGTTAGGGATTTTATCAGTTTACATTTCTACCATTAGTGTATAAGAGTGTCTGCTTCCCGACATCCTCAGCCACTTAGTGAATTTTTGTCAATTTAAGAGTGCAAATGCTATCTCAGGGTAGTTTAAATTTGCCTTTCTTTAGCATAGAACTAATTGGGCATTTTTCATACACATGAGCCATTTATAACACAATTTTACTGGCTAGACAATATTCCTTTCTACATATAGTTTAGTAACTATTTGTGTTACTTTTGATTATTTGCTAATATAAACAAGGTAATGAATGTTTTTATATCTTTATACACATTCATGAGGGCTTCCTTGGAAAACTTCTAGATGTAAAATTACTAGATCAAAAGTCAGACAACAAATAAGACTTAATAAGATATTTTGATTTTGCGTCTGTCTTCTATTCCGTCCACTAACCCTATCCTCCAGGAATGTGTCATCTGCAAAACTGATAAGCATATCAAGCCAGTAATAAAAATGTGAACAGAGTTCCAGACTGACACAGCCATGAATCAACAACCAGTCTCTGAGTAGGTGAATCTGATGCACAATACAGTCATATCAGTCACATGAGACCCACTGGGCCACCAAACTAACTCCCTCTCAACGAGTTCAAAAATCCTGCTTTATCAGGCGAGGTTTGGTCTGGTTTTTCAAAAAGATACCAAAATAACTTACTCTCAAATAATCACTGTCCCTGAAAGAGATCACCCCATCTATGATCACAATGCTACCATTGTTCTAAATATTCCTGGAATTATTCTCTTGGAATTGTTTTTAGAGGCAACATCTCATTATTTTGCATATCCTCAATAGTCCCATATTTTCATCCTTTGAACGTAAATTTAATCTTTGAAAACAGTATTTGCATTATGCCCAGCAGAGTAGGCGGGTGAATGGACTGAATAATATGAATCGAGAATGGCTATAAAAAGATGGCCTCCTCTGTGGGTCTAACATGCTCTAGAAAAGAAGGTTTCCAGAAAACTTCGGGCAATAGCAGTATACACAGACTACAGCACTGAGGGGATACTAATTAGATGTACAAGAATACGGGTGCTCATAGAAAAACTAATTCTATTATGCTTCCCATCTATATTTAGAAGATTTCTATTAATATATTATATAATTATGCTATATAGATTTATGTCATTTGTAAATCATGTATTATAAATAAATAAAATATGAAAAATAAAGAAAAAGTCCTAGTACGAATGCTCTTACCAGTAACAAACATACTCCGTGCAACTTTTAAAAATCCTGTAATATGACTGGAGGCAGGAAAGCACTAGGTCCATATTGTGACAAAAGAGAAATTGGCCAATTCACACCTCTGCTTCCTTCTTCACTGTCCAGTTTCCCCCAGATTCAGTTCTAGATTTATTCTCAATGCCTTGTCTAACTGTCCTACTGAATGTCCTAACTGTCCTGCAGTCACTCTCAGTTGATCAGAGCAGTGAGGAAGAGGCATTATCAACAACCACTATTCTTGCTCTGCCAGAGGGATTTTACTCCTATTTGTTGGACCTATGAGCTTGTCATTCATTCTTTCATTCATTTTGTTTGACAGGTACTCGCTGAATCCACCATAAAGCAGGCACTGACTAGAAGCAGCTACACAGAGACGAGTAAGATAAAACAAGATACTGTCTGGTCTCCCCCCAGGAAACAGCAGAGTCCTTAATTCCCCTGTAAGTGATCTGGGAAGGTTTTACAAAAGACAGAGTATGACAGATGATAAGAGTTTCAAAGACAGACAAGGAAAGGGGGCATTCCAGGCAGGGGGAACACTTGTGCAAGGTCCCAGGGGCTGGGAGAGAGGAGGTTTTTTGAGGATCTGCATTTTCGCGGCTCGGAAATAAGATCCATGGAGAAGCAGCAAGGAATGGCTCAAGGAGTCTTGGGAGTCTCTTTGAAGGAACACTGTGTCAATGGGGAAACCACTGAAAGCATTTAAGTGAGTGACATGGACAGCTGTACATTTAAACAGAATCATTTGAGTGACATGATGGAAAACAAACTGGAAGGAGGACAGGGGTAGATGGTTAAGTAAGGAGGTTTCTACAATAATCCACAAAGGAAAAAATGATGTCCTAAATTAAGGCAGCAGCCTCAGGGATAAACAAAAAGGGAGACATTCATGATAAACTTATGAGGAAAAGAAAAGACAGAACCTAATGACCAAATAAATAGATGTAGAATTGATGAAAGTGTCACCAACGACCTCCAAAGTCTCTCCAGTCTGAATAAAGACTGGTCGGGGTGAGGTGGGAGAGAGGGCAACCAAGTAAGCCGAAGAGGAAAAGAAAAGATGGGGGCGGGAGGGTAGAATTCACGTGTTGTTCTAAACACACTGAATTTGAGATGGTTGTACAACATGTCCAGCAAACTGTAGCAAGTATGGGTCCAGCATTCAGGGAAGTAGTACAGGATGGAAAAAAAGGTTTTATATATAGACATGGACAGTGGCTGAAGCCATAGTCATAACAAGAACTTACTGAATACTTAGTATATACAGGGCACTGTGCTAAACACTTCACTTTTCAAAAAAACAACTGTCATTAAGTCTCATAACCACTCACAAAATAGTATTATGATCTCTATTTTAGGGATCTGGAAACTGAGGCCAGAAGTTTCCCCAAGATCACAGGATGGTAAAGGCTAGCCTGCCATACTATTAAGTGCATGGATCCCTGTGCTTTTTCTAATGAGCAAGAGATGTTCAGGGAAAGCCTGAAGACAGCAGACCCCAAGGGACTGACTGTGCATGAGGTCTTTCTACCAGCACACACCCCCCCCAACTCCATGCACCGCTGCCTTCTCCCCAAGGACCAGCTCTTAAGGAGTCACACAGGTTTCAGGTGAGTACAGCGGTCTCAATTTCCAGAAGAACATGAAAAATTAAGTGATCAAACCATCAGCCCCGCCTCTTCTCTCATCCATCCCCACCCAAGAGCCCATGAACATATGCCTCTTTAAGGCCCTTCTCCAACTAGGGTCCCTGGGAAAGGGCTTAGGGGTACTCAGAAACACTTGATACAGCACATCTCACCCACAATTTTATTTGAAAATGCTAGGAAACCACATTAAAAGCAACAAATATAAAAGCAAGCACAGTTTATCTGGAACAAAAGAAAGTTTACGTGATAAATGGACTGGAGTCTGTGAAGAAATGTCTTGCTTCAGGCTGCACCAGGCTAGACACATATTTCCCCTGCCCTTAAAGTTACTGTCTGAAACTTAGCATCATATTCAACACTGGAAAATATGATCCTCTGCTCTGCTACTACATGGAAATTATGCAAATAGTAACAGCAAGAAGAAAATTCCTGGGGAAACTATCTGCAAGTGGAATGAGCTGAGATTATAGTTGCAGCTTATTTTAAATGCCCAGCATCACTAGAACTTGAGCTGGATAACTTCCATTAGGCTTTATCGTAACTTAGAAAGAAAAAAAAAAAAAGCATCTTCCCCAAAGTCAGCAGGATTAATTACATTTCCTTCACAAAGGATATACTTTGGTATGTGTATAAACAGAGCTAGAACATAAGAAAGCCATAAAGAGACTTCTCACAATACTATACTTTAATGAGACCCTTATCTGAACACCTATAATCCACAAAAAAACAATGGGTCACAGTGATCAATAAAAATAACATTTATATAGCACTTTTCATTTATATGTCACATTTCACACATAATAATTTACTTCAAAGTCATCTGATTAGATCAGTAACATTATTATCCTACACTATAGTCATGTAACATGCTTGTGAATCTTAAGAGTAGAATTTTAGAGGAAGGTCATTCCTTTCTGGCTCCTCACTTAATAGACGGAGTCCCGCCTGGGATGTTAAATAACACTCCCAAGGTCACATCACTGGACTACATACCCAGGCCTGTACCCAAGTCTTCTCACTCTTCCCACTACAGTGCAATGGTTCCATCTGGACCACCTGAAGCTGCCCAAAATAGAGAAGGGGACAGAGACCCAGGTACTTGACATGGCCTGTAATCCCAGCTCTCCCACTTACAGCCTATGACCTGGGCCAAAATGTTTCATCAATCCGGGCTTCAGCTTTCTTACATCTAAAAGAACAACATAAGAGACAACCCTCCAGAATCATCCTGAGCACTTAATTCATTTGCTTGTAATAAAGAGAAAGAATTCCTCAGTTCTCACATGACAAAGACATTTTCACAGTTAAAGTGACCCCCATCTGGGCCGCAGAAAGCGCTTCTGAGTCAATCACTTCCGGCCTTAGCTGGCAGGGTACTTAATTTCTGCATGGGCAATTTATTTCTGAACCAAGGTTATTTCATTTTGCAGTTCTTGAGCTGAAAATTTTTACTCAACATCTTTTATGCGACCCACACAAAGAAATGCCAAAACAACCACAGTAATAGCTAGTACTTACATAACTCCTACTTAGGTGCCAGACACTGTTCTAAGCATTTTAAATACATTTAATCCTCACCAAAAGGCTGTAGGATAGTTCAAAGGTAACCGAGCAAATAAAATCTGAGGTTTTAAAAAGATGTATTTAGATTAACATCAATACTAGTTCGTCATGTTATACCCAGCTCTGAAGAAATACTTGGAGGTTCTGGATTGGTTTTAAATTAAGAGCTTGAATAGCGCTCATTCCAATTCAATTCAAGGTCTTTCAATATCACCCCCACTTTGCTGCCTGCTAAAAGCATCACTTTCCCTCTGTGAGTGAAACTATGTACAACTGGCTTTTTATGCTTTATTGTGGAAAGTTTCAAACATATACAAAAGTTGTGAGAATAATATAATGGATGCCCATGTGCCCATTACCCAGCTTCATTACTTGCTGCTTCATTACCATGTACCCCTTACCTGTTTTTTCCTCACCCCTCCCCCATACTCCTTGTGAAAACTTTAACAGATCCTATGAACAGACATCACTGTGGGACACCTGATTCTGAACCTCCTTCTTGCCACTGCTTCTCTTCTACAAAACACTTCAATTTTTCTCTTTCTGAAATTTCTAGTCCTTCTAGTCTGTCTGTTCCCTAGCACAGAACATGATCCTACTCGTGCTCTTTTCCTTGGCTTGCTTTGTATGTCCTTGGGTAAGTGTTGGTGCGGCTGCAAGCATCCCAACGACGTTGATAGAAATAACAAATTCAGAGAAGATTAAGAGTTAAAGGAACTTCAGAGGCACTCCAGTCCAAATCTTTTTCTTGGTAGTAATAAAAAAGAACCCAGTGCTCTCAGCTGTCCAAGGTCCAAGAAATACATGCAAGAAATTATGATAAGGATGTGTGGAAAGAAGCTTCTACTGTCCACGTTCTTTCCTCTCTTTTCCACCATCTCTACCCATTTCCACCACAGCCAAAACATTCTTCCCAGATCCCAAGGGAGCATTATCCTGTCTCAGAAGCATTTTAGATCTTTATTATTTCACTTAACACCTGCTGATTTTAATCTCCTTGGGGCTAAAACCAAGCTTCGGTCTTTCCTGAAGCTTGATAAAATACCCGACTGATACCTTGTAGTCACTCAAATATTCACCGACCCAGACCAGAGCTCTGTAGGGCTAAGAGGTTTCCTTTATCCATTCCCCAGTAGCCAGGACTCCAAGCCTATCAGGCTTCTTATTTTTCTCCTTCTCCTTTCAATCCCTGACTGCCCCATTTCTTAAGAGGCGAAAGAATGCAGTGTAATACACAATGAACACACAATGCAGAATCAGAAAACATGAGTTTGTGTCTTGACTGCTACACCTATTCTGTGTGTAAACAGATACATCTCCCTTTTCCAGGGACTCCATATACAAGGGGCAGGTTGAACTAAGCCTCGGGGATCTTGCCTCATCTCCAAGCTAGACCTCGGCATCTCCTACGGTCCCCCACAGCCCGCTCCACTCCCACGCTACTCACTCTTAGGCACTGCATCCTTACCTCCCACACCCAGATTGACCTTGCGGGGGTCTGGATCCTCCCGGAAGTCAGCAGTTAGCTTAAAGACAAGAACCGGCTGGGCCTGAGGAACCTCGGCAAAGATTGATGGAGGCGCCATAGCTAGAAAGCAGGAGTCGACTGAAAGCTTCCACCCAGCGCCTGGAGCCTCTCGGTCTGGTCCAACCCCGGCGACTGGAGGAGACTCTCACCTTCACCTAGCCGGCGGGGGCGGGCCCGCGGCCTCCAATGGTCAAGCCGCGTCCGGAGCTTGGCAACGCGGTTAACCAATCGCGAGCTTCTGACTCAAAAAGGCCAGGAGGGCGGGGATGCTATTAGCCAATCAAAGAAAAGACTCTTATCGGAGGCCGGTAATGATGCAACCAATGCAACGTACGCCGGCTGGGAGGGGGCGGGGATAGGATTGATGGGCAGAGCATGCTCCTATCGCTGAGGCCGTTGTTCCTTGGCCCTCCCGGGGCTGAGGGGAGGAGCCAAGCTGCGTGGCGAGGAGGTGGCCTCCTCGACCTTCAAGGCCCAAGAGGCCAGAGAGAGGTAGCTGACGGGAATTCTGGAGGACTGGCCTTCCGGTACCCGCGAAGCTGGTGTTCTCGTTGCTAGGCTCGGGAGTACGCACATTCCTGACCCAGCCTGGCCCGGCTCGGCTGGCAGCTAAATCCGGCCTCTGCGCACGGGACGTGAGTCCTCGGCCAGGACGTGCAGCTCTGGAGCCCCCGTGGACGACCTTGACCATCTCGATCGGCTGTTTTCCCCAGAGAGAAATATTAGTGGGCCACCTGCCTTGGTTTCAGACAGGGGCCATCCTACTAAAAGGAGACGTGTCCAGGAATTCCTTTCTGCCACCCTTACAGTTTGAGATTTTTGCTCCCCTTGCCTTACTGAGAGCTTGGTCCTCAAGGACCTTCCGGATCCGGGCGCGGCCTCCCCCTCCAGCTTTTCTCCCACGCGGGCACTCAACCACATCTTGCTGTCGTCAGCTGGCCCGAACTCAAACTGTCTTCTTTTAGTCAGGCTGTTCTTTCCTCCCCAGCCCCTCTCTTCACCTGTTGACCTTCAAGATCCAGAGCAAATGCCTCTTCCATAAAGCTTTACTTTAACCCTCACTCCGCTTAAAATCCATCTCTCTTTCCTATGCTTCTGTATCTTGTTGGCAATATTTTAGAAAAAGCCCAGTTAAGAACCCAGCTCTGGAGGCAGACTACTTAGGTTTAGAGTCTAGCCCTACCACTTACCAACTCGGGCAAGTCTAGGCAAGTTATTTAATTTCTCAGTAAATGGAGACAATAGTACTTTCCTTAAGAGTTGTTGTGGGGATTATATGAGTTAATAAATATCAAGTGTTTAGCTGCACATAGTAAGCACTCACTAAATGTTGGCTATTGTCATCGTTGCACATCTGCACACCCTTGGCTAGAGATCTTAGTCTCCCTTAATTTCTTGCACTTAGTAAGTATTCAATAAATGGTGGAAGAACCTGTTCTTTTGGTTTTTCAGAAAAAAATGCAATTCTTCAGCCTCGCATCATTGGATAATATGACAAATTTCAAAATGACTCTTTCATTCAAAGTAACAAAGCCAGAAGACCTTTGTGCAACAGCTGCCAACCTTTGTATCATTTGCTTCTTTTCAGAAATTTAACCTCTAGTTTTAAAGGTAACTGTCCACAGTGTTTCATTAACAGCACTTTCCTTTAAGATTGCAACTTCAACACTGAAGATGAAATGACAGTGAACTTTACGTGCTTCCCTAAGCAGAGGCAAAGGGCAACTGCTGAGTGGAATGTTCTATAGCCCAGCCTTCCCAAAGTTTGATTTGAAAGTATGGTCTTCACAGCACTGGCCAAAAATATCATGGTCACTATTTACGTCATTCACTGGGGGAAAAAACAACCCTAGGTTACCTCAACATTATCAGCTTAGCTAAGTCCAAATAAATATTGATTGGCAACATAAACAACCCCATAACCAAGTCAGTGCTGATGAGGGTAAAGTACCTTAAGCGGTTTTTCTTCATGTCTTCATAATATCTGTTCTGAGTTTTAGAAAAGGACAGTTACTGGGTGTTAGGGGAGGAGATTATGTATTATGTGGGATCCAAGTCTCAAGTTTTTTTGATTAAGTTCAGTACTCCTCTCTTGAGCCCTGCAAGCTGCCCCTCTAACTAAACTCCATGTATTGAAGTAAACAAAATGCTTTCCAGGCCATCGCTGATTTTAACACTTAGAATGGATTTAAGACTGCCTCCCTGCCAATGGATAATTCAAAGGATTCTTGAGAAGCAAACATTGCCCAGACAAATAGGCAGCCAGGGTAAAGAGTCCAGGGAAAGGGAAGTGAGGGTCAGAAGGAAGACTGGTAGGTATTCCCCCTGCCTCCTGACTTCATTAGGATTATCTGTTCAAGGGACCGTCTGTACCTACCATCTCCCTTCTGCCCTTTTCTTTTTTCTTCAAAAGAATTGAAAGGGAAGAGGTGGGAACCATACAGCAACAACTTGATCAGGAATGAATCCCTTTAACAATATACTCACTTAGAAATCTGAAGCCTTCAGGGCTAGACAGCACTGCCCTATAGTGTAAGAGGCAGGCCAGGGCAGCAGTGGGCACTGCATGGATCTCTAAGTAAATCTACACCTGCTTATTACAGTTAATCTTGCTCCTGATGCCCAGATCTACACTTAGCAACAAGTCAAGGGACAGAGGAGTTTATCACACTTTGCACTCAAGCACAAAAGCACTTTGGAATTATTGTGTTTGGGTGTATGCTGTCATAAAGGGTAGGATATTTAGAATCTGACGTGTGTGCTAAACAATAAAAATCAAAGCTGTAAAGAGGAGATCTGGTCAGTAGTCACCATGTGGCTAAATTGTGGCCGAGAAGATAAGTGCAGAGGCCCTAAGCTGATGCTGTCCTCCTACTGTATTGAGATTACTCTTGCTAAGAAAAGTGATCGCTTATCAACCACTCTCTTTAACTTAATTCGTTTGTTTCCTGGGTGTGTCTTGGTGGAACCATCTCCTTGCATCCCTCCCCTCACTTCTCTCCTCTCTCTCATATACTTTTTAAAGTATTTGTTTATTTGGCTGCGCCAGGTTGTAGCTGCAGCACACAGGATCTTCAGTGGCATTCGAACTCTGCATCGCAGCACATGGGATCTAGTTCCCTGACCAGGGATCAGACTGAGGACCCTGCATTGGAAGCTTAGAGTCCTAGCCACTGGACCACAGAGAAGTCCCTCCATCCCTCTGTATGACTTCTCTTCCAACCTCCACACATGGATTAGACCAAGTGAAGGTCTCTTGCTGTTTCCTGTTTCATAGAAGGGTGTGTCTAGTGAGGCCTGGGGTGGACATGGTCTAACATTAGTTCCTAAACTAGGCACCTACATGGGCAGAACTTTTTAAAAACCGCTGAGGCCCTTGTATAACAGAGATATCAACAAGACTGAAAAGTATGGCTGGGCTTTATCTACTTGTTAATGTAACTAAGTTCTTGAGCACAGTTTAAAAATCGTTGTGTTATATAATTTTTGTACTTTATTTAAAGGAGCAGTGTAGTATAATGGTTAAAAGCATGGCCTCTGGGACTAGATTTCCCCTGTATACCTCAGTTCCCTTACCTGTAACACAGAGATAATAATAATTCTACCACATTGGATTGCTGTGAGGATTAAATGATTTAATGTTATTAAACAATTGACTCTAAAATGCTTAGAATTGTACTGGACACTTAGTAAGATCACCTTAGCAGAAAGCTAATGACAACACTCCAAATGAAAGGAGACCAAAAGATCACAGACCCTAAAGTCAGAATTAAATTTCCTCCCTTTGCTTTGTTTCTCCCTAAATGCACCAAAACACAGCCTCTTACCTCTAGAGCCATGTCTTAAGCTTCCCCCTGCCCAAGTTGTAATATCCTTTTTTTGTTGTTAGATCATGTCCTAAAGTCCTACGCTTTGGTACAAAATGAAGGTAAATAAAGAAATAATGATGGAAACAAATTCAATGTATTTTCCAAAAGCACATTTCTCTTTTTGTTTGTTTGTTGTTGTTCACATTTCTTTTAAACACCTCCTAAAGGGATAGTGTAAACCATTGTAATAGATTGTCTTCCTCTATCCCACATAGCTGGGTTGTGGTGGAGGTGGCAGGCGGATATTAAAGTGTATTGTGAACATTTCAACATCCTGCAGTAGAGGGCAGCACGGCCCTTCTTTTGCAAAATGTTGGGCGCTCATGAGAAAGAAAATGAAAAGCAAAGCTCTGACCGCTGTGTGTGTGTTTGTATTGGTGCTCAGTCACTCAGTCGTGTTTGCCTGTTTGCAACCCCATGGACTATATAGCCCGCCAGGCTCCTCTGCCCATGAGATTCTCCAGGCAAGAATACTGGAGTGAGTTGCCATTTCCTCCTCCAGGGAATCCTCCAGACCCAGAGATTGAACCTGCAGCCCCTGCGGCTCCTGCATTAGCAGGCAGATTCTTTACCACTGAGCTACATTTACCTAATACTTAAAAAAAAAAAAAAAAAAAAATTAGAGTATTTCTCTTGTTTAGGTGATTATGTAGAAAGAATGTCAGAGCTTGTATTGCCCTGAAGTAATTGGTGAAAAACACAGGTCTTAGGATATGGGTTCTGTTCAGGATATGGGTTGTGTCTGGCAAAGATAAACAGTAGCTTGACCCTGGGCAATCAGATAGGGTTATTGTATGAAAAGACCTAAGGCTCTGCACTTTCTGGGTAGAAGTCAGTTCACTGAACCAGCAGGATGTGGTTTAAGAAAATGTGTGTAACTCATGTGGTCTTAGCCCTGAGAACTGCTTTTAAATTCGAATTCACTGACTTTATTCTGCTACCTGTGTTAGTTTTCATTTCTGTCACACCTGAGTCAGATCAGAATGATTTTAACTGTACCACATGTATTATGACCTTAAAGAATGATGTCAGACGTGATGGGTAAGGAATGTCTGTCATGGACTGCAGTTGGTCAAACAGCTGTGTATATACAGCGGTGAAACTGCAGACTTGCACATTAGTCCTCATTCAATTGCCGTTTGATTTGAGTTTATGCAGTAAATAGTAAGAAAAAAAGTATTCCTTACTTTATATTAAAAGTTACTTGAGGGACTTGCCTGGTGGTCCGGTGGTTGACTCCGAGCTTCCGATGCAGAGGACCCAGGTTTGATCCCTGGTAGCAGAATTAAGACACCGTATGCTGTGCAGCATAACCAATAAATAAATAAAAATTACTTTATATTCTTTGGCATGATGACAGTGAGGAGAGAATAATCCTAATTCTAACAAATACATAACCACAGTGTCCCTAGCACATTTGTATTCTGCTCTAACCCTCAAAACTTTCGGGCAATAAATCTTCAGTGCCAGCTTAAAAAAAGCCCACTAGGAGTAAGAACTGGAAAACATTGGATCTAGTTCCCAGCTCTGCCATGTGAACTCGGAAAAATTACAACCTCTGAGCCTTTGTTTCCTCATCTGTTAAATGGAGATAATGCCTCCTAGATCTGGTAAAAGGGTTAGTTTGGAAAATATAAAAGTGCTTTGAAAGCCATTTAAGTACCTAACATTTCTATCACCGTAGTCAGATTTCTGCTTTTTTAAAACTCCTATAAGAATTAGTGTCTCTCTTCTCATTTGGTATCATCACACTGCCTGAGACTGTACATTTTCATGCATACTCAACTATTTTCTCCAACTTGATTGCTTGTTAGATCCTTGAGGACTGAAATCATATTTCCTGGTATCCTCCACCACCACAAGATATTTGATACATAATAGGTACTCAAATACTAGTTGATTGATTAAAAACATACACTATAATGCTTAATTATTAATGTTAAAGAATTAATGTTAAAGAATTAACTCTTTAATTATGGTAAAAAAAATAACGTACAACTGACCATCTTATCCATTTTAAAATATTTAATACAGTCGATTTAGCTACATGCACATTGTGTGTGACAGATTCAATAACTTTTTCACCCAGAATTAATTCTTAATAACCATCTCCCACATCATCTGCTTTCCAAAGCCGTCTTTGTTGATTGGGCAAAAGCAGGAAAAAATACAGGACTTTCACTCTGTGGACAAGGATGTAAAGAACAAGGTAATCAAAAGACTTCTACTCTGTTTTAAACTCTTATTCCCTTCATAGAGGTTCTGCCCTGGTCTCTCCCCAACCATTTTCTCAGCCATTTTCTATAAACATGGGAATATATGCAAGAAACAAGAGGCGCCTCTATAAAATGCTTTCACAAGTCATTTATGTCTAGTACATAATTAAATATTTATATGAAGGAAACTCACCATGTTGAAACAAACTCACTTTATTATTATTTGATTTCCAAATGTGTGACTTCTGCTAATGACTGAAAACTAAGTACTATTGTTAATCATTATTGCTTTCACAGCAGCAATTTTTTGAGATTTAAATATTTTAAACTACGAACAAAATAGTGAAGATAGTGGAGATTTTTGAAACAGTACTGGGGTGGAATAGACTCTCCCAATCATGACATAATCTCAGAAGCCCTAAAGAAAAAATTGATGATAGATACCATAAATTAAAATATGATGACTTGGAAAAAATACTTGCAGCCTGCTTATCAGTCACATCTGTTAGCTACTCAGAGCTTCACTGTATCAATATAAAAATGAATTGAGGATACAGAGAAATCAAAGAATCCATACAAATAGCCAATAAATGGACAAAAAGTCATTCTCATTATAAAACTGAAACCACACCAATTTATCCATTATTGCCTATGAGCCTGACAAAAATATTTATAAATATTGTCAAATCATGTTGTTGAGTGTATAGGGGTGTAGGCACTTTAGTGCACTATTGGTGAGAGTGTCAATAGATAAAAACCTCTTCTTAAGATGCATTTTGGCAATATCAGTCAAAATTAAAATGTATATACCATTTCACCGAGCAATTTCTCCTCTTAGGAATCTATCCTAAAGACTTCTATATCAGTTTACAAAGATAGATAGGCATAGAGATATACAACTATGCTTACAGCATTGCTTCAATAGAAAAATGGCATACTTTCCAACAAATATATTATTTTATAACCTAAAAAAATCAAGTTTTTGTTGAAAAATAACAGATTTGAAAGTGATTTCACAAGAATACAAAATTAAGACAGTCTCTAACAATGATAATTAAGTAGAACAGACACGCAAAAAAAACAGTTCTACAAAGCTCTAGGAATGTAGTAATTTAAAACTTCAGACGTTATAAGAATGTTTTAATAGGGATTAGTGAGATACACTACAATTTAGAGCTGATCTGGAAATTGAGGGTGCTATTGAAAATCATTTGTTAGTAGAATAATAATTTTTTAAAACATAAATCCGAAGATGCTGTGCCTCAGAGCCGAAAACAGCCCCTGACATCTAGTGGACACTCAGCAAGTACTGGCTGAAGGAATGAGGAGGGATGGTGTCGCCATCAGAATTGTCATAAAAACTGACGCAAAACTGCTACAGATTGGTGCTTGATATATCTCAAGTGTTCAGTAGATACTAGTTCACAACTTTCCCAGGAGCCTGTTGGTGCTTGATACCTGCTTGGCACATTACAGGAGTTTGTTTATTTAAAATCATGTGCATAGTGCTTACAGGCTTCCCAGGTTGCTCAATGGGTAAAGAATCCACCTGCAATGCAGGAGACGCAGGTTTGATCCCTGCATCAGGAAAATTTCTCTGGGAAGGGAAATGGCAACCTACTTCAGTATTTTTGCCTGGAGAATCCCATGGACAGAGGAGTTGGTGAGCTACAGTCCATGAGGTTGCAAAGAGTCAGACACTGCTGAGTGAATGAACACACATGCACATATTGCTTATTGTACTCCAGGTGCTGTCGTAAGAGCTCAATAAAAACTAGTTCACTTAAATTACAAAAACAATTGAAGTAGGTGGTCTTATTATTCCATTTAATGGCTGAACAAATTGAGGCAAAAAGCACTAGAACAATTTGCCAAAAAAGGCACATCCATACAACGGTGAGAAAAGAAAGCCTTCCTCAGTGATCAATGCAAAGAAATAGAGGGAAACAATAGAATGGGAAAGACTTGAACTCTCTTCAATCAAATTAGAGATATCAAGGGAACATTTCATGCAAAGATGGGCACAATAAAGGACAGAAATGCTATGGACCTAACAGAAGCAGAAGATATTAAGAAGAGGTGGCAAGAATACACAGAAGAACTGTACAAAAAAGATCTTCATGACCCAGATAATCATGATGGTGGGATCACTCACCTAGAGCCAGACATCCTGGAATGTGAAGTCAAGTGGGCCTTAGGAAGCGTCACTATGAACAAAGCTAGTGGAGGTAGTAGAATTCCAGTTGTGCTATTTCAAATCCTGAAAGATGATGCTGTGAAAGTGCTGCACTCAATATGCCAGCAAATTTGGAAAACTCAGCAGTGGCCACAGGACTGGAAAGGGTCAGTTTTCATTTCAATCCCAAAGAAAGGCAATGCCAAAGAATGCTCAAACTACCACACAATTGCATTCATCTCACATGCTAGTAAAGTAATGCTCAAAATTCTCCAAGCTAGGCTTCAACAGTATGTGAACCATGAACTTCCAAATGTTCAAGCTGGTTTTAGAAAAGGCAGAGGAACCAGAGATCAAACTGCCAACATCTGTTGGATCATAGAAAAAGCAAGAGAGTTCCAGAAAAACATCTACTTCTTTATTGACTATGCCAAAGCCTTTGACTGTGTGGATCGCAACAAATTGTGGAAAATTATGAAAGAGATGGGAATACCAGACCACCTGACCTGCCTCTTGAGAAATCTGTATGCAAGTCAAGAAGCAACAGTTAGAACTGGACATGGAACAATGGACTGATTTCAAATTGGGAAAGGAGTATGTCAAGACTGTATATTGTCACCCTGCTTATTTAACTTATATGCAGAGTACATCATGAGAAACACTGGGCTGGAAGAAGCACAAGCTGCAATCAAGATCGCTGGGAGAAATATCAATAACCTCAGATATGCAGGTGACACCACTCTTATGGCAGAAAGTGAAGAAGAGCTAAAGAGCCTCTTGATGAAAGTGAAAGAGGAGAGTGAAAAAATTGGCTTAAAACTCAACATTCAGAAAACTAAGATCATGGCATCTGGTCCCATCACTTCATGGGAAATAGATGAGCAAACAGTGAAATCAATGAGAGACTTTATTTTTCTGGGCTCCAAAATCACTGTAGATGGTGATTGCAGCCATGAAATTAAAAGACGCTTTCTCCTTGGAAGAAAAGTTATGACCAACCTAGACAGCATATTAAAAAGCAGAGACACTACTTTACCAACAAAGGTCCATCTAGTCAAAGCTATGGTTTTTCCCGTAGTCATGTATGGATGTGACAGTTGGACTATAAAGAAAGCTGAGCACCAAAGAATTGATGCTTTTGAACTGTGGTTTTGGAGAAGACTCTTGAGAGTCCGTGGGACTGTAAAGAGATCCAACCAGCCCATCCTAAAGGAAATCAATCCTGAATATTCATTGGAAGGACTGATGCTGAAGATGAAACTCCAGTACTTTGGCTACCTGATGCAAAGAACTGACTCATTGGAAAAGACCCTGATACTGGGAAAGATTGAAGGCAGGAGAAGGGGATGACAGAGGATGAGATGGTTGGATGGCGTCACTGACTCAATGGACATGAGTTTAAGTAAACTCCGGGAGTTGGTGATGGACAGGGAGGCCTGGTGTGCTGCAGTTCATGGGGTTGCAAAGAGTCAGACACGACTGAATGACTGAACTGAACTGAACTGATACAATGGTGGGGATAGGCATGTAGGTAGTCTATCTTCAGGGTCCCTGCTCCACTCTGCCGTGTGGCCTCTGGTGTCAAAAAATTTTCTTGAATGAAAGGGTGAATGAGATGCTCTGATTTTAGATATCATATTGTGCTTTTATTCCAGGGAGCAAAGAATATTTTACATTAATGCATACCAAATATTAATCTGATAATTCCCCTTAAATTAAATTGCATTTTTAAAAAAACATTTTAAATGTATTACTGGTTCATTAATTGTGTTTAAAAAGACCACAGCTAGTCCTTATCCTGTAATGAAATCCCTGTATTTGCTTTCTGACATTATATTAATTTCCATACGAGAGTTCCAAGTTCTGAACAGAGAAATATTGTGCTCTAGAAATGGAAGAGACATAGGACTTACAAAGAATGGCATAACAATGTCAAAATTATTTGAAAGGGGTACTCGATGTTTCAGTCTTCCACATGACTGAAGGAATGGGTCTCCAACTTTTCCAATCAGGAATCTTTCTTCCGAAGCTAAGCTTTGTCAGCTAAAGAAACATTCACAACCTAAAAGTCAAGTGTTACATTTCATTCGGTAGGAATGTTTAGGACTTCAAGCCAGGGAGGCAGCATCTCTAGTAACCCTGAGAGAACTGCTCCAAGAAGGTAAGCAGGGAGCTAGGACAGATAGGAGTTTCACAACAAAGGGCAGGTAGTAGGAACAAAAGATTACTGTTAATTAAAGAAAATTACTAACAGAAATTGCAAATTAAGGAATCTAGTGCTCTTCTATATAGGAAGATGCAAGAGTCTGGGCTCATTGAAATCATTGCTTTGATATGTACTCAGCTATCTGGGGCCAAAATATTGTGTTTTCACATCCTGAGTTTTCTCAGAGCTCACCATAGAGAGTAGCTGCAGTCCAATGGCAGGTAGATGGCTGGTATTCTTTTCCTTCCTGAGTTTCCTCAGAGTTCACCAGTTCACCCTAGACTGCGGCCCCAGTCACTGATGACAGTGTAGTCCTTTGCTTATTAATATGGCAGGCAATAATACATTTATCAGCTTTGCAGACTTGAGAGCCTTTTTTAGTTTTAATTTTAGTTTTAACCCAGTTTAACTTCATCTCATAGTACCACTGTTTCTTTTCTTCATTATTTTTTCCATTCACTTATTCATTGTATCAATACTTATTGACTTTCTGTTAATACTATGTGCCAGGCATTTCACTAGGTTCTAAAGACAACTTGGTGAGGGAATTCCCTGGCAGCCCAGTAATTAGGACCTGGTGCTTTCACTGCCATGGCCTGGGTTGAGTCCTGGTCGGGAAACAATAAGATCCCATAAGCCATTTAGCGGGGCCAAAAAGAGATTACATGGTGAAAAAAAAGACAAAGTCCCTGTCCTCATGAATTCGCTAATCTAATGGAGAAGACAGACAATAAAAGCAATGTACAAATAAAATTACTAAAATTACAGCCATGGTGAGTGCTGTTTGTCTTTTCATGGAAAAGGAACTGAAAGCATATAATAAGGAATTCATCTAGTTGAGGCCAGTTCTTTCCCCCTCAGAATGTTCCCTCTAGTATGGATGGCATTCCCCTTCTAATTCCCACCCCAGTAGCACCTCTCAGACCCTACAGCTTGTATACATTAATCTTGAATTTCCGGAATCTGTTTTGGCCGCCCATATTTTCAAGAGAAAGTGGTCCATTAAAATAATACCTTTATCATTGTATTAGTGCTCCTAGCTTCCAATGATAAAAACACAAATATAGTATTTTTAAAAATCTAATTTCTATTAGTAAGATACAAGTATATTATCTTTGTAACTTACTTAAGAAGTGTGAAGCAAGTTAAAAAGTGTATTGTGAATCACATAGATCTTTATTAATTTAAAGAAAAAAACAAACATTAAGAAAAAGGAAGGATCAGAAACAGGTACTTACATGCTTATTATTTTTATTCTACACAGAACAAGAATCTCTAAAGGGTGAGAGGAAAACTGATGACAGGCACTGCCCAAAGAGGACAGAACTATCCTAGATAGTGAGTGGGTATTACCAAGAGACTTATGGTGTCTACTTCATGTCTGATGGGTATAACTGCCAGTGCTGGGCCGCAAAGTCTCCTCTGGAAGACCACTGACCAAGAGAGTAAATGATGGGTAGAGGCAAGTCAAGTTCAGGGTTAGGGCCTGTGGTTCCCAGGGGAAGGAGTGGGTTGCAAATGAGATGAAAGGCTGTGGCATGAGCACTTCAGGACCCATGGGCTACCGTCAGGATTCCCCAGAAGGGAAAGTTACAGAGACAAGAAACAGTACTGGGCAAGCTCCAGGATTACAGCTGCTATGACAGCCAATAGTCTTGGAATGCTTTTAGTGCCATATTCAGGATGTGCCCCTGTCTAGGGCATGGCATTCCAAGATGGAAGGTATCCTTGTTTAGCTAATGCAGAGGAAGAGCTTCTTTGCCCTTCATCCTTTCGCACTGTGTATTCCCTTCTCCTTTCATCTCTTTCTTTGTCATGCCAAGTGTCCATCATTTTGATGACTGACACTCAGTTTCTTCTGTTAAATTGGGTTCTCCATTGTATGTAGCTTACTACCTTTTACCCAGGTGCTTACTTATAATGAGTATAGTCCTCACGTCAGCAGCATCAGTGTCACCCACGTGCTTGTTGGAAACACAAAATCTCAGGCCCCACTCCTGACCAACTAAGTGAGAATATGAATTTTTAGAAGATTCCCAGACGTTTACTAAGCACATTAAAATTGAGAAGCATCATTTTTACCCCCATCAGCTTCCTGGACTGTTTCATTCCTGGCCTACCTTGCTCACAGCTTCAAATCCAAGATGCTGAGATAAAAAAGGAAAGCATTTCCAAAGATTAAAAATGTTATGTAGCTATTAAACATCAAATTTATTTTCACCTGGATAACTTGATTCACTCAAGCTGTTTTCAGAGTAAATGATTCAAATTTAATCAGTGACTATTTGATCGTCTCTGATTGCTTCCATAGTAATTGTACTACCTTAAAATGCTCTAGAGTTCTATTTTGTTTGATGTATGGATCATAAGTCTCAATCCTTGCTTCGCATTAGAATTTAGTTTAGTTTAGTTTTTTTTTTTTTTTTTCCGAAGAAAATCCAAAATGTACACCCTGCTCTCAAAGATTCTGAATCAGTGGGTCTGGGTGCAGCTTGGGCATACATTGTTTTTAAAAGTTTAAAATAGCAAACACATTGGAAAAAATGTTGATGCCCACCAGTTAGTGAGTGATTCCCTAAGAAGGGTTCATCCCTATAATACAGTACTGTGCTGATATGAAAATGAATGAGGAAGACTCATATGTACAGCCATGAAAATATCCCCAAGATATGTACACTATTTGGGTTTTTTAAGTTACATAACAATATGTGATATATGATCTCATTTATGTGAAAAGATGAGTGTGCATATATACATACATGTGTATGTATATAAATGTTTAGAAAGATGACTGAAGGATACTTACCAAACTGTTGACAGCGGTTACCTCTGGGAAGAGGAATGGGAGGGAAAGGGACTTTTTGCTGTGTAAACTTCTAAATATTTTACAAGAATGTATCCATGCACTACTTGTGTAAATATTCCAAGTGCATTCCAGGGCTATCGGTTGTCATACCATCTGTAATCCTGGATTACAGATTACTTAAGATAATTATGATTTTTTAACATTATAATCTTGAGTGTGTAATTTTATAATAAATAGTAGAGTGACTGACAAAAATAAATCTATAATTCTTACACCAAACAAAAACAGCTAGTGTACTGAGGTTTTTGCTATTAAACCTGCTGCTTTTCAACTCTGGGATTACTGAAATTGGGTTGCTCTGACTTTTCCAGATACCTTCCCATCCAATGCTACACTTGGCATTGACTCAGACCACCTCTCTTGTTCCTTGGAAAACTCACCCGTGCAAGCAGATCCCACTTCTGGAGCAATCTCTGAACGAGCAATTTGTAAAAGTGGGAGAAGCATTTTTAGGCCTTGTCCCAGCCCTAAAAATCACTAGGGAGAGAAGGCTTCCTGTATCTCAGCCTTGCTGAGAGCCAGGTCTCCCCCAGTTTAGGCAGCTGAGAAGGGCACACTGGTGAAGCTACAGTACGAGGGCAATGCCTCCTGTCTTGGGCAAAGGTTTCCAAGTCTGCTGTGATGGCGCTTCCTCTTTGAAATGGTGATTAAGCACTGGAAGTGTATAATGAGGGAAATTACTTATGAATCTGTGCCTCTCAGCCCCAGGCCATTTCTCTTTCTCTGAGAGAAACTCAAAGATTTTTACCCTAATAACATTGGAACAAAGTCAGGGCAGAGGCAAGCTGGTGGGGCCCTGCTGACAGCTTGTTAGAAACTGTCCCTCTCCCACTGCCCGCTTTCATTCCTTCAAGTTACAAAGCCTGACAGAATTTGATGGGAAAACCAAGGCGGTAACATCCCCCGCGGCAACCCAGTCCCGGCTCATCTCTCTTTGACAGATAAGGAGAATAGATGTCACCTACAAAATGCTTCACTCAGTGGAGCCAAGTGCACCAGGATGGCCCTGCCGCCCTCACAGGACCCACAGGAGGAATCCAGACATGGCCCACAGTTGAGATTTCTCTACAGAAAATCCTTTTAACCGGACACTCCCTGAAAACAAAATGCCCACTTGAGTTGCCCTCAGAAAAGGGCATAACATCTAAAAATTCAAAGAAAGTTACGCTTTGATTTACAAAAGTCTTTTTGAGGTTACACCTTCCACCTGGTCTTTGAGGGCTGGTGATCATGTAAGATCTGAGAAGTCTGGGGCTTCCCTGGTGGCAGAGTGGATAAGAATCTGCCTTAGTGTGGGGGACACAAGTTTGATCCCTGATCCAAGAAGATCCCACATGCTATAGAGAAACTAAGTCCATGCGCCACAGCTGCTGAGCCTACATGTTGCAACAACTGAAGTCCGTGTATTGCAACTACTAAAGCCTGGCCTTAGAGCGCTGCTCTGCCACAAGAGAAGCCACCGCAATGAGAAGCGTGCACCACAACAAAGAGTAGCCCTCGCTCAGTGCAACTAGAGAAAGCCCTCACACAGCAATGAAGACTCAGCACAGCCGAAAAATAAATAAGTAAATAAAATTTAAAATACAATCTGAGAAGTCAGTTTAGGTTCTGTGCAGTCTGCTGGGAAGGACAGTGTGACGAAACAAAACAAAACAAAAACACCTCTCCATTTCAGATGGCAGAGCCTGGGATGCACTGGGATCAACTCAAGTTCTCTGACTCTACTTTGGCCACCTGATGCAAAGAGCCAACTCATTCGAAAAGACCCTGATGCTTGGAAAGATTGAAGGCAGGCGGAGAAGGGGACGACAGAGGACGCAATGGTTGGATGGCCTCACTGACTCAATGGACATGAGTTTGAGCAAGCTCCGGGAGTTAGGGAAGGAGAGGGAAACCTGGCGTGCTGCAGTCCATGGGGTCTCAATGGGTCAGACATGATTAAGTGACTGAACAACATGTCTCAGACAAATCTATGAAGCTTGTTTAAGCTGCAGATCCTGATTCAGTAGGTATGGCATAGGACCAAAGGACTTGCATTTTAACAAACTCTCTAGGTCATTCTGGATGCAGGTGATCCTGGGGGCTGGCTTTGAGAAGCACTGCTGTTACCTGCTGCTATAGGATGGCGCCTCCACAAGGGCTTCGGATGGTGTTTCCAGCACACCTCCTGGGGGACCTCCTCTTCCCCTCCCCTAACAAGCCTAGGGTGGTTCCTTGGCAGCTGTTCCTGTTAGAGGTAAAGCCAGCCATCTTTAGGAGTCTCCTGGAGGAAATGATCGAGCCCAGCCGCAGAGGCATCTCTGGGACACCAGTCTCTCAGGGCCCTTCCCAGAAGACAACTTCAACAAAGTCCTGCTGAGCCTGAAGCTGCCACCCAGACAGAGTAGTTGTTTTTTAACCAATTGCTTTTTATTAGCTCACAGGGTCTTAAACCTCATTTTGCATCAGAATGACCAGGGGCTCTTTGTAAAAGTCCATGGACCCAGGCCCTGTCCCAGAACCAGCAATGGAGATAGTTGATGGATAATTTAACAAGCTACTGGGTGAGGCCAATGCACACCAAAGCTTGAGAACACACATCAGAACAAAAGAACAATCATAGAAACATTAAAGTCCAACCACTGTATTGAAAAACTGAAATCTACACTGCTAACACTAAACACAGTTGAATCTCCTCCTTTCCGTCTTACAGTTCCTAATAACTTTCCACTCGAGCATTCAGATACCTTCCTAGAGGGGAAAAGATATCAGACTACCTAACTCACTAAATACAAATATTCTGTGGTTGAAGTGAAATCTATACACAGAAATCTAAAGGTTTAAAACTAGAGATTATTTTTATCATTACAAAAATTATAGTAATAATAATGAATAATATTTATTATGTTATTACTATGTTACGAAAACAGTTCAAAGCATTTTCTAAGTGTTAAATTATCTGATATTTACTAAGCACTTGCTTGGTAATGAAAACAATTATTTCATTTAGTCCTTCATTTCCTCTAAACATTTTAGATGGAGTCACAGAAGGTAACAGGAAACAGGCACAGACAAGTTAATCACTCACCAAAAGTTGCACAGCTGTTAAGCAGTAGAATTAAAATTTGAACCAAGACCCCGATTCTTACCTATTATATCACCTTGTTCACAATTCTTACCCATTATATTACCTTGCTCATGTTAATAACAATAGGGCTTTATTTAAAACATCTATAATTAGAGGTTTCTCTTGAGACACTTATATGCAGGCCAGGAAGCAACAGTTAGAACTGGACATGGAACAACAAACTGATTCCAAATAGGAAAAGGAGTATGTCAAGGCTGTATATTGCCACCCTGCTTATTTAACTTATATGCAGAGTACATCATGAGAAACGCTGGGCTGAAGGAAGCACAAGCTGGAATCAAGATTGCAAGGAGAAATCTCAATAACCTCAGATATGCAGATGACACCACCCTTATGGCAGAAAGTGAAGAAGAGCTAAAGAGCCTCTTGAGGAAAGTGAAAGTGGAGAGTGAAAAAGTTGGCTTAAAACTTAACATTCAGAAAACGAAGATCATGGCATCTGGTCCCATCACTTCATGGCAAATAGATGGGCAAAGAGTGGAAACAGTGTCAGACTTTACTTTTGAGGGGCTCCAAAATCACTGCAGATGGTGATTGCAGCCATGAAATTAAAAGACGCTTACTCCTTGGAAGGAAAGTTATGACCAACCTAGGGAGCATATTCAAAAGCAGAGACATTACTTTGCCAACAAAGGTCCATCTAGTCAAGGCTATGGTTCTTCCAGTAGTCATGTATGGATGTGAGAGTTGGATTGTGAAGAAAGCTGAGCGCCAAAGAATTGATGCTTTTGAACTGTGGTGTTGGAGAAGACTCTTGAGAGTCCCTTGGACTGCAAGGAGATCCAACCAGTCCATTCTAAAGGAGATCAGTCCTGAGTGTTCATTTGAAGGACTGCTGTTGAAGCTGAAACTCCCATACTTTGGCCACCTTATGCGCAGAGTTGACTCATTGGAAAAGACTCTGATGCTGGGAGGGATTGGGGGCAGGAGGAGAAGGGATGACAGAGGATGAGATGGCTGGATGGCATCACCAACTCGATGGAAGTGAGTTTCAGTGAACTCTGGGAGTTGGTGATGGACAGGGAGGCCTGGCGTGCTGTGATTCATGGGGTCGCAAAGAGTCAGACACAGCTGAGCGACTGAACGGAACTGAACTGATAATTTGACTATCAGGTGTCAATATTGGTGGCATAACATTCTAAATATACAGTGACAAACAAGACAAAAATGGTTCCAGCTTTCTGGGGCTCACGATCTGATGGGCGAACCAGATGTGTAAACAGATCATTCAATGCAGTGTGAAGAGTGCAGTACTGGGAAACCACCAGAGTAGGTGCTACACCAGTAGGCTACAGCAGGAGGACCAAATAGTTGTAGAAGTCCAAAGTTCAAGGAGCACGTAACACGGTTAGTGGAAGAA
Source organism: Budorcas taxicolor (assembly GCF_023091745.1). Taxonomy (NCBI): domain Eukaryota; kingdom Metazoa; phylum Chordata; class Mammalia; order Artiodactyla; family Bovidae; genus Budorcas; species Budorcas taxicolor. The sequence goes on from NC_068932.1 coordinate 20,112,824, forward strand.
GTGAAAAATAGTTTGGGTTGAATGGAGCAGAGAGAGAAGAGAGGGAATGTATCAGTGATGAGATTGGAAAAGTAACCTGACCCAAGATATTGAAAGACTGACTATATTATGCATGTTAAAGGGTTTTCAGTTCAGTTCATTTCAGTTCAGTTCAGTCGCTCAGTCGTGTCTGACTCTTTGCGACCCCATGAATCACAGCACGCCAGGCCTCCCTGTCCATCACCAACTCCCGGAGTTCACTCAGAGTCGAGTCCATCGAGTCAGTGATGCCATCCAGCCATCTCATCCTCGGTCGTCCCCTTCTCCTCCTGCCCCCAATCCCTCCCAGCATCAAAGTCTTCTCCAATGAGTCAACTCTTCTCATGAGGTGGCCAAAGTACTGGAGTTTCAGCTTTAGCATCATTCCTTCCAAAGAAATCCCTGGGTTGATCTCCTTTAGAATGGTCTGGTTGGATCTCCTTGCAGTCCAACGGACTCTCAAGAGTCTTCTCCAACACCACAGTTCAAAAGCATCAATCCTTCGGCACTCAGCCTTCTTCACAGTCCAACTCTCACATCCATACATGACCACAGGAAAAACCATAGCCTTGACTAGACGGACCTTAGTCGGCAAAGTAATGTCTCTGCTTTTGAATATGCTATCTAGGTTGGTCATAACTTTTCTTCCAAGGAGTAAGCGTCTTTTAATTTCATGGCTGCAATCACCATCTACAGTGATTTTGGAGCCCCAAAAAATAAAGTCTGACACTGTTTCCACTGTTAGCATGAGGGAAAGGGAGATCCATTAGAAGGTATTAGGCAGAGCATGAAGCTGAGAAGAGAGATTTGGTCTTATCCATTACCTTTTATGTTAACAGGCATGCAGTAGTAACTGAAGCCATCAGAAGATAATATCACCCAAGGAAGGGAGAAGAGGGCCTCAGACAGCAGCCTTAAGAACACTAGCATTTCAGGGCTGGAAAAAAAGGAGGAGACCCAGCAAAAAGATTCAGAAGAAGGAGAAGGAAAACAATGAGAGGTGATTTAATTTGTCCAAGATCACAAAGCCAGTAAGAGGCAAACTTAGAATTCAAAAATGTCTGCATCATTCCAAAACCACACTCTTTTAAAAAAATTTTTTTAATTTATTCTGTTTGGCTACACCATGCAGCATGCAGGATCTTTACTCCTCAACCAGGGATCGAACCTGAGGCCCCTGCAGTGGAGTCTTAATAACTGGACCACCAAGGAAGTCCCTCCAAAGCCACACTCTTGACCTCAACATCTCTTTAAATGTTGTTTTCCCTCACTGCCTGGTGATGCAAAAATTCCATTTATACATGTTTTTCCCAGAGTCCTTTTATATAACAACAACAACAAAATTTGTCGAGGAGTTTGTTCAGTGCAACCTTGAGTTGCATTAAGGAAGCAAACACAAAACATGCTTCTTGTCACCTCCTCATGGCTTTCCTGTGTGCCCTGCCACATCTCCGGTGGGACACACTCTGGTTCAACCTAAGAATGCCCCTACGGCATAACCAGGCACAGTTCATTTGCAGGTGCTCAGGAATTCTCTTCGGAAGTCCTTCCATGTGGCACAAGGGGCATATACAAATCCAGGAACCACTCTGGGTATTCACAATTAAGTGCAGAATATACAACAGTTCAGAAGTTATAAAGTTATTAAATTGTAAAAGTTATAAAATTATTAAAATCCTATCCTGTCTCCATAAACCCATGGTCTATAACCCATTCGCAGAAATACCATTGTTAACAATTTAGTGTATATATCCTTAAATTTATATTCTCCACATGTACAAATTTTTTAATGAAAAGAATCATATTATCTGTATCATTCTGAGAATTGCTTCTTAAACTACACAGTGGCATCTCTTCACATCCATGTATATAGCTTTACCTACTTTATTCTTTCCACATACCTGCACACCTTCTGCTTTAATTATTGCTTTAATCAGTCCTCTATTGATGGTCATTTGTACTATTTCTGTTTTGTTTGGGGGCTGTTTTTCTTTTAGAGAGTGTGAAATGGCCAAAACAATGTTATCTGGGCTTCATTTTGGACTGAGCATTTTTCTGAATTTGCCCTTTTCCCCTTTTTGAGCTTGCTGGCTGTTTCTCTCTTGCTGTTCTCTCTAATCTTACTAATACTCTGTTCAAGGTATGTTTGTTGCTTTAACGATCTCCCTTCCTTACAGAGTCTTGGGCTCTTCGGAGGAGTTAAGTTCAGCAAATAAACAAACTACCATCTTGACTTTATTCTCTTATTCTGGAGGATTTCAGAGACACTGGAAGAAGTTCTTTCGTTATCTGGGAATCAGCTTTAAAACCTCAGGTTATGTTTGTGCTTCTCATTTCCTTTTTAACAGTGTATTATTAAAGATTGACCGAATATGTTTAAATTGAAGGCATATCCTTTAACTTCAAAGTTTACTGGCTTCTACAGTCTATTGGGAGGCAAAATTAGTGTAAGGGAAACAATTAGAGAGCAACTGAGTGTTAATTGTGTGTTACAAGTCCCTGGACATCAGAAAATCAGGGAGGAGAAAGCTGGCAGAACTCTCTGCCTTCTAGGGGAAGGTGGAACTTGAGCTGGGTTAGGAAGCAGAAGGTAACATTCTGAGAATTCTAGGCAGAAGATGTAAGGATTTTCAAGCACGATGTAAATGTTCAGACCATTTTTGGGGGGGCCACATTGCAAGGAACTGGGGTCTCACCCATACCTCCTGCAGTGGAAGCACAGAGTCTTAACCACTGAACTGCCAGGGAAGTCCCAAATTTTCATATCTTTTTATTATCTGAAATGTTCTCAGTTTTTATTTAGGGTCTGCTTACCCCCCTGAGAACATAAGCCTGATGAAGGCAAGGACTGGGTCTTAACACTAGTGAATCCTGGTTCCTGGTACAGTGCCTGGCACATAGTGGATGTTAATGGATTTATAAATGAACAAGTGAACAAACAACCATGGAGTGTGTAAGAAGAGGTGAGAAAACTGGCCTATTTGGAAAGAAGTGTCTTTCCTTAGGTTGGGAAGATCCCCTAGAGGAGGAAATGGCAACCCACCCCAGTATTCTTGCCTGGTGAATCCCACGGACAGAGGACCCTGGTGGGACACAGTCTGTGGGGTCGCAATCAGACACGACTGAGCACACACATAGGCACATCTTTCCTTGAGGAGCAGAGGGCTCTCTGACTCTCCAACAGGTCGGTAGAGAAGCAGGTAAGCGGACCCGAGTGGGATTCAAAACCCAGGGGCAATTGGAACCAGCTGAACAAGGTGTGATGATTTCCAAGGTGAATCCTACGTAGATTGTCACTGGGCCCTTGAATCTGAAATTAAAACACAAACAAAGGAAAATTGATCTGCATAACCTCTTAGACTCTACTTGGTCAGCCAACAGTTATACTTTAGGAAAAAAAGGAAGAAAAAAGTTTGTTCAGTTCTACCCTTCCCTAGATTAGAATACAGTAAAATGTTAATATGATTATGGTAATTTTTTAACACTTACCATGGTTGTATTCAATCTTTAAACAGATAGGTTCACTGTTATCTCATATTGAACGAGTCATTGACCAAAAAATGTTTTGTTTCTTGTGTTTTGTTTTTTACATAAACTGTTGTTTTGTAGGTCTTTCCATCCTATACTCGTAAATTGATTAATGGACCTAAATGCAGTGCTTCGCATTCCTGGCACATCATCTCTCTTATTGATTTTAGGCCATCTTTCACCTTACAGAATTCCTTTTAAACCTTGATCCTATCATCAATCACAGTAGTTGCTCCTTTTAGCTTGGTGTCATCTATATATATGATCTGCAAATCTCCAAGGATTAGGATACCTAGAGATCATTTGGAGAGCTCTAAGGGGCAAGGCATGTTTACCAGCTGATACACCACCAGCCTGTGTGTAAAAAAGAAATGACATCTGGCTCTAGGATGACATTAGGCTCATGGGTTCGTGGGGCAAAACTTGAGGGTAGTTGAGAAAGGAAAGCTGTTGGAATTCCAGGTTAAAGCAAGGTAAGAACAGAATCTCCAGTTCAAGCAGAAAGTTTTCTTCTAGAAAGCATCATTTTAGATTCCTAAAGGGGGGAAAGTATTATCAATTTGACAAGTTTTGAGGCAGACAGCGAGGGGGAAAGGGCGTGTTCAGCTCAGATGCAAAACTGGGGATGAGAAAAGGATGACCAACCAAGTCATTGTGAACCTCACTCCTGACAGGTAGATATTATTTAAAATTCACTTAGCATCGTGGACTATTTGGAATAATCTTCCCTTCCAGCTCTCAGGGAGAAGTTCTACTTTGGGAGTTTAAGATGTTTCTCCCCTTCCAGCCACAATCCAAGAAAGTGAAGAGGAACAAAAAAGCCTCTTGATGAAAGTGAAAGAGGAGAGTGAAAAAGTTGGCTTCAAGCTCAACATTCAGAAAACTAAGATCATGGCATCTGGTCCCATCACTTCATGGCAAATAGATGGGGAAACAGTAGAAATAGTGTCAGACTTCATTTTGGGGGGCTCCAAAATCCCTGCAGATGGTGATTGCAGCCATGAAATTAAAAGATGCTTACTCCTTGGAAGGAAAGTTATGACCAACCTAGATAGCATATTCAAAAGCAGAGGCATTACTTTGCCAACAAAGGTCCATCTAGTCAAGGCTGTGGTTTTTCCAGTAGTCATGTATGGATGTGACAATTGGACTATGAAGAAAGCTGAGCACCAAAGAACTGATGCTTTTGAACTGTGGTGTTGGAGAAGACCCTTGAGAGTCCCTTGGACTGCAAGGAGATCCAACCAGTCCATTCTAAAGGAGATCAGTCCTGGGTGTTCTTTGGAAGGAATGATGCTAAAGCTGAAACTCCAGTACTTTGGCCACCTCATGCAAAGAGTTGACTCATTGGAAAGACTGTGATGCTGGGCGGGATTGGGGGCAGGAGGAGAAGGGGATGACAGAGGATGAGATGGCTGGATAGCATCACCAACTCGATGGACATGAGTTTGAGTGAGTTTGAGTTTGAGTCCGGCAGTTGGTGATGGACAGGGAGGCCTGGCATGCTGCGATTCATGGGGTCGCAAAGAGACACGACTGAGCGACTGAACTGAACTGCCTGAGCCACAGTCCAGGTTTTTCACTGGAATTCTGCGTCACTCAGACTCCTGTGTACCTCTCCTCACACTCTGCCTCTGTTGTAAAATCCATTACAATTGGCTGACATCTCCAGTTCTGGGTACATTTTCCATCTGCTCCAAACATGCACACCCTCCGACTGGACCATTCCCCACTCCCCACACCGCCCCCACCCCTTCCTTCTCCCCATTAACTTTATCTTCTTAAGCAGCTCAGGAACACAGATGTTTTCACCCTGTCCCTCTGCACAAGGGTATTTTCCCAGTGTCTCTCTGTGTGTATGCTCCAGGCACAGCCTCTCTGGGGAGGGAGAGAGTAAATGTTTTCATTCCAAACCCTCAGGGTCAGGTCTTGTTTGTCTAAACTGTGTTTGTTGCCATAATTATCAGATTAGCTGATCTCTGGCAGCAAGTTGGGTGGGGGGGCAAGGGAAGGGGAGCATTAACCCTTTGCAGGGTGGTTGCTGTGCTTTGTCACAGGAATACTTCGAGGAGGAGCTGTCATTTCTCTTCTAACCTGGAGGATTTGGCTAGAATTCTTTCCACCAACCCTAACAGCCCTCAGTAATAGTCTGCTCTAAGTCAATCCAACCACCCAATGGGCTGCACTGCTGGGATCCAAAAGGCATTTAGCAGAGTTGGAAGGTTGAAAGGGCATCTCTCCAGGGATCTGCTGGGGAAAGAAAGAAATGGAGCTTAGAGAGAATCTAGATAAGCAACTCAACAAGGGGTATCAGCATCTCTTAGACTGAACAAGGAAACCAGGAGAATGCCCTCGAGTCTTCAGCCTTCCCCACTCCCCACCCCCCACCCCCCACCTCAGCAGGCCCCATTTAGGTTTGTTTGGGGATTTTCTGTTGTCACAAAGAATACCAAGATCGTTTGTACCACTGCAGTTTTAACAAAATCAACGGTCTCCCCATGTAAAGACATTTCCAAGCCTTTGTCATTAGACTGAAATCATTTAAAGATTTTCTCATCTTCCCTTGCCTCCCACTCACAGCACCAATGAACTGCTGTCTGGTCTCCAGAGACTAGAAACACAGACTGATCTTGCCTCTTAACTCCTAGAGTAGCAGGTCCTTTGTATTTTAATTATTCTTTTACAAATGAATATATTTTGTCTTCTCGAAAGTATTGAGGTTTTTTGAGGACAAGAATACCCTGGGACTTCCCTGGTGGTCCAGTGGTTAAGACTTGAGGCTTCCAGATATAGGGGAGTCAGGTAGGAACTAAGAACCAAAAAAAGTGAGAACTAAGAGCCAAAAAAAAAAAATCCTTTAATCCTATACAATGGTTAACTGGTAGAGAACCTAAACATATAAATAGGAGGTGTTTAGCTAATATTTGGTAGCACTTAGGTAATTTAGATAGCATTTTCTAAACTTATTTTTTCCATTCCTTCCACCTCTGTTCTTTTCTGTTTTGTGTTTGACTATTTATAGATCCTTTATTTCTGGACCAGTTCTCCAATTCATACTCATCAAATCTTCCTCCTCTTCTCTCCAAACACACACACACACACACACAGTGAGAGATAAGAAAAGTAACATTTACTGAGTGTCTATACCTAACATTATGTAAACTTATTCCATGTTATTTTGTTTGAAACCCACATTGGCATTTGAGATCAGTGCTATATCAGTCACAAGGAAAGAATTGGAGACAGGGAGTTAAGTCACTTACAAAATCTCCCACAGTTTTAAGCGGTGCAATGAACATATACACAGATGTGTGTGTGATCGTGTGTTGTGCTTAGTTGCTCAGCTGTGCCCAGCTCTTTGGGACCCCATGGACTGTCGCCCACCAGGCTTCCCTGTCCATGGAGATTCTCCAGGCAAGAATACTGGAGCGGGTTGCCATGCCCTCCTCCAGGGATCAAACCCAGGTCTCCCCCATTGCAGGCAGATTCTTTACTGTCTGAGCCTCCAGGGAAGCCTGTGTGTAACCGTGAAATCCATACAAACTCCATCTTTCTAGTTTAAATCTTTCTCTCTACTGATGCTGCGAGACATGGTTCCAAAGGTATGAGTTAGGTCATAGAGAGGGTCTTAAGAAGAAATGTACACAATCAGCATTGGGCAGGAGTTTCCAATTCCATCCCAGAGAATTCAGGTGAACTTCCACAGAAGTAAATCACCAGGGATCCAGCTCCCTTCTTTCCTGCCAGAGAGGTGCTCTGTTCCACATGAAGCCCGCTAAGACGTCTCCGAGTTCCATCCAGGGTTCCCCTCTCCTGATACCTGTTCTGCCGCTGCTTCTTATATCCTTCCACAGGCCAGGCAGGAGAAACACCTGGCAGATCTCGAATAGGTCAACTGAACTATAGGTGTCTGTTAGTTGTTCTGATAGGGGAGTTAATGGAAGAGCAGTTGAAATGGTTTTGTTCCAAATCAGAAATCTCAATGGCTTGGAAGGAAGTTCTGGAAAGAGAGATAATATAAGTGCCTTAAAAGAAATTCAAAGAAGGACTTACTTTAAAAGATAACAACATAAGGTAGGTGATTTGGGCACCCTGTGGCAGATTAGCAACGAGTAGAGCAAAGCAAGGCAAACTCTTACGAAAGAGTCTCTCTGGTTCCTACAGTACCGTTCTTGATCCTGGCTATGAGCAATGGACTTGTTAGTAAGATGCTTGCGATCCCACACTCCCACCTAAGGAAAGGTACACACGCTCTCTGGGACTTATGGGACAAGTTGAGGATTGGACCAGATGACGTCTAGATTCCTTCTTTTCTTGATAGGCCATCAAATTCCCAATAGGGAAGCAAATAGGAAAAGTTGTTTAGAGAAATCACATTTACTTGATTTAATATATGTAAAATGCTAAAAATAATGCTTAACTCATAGTAATTCTATAGAAATATTAGCTATTATTATCATACATGACAGTGAGGCTGATGAGGATGGATCCATGCACTACAAACACATTTTTACTACCACATCTATAAAATTGAAAAAGACAAATAATCCATTATTCTGATAACTCTAAAGCCCTCTCTTGCAAAGACTTTGATAGGAGGGGAATGACCTATGGCTACTGAAGATTACAAATATCTATAGTTCATGGAAGGAGAGTTTGCTAAGCAAACAGCCTCCAAGACAAAATATATGAATTTTTTTTTTAACCTAGCTTTCTTATTTGGTTATGGAATGAATTAGGCTGCCTCAAGAAGTAGTGCGTTTCCCTTTTCAGGGACATAGATGGCAAGTGGCTAGATTGACTCTGTTGACTTTGAAGAAGCTTTCTGTCAAAATCTCTGTAATTCCAAAGTGAATCCCAGAATCACATAGTGTCCCAATGTGGGCAGTAGAGTAGCAGAGGCTGGACTTTAGCAGATTACCTAGTCCTGAAAGACATAATATCAGTGGCATAATATCATCCTGGAACATCTTGCGCCTTATATAGCGAAGCTGTGCCTTCTAAGGCTTTAGTTGAAAGACGATTAGCGGAGCACATTGCTGAGCAGTATTCCTGCATCATTCTCTCTTTTCAGTGCTGAGACTAAAAATCAAAAGCATGAGGGAATAACAGAGCTACACAATAAGAGAAGAGCCAGAACCCACAGCTCTGCGGTTTTTTTTTTTTTTCTAGTTTTTTCCTCCCTGTGAAGAGATGGAATTATCTTGCACTGAAGATGTAGACCTGAATATGAGTAGAGGCTCATATGCAGTGTTAGAGCAAGATAAATGGCAAGTAAAACAGAAAAGGAAATAAATAATCAGAAAGAACAGAAGGGCAAAGGGCAGGAGATAGAGAGTTGAAGAGGCAGTGGGAGAGAAAAGAAGGAAATGAAGGGACTTTTTTAAAAAAATGTTTATACTTTGAATGAAAGAGAAGTAGAGAAGCAACATTTTAGAAAGGAAAGGGATGGCAAAGAAAGAAAGGTAGTAACATACATTGAGTACTACAAAAGTAAAGTGGAAAAGAGTAATTAGGGTTGAGAAAAAAGTCTAATATAATTTAAGCTAGTTATCTGATGAGAATATCTACAGATGATGTTACATGCCTCTTTGCAAAAGAGATTCTTAGTCAGAGACTCCGAATCTGGGGAAGAGACCTCCTGTCTACTCCCCAGGAATCTCAGCCTCTACAACATAGCATCAGTTCAGTTCAGTTCAGTTCAGTTCAGTTCAGTTCAGTTGCTCAGTTGTGTCCAACTATTTCTGACCCCATGGACTGCAGCACACTAGGCTTCCCTATCCATCACAACTCCCAGAGCTTGCTCAAATGCATGTCCATTGAGTCGGTGATGCCATCCAATTATCTCATCCTCTGTTGTTCCCTTCTCCTCCTGCCTTCAGTCTTTCCCAGCATCAGGGTCTTTTCCAATGAGTCAGTTCTTTGCATTAGGTGGCCAGAATATTGGAGCTTCAGCTTCAGCATCAGTCCTTCTAGGACTTTCAAGAGTCTTCTCCAACACCACAGTTCAAAAGCATCAATTCTTCAGTGCTCAGCTTTCTTTATGGTCCAACTGTCACATCCATACACGACTACTGGAAAGACCAGAGCTTGACTATATGGCGCTTTGTAAAAAGTAATGTCTCTGCTTTTTAATATGCTGTCTAGGTTTGTCATAGCTTTTCTTCCAAGGAGCAAGCATCTTTTAATTTCAAGGCTGCAGCCACCATCTGCAGTGATTTTGGAGCCCAAGAAAATAAAGTCTCTCACTGTTTCCATTGCGTCTCCATCTATTTACCATGAAGTGATGGGACCAGATGCTATGGTCTTAGTTTTTTGAATGTTGAGTTTTAAGTCAACTTTTTCACTCTCCTCTTTCACTTTCATCAAGAGGCTTTTTAGTTCCTCCTCATCTTCTGCCGTAAGGGTGGTATCATCTGCATGTCTGAGGTTATTGATATTTTTCCTTGCAATCTTGATCCCAGCTTGTGCTTCATCTAGCCCAGTATTTCTCATGATGTACTCTGCATACAAGTCAAAAAAGCAGGGTGACAATATACAGTTTTGACATACTCCTTTCCCAATTTGGAATCAGTCCATTGTTCCACGTCCGGTTCTAACTGTTGCTTCTTGACCTGCATACAGATTTCCCAGGAAGTAGGTAAGGTGGTCTGGTATTCCAACATAGCATAGATCAGTTGTTAACATCAGAATTAGAAGCAAAGCTTCTATCGAAACCCTTTAACATCTGTAACCTGCCTTTCCTTGGCGGGCTCCTTTCCTTCCTCCTGTCACTTCTCTCCGTCCCCTTCTGGACTTCGCTGTTACTTAATTGGCTATGGGGTGGTTGGTCTGGAGAACCTTCAGAAATGCCTTCCAACCCTCCAGGTGGACCATTTTCTACTTCTGCTGTCATATTCCTTTCTTTTTTCTTTCTATGCTGGCTCTTTTGTCAGGATCTGAGGTTCAGGGACTAATGGAAGGATAAGCAGTGGGAGCAGGGATGACTCACATGACAACACAACTGTGTTGCTATAGCTCAGCTGTCTCTTGTTCTGGTAGAAAAAGCCTGGAGGACTTGGTTCCAAGTCCACAGAGCGGTTGCTTGGTATCAGGTATTAGTCATCATTGGAAGCAGAAGCCATGTTACAAAATAGCTGAATGTTATTTTATTTACAATCATGATGGTGAACTAAATAGTTTACTGAGCACTAAAGATAAAACCTTAGATCCTGCCCTGGAGGAGCTAGCAAACCAAAAGTGGGAGCCCTAGATCCTGCCAGTTCAACATCATCATCAGTCCCTGGTACTGAGCACCGAGGTGCTTAGGTGCTGGGTACAATGCTGAACATGTGACGGTCCATCTTGGGAGGAAGGTACTGTTGTTGTCATCCCCACTTTACAGATGAGGAAATGGAAGCCTGAAGATTAAATGATTTACCAAGATAGTTCAGCCTATGACAGACTGGGATTCAAATTTGCTTGGAGGCACCTGCTTAGACTGCCTTCCTTCCTCCCCTTTCTGCATCAGCTAGAATCCATCTAATGAGTCAAGAACGACAGGAAGAGGAGAGAGGTCCCTAGAGTCATCCCATTTCCATTTCAACACTCATTTGGAGGATTCATGCTTGGGAGCCACTCCCATGAGCCCTTCCTCACTGTGTCACTTGTGATCCAACCTGCTTTAACCTGTCATTCTCCTACCTGCCTGAACCTGCAGATGCCCACATGGAGGGATCCTTGGCCTTGGGTTCTTGCTTCTCTTCACCACTTTCTACCAATTCATCCAGACTTAACCACATCCTGACTTAACCACCAGCAATGCTGGTGTTACCCCTCAACTAACTACACGTACCTGGGACCTTTGGGGTTCCTACCTGTGCTGCTTGTCCCTTTCATAAATTGAATGACATAAACCTCCTTCCAGACATGAAGTCCTGCTCTCTGGAAGACTCTGTTCACCTCCTATCCAAGAAGTGAAGTCTTCTTTTCAAGTATTTTCTGCCCATAGCAACAGTCCAATAAAAGCCTTTACTTGGACTTGGCTAATTCGGAATTTAAAATGGCTAGTTTTGAGAGATTATGCAAAGTTTGCAAGCAACCAAATTTGGGAATAGAAAGAGGACAGAAATGTTTTCACATAACAGTTACCATTAATACATTTATTATGTTAATAATATATCTATTATAAATCATACTATAATATCAGTCTTTACTATCTCTAGTAATAGTTTTTAACCCAGTTTGAGGTTTCCAATATTTCTGAAAATAATAAGAAATATTAAAATTTATAATTCAGAAATTTTTTGGCCAACTTCCCCATTCCTCCAATCCCCTCAACCTGCCTTACCCACTCCCTCCAGGCATCCAAAACTGTACAGTCTATATGAATAGGGCCAGGTATCTTATGAATACTCAGTAAATATTAACTAACTGACTGTCTAAACGAATTAGTCTATTAGCCTCTGGTACAAGAGCTTTTTCTGTCTCTCAAATTCAAATCATTTCCTCTCCTTTTACTAACATGGGCATTCATGCATGCAGTTCAAACAGTTGTTTACTTAGGGCTGTTTTGGCCTCCTCAAATACAGTCTGGTAATGGTGCAAAACAGTATGTGAACAAGTGCTCACATGAGGGTCACAGCAGTGGGGAGATGGAAAGAACATGGGCCTTGATCATAGCAGACCTCAGTTCAAAGGCTGCCTTATCTGTGAAACTGGAGTATTGACACCCAACTCATAGGCTCACTGATAGCAGAACATTATGGGAGAGGTTATTGAATGTTGTATGTATGTACCTCTTCAATCTTCCCTAAAACCCTTTATAGGAGGGAAATGATACTTGGAGGGGTGGACCGATTTGGCCAGCCTGAAGTCTCACAGCCACTTAGTGATGGGCACTGCTAGAGTTTGAACACACTCTTAACTCTGAAACTGCACAGTTCACGTGATATTCAAACCTAGCCAAAATTCAGATTGGGACTTGAACCCATGAGCTAAGACCTGAACTCATTTACTTTTCATTGAAGTTGCACACCTGGCCTCAGGACTTACTGAAGCTCAGGTATTTTATATCTCAGCTTCCTGATTGTCTCCTAGTAAGAGGCAGAGTGATAGGTAGATTTATTGAAAGAAATATATCCCCACACTCCATAGACGGAATGTGGTCTGTCTCAAAGCCTTGAGAGAAGCCCCAAAACATGGGGTTTCTCAGATGGTAAAGAATGGAATTCCAGTTGAGCTATTTCAAATCCTGAAAGATGATGCTCTGAAAGTGTTGCACTCAATATGCCAGCAAATTTGGAAAACTCAGCAGTGGCCACAGGACTGGAAAAGGTCAGTTTTCATTCCAATTCCAAAGAAAGGCAATGCCAAAGAATGCTCAAACTACTGCACAATTGCACTCATCTCACACACTAGTAAAGTAATGCTTAAAATTCTCCAAGCCAGGCTTCAGCAATACGTGAACCGTGAACTTCCAGATGTTCAAACTGGTTTTAGAAAGGCCAGAGGAACCAGAGATCAAATTGCCAACATCGGCTGGATCATCAAAAAAGCAAGAGAGTTCCAGAAAAACATCTACTTCTGCTTTATTGACTATGCCAAAGCCTTTGACTGTGTGGATCGCAACAAACTGTGGAAAATTCTGAAAGAGATGGGAATACCAGACCACCTGACCTGCCTCTTGAGAAACCTGTATGCAGGTCAGGAAGCAAGTTAGAACTGGACATGGAACAACAGACCGGTTCCAAATAGGAAAAGGAGTACATCAACGCTATATACTGTCACCCTGCTTATTTAACTTCTATGCAGAGTACATCATGAGAAACGCTGGGCTGGAAGAAGCACAAGCTGGAGTTAAGATTGCTGGAAGAAATATCAATAACCTCAGATATGCAGATGACACCACCCTTATGGCAGAAAGTGAAGAAGAACTAAAGAGCCTCTTAATGAAAGTGAAAGAGGAGAGTGAAAAAGTTGGCTTCAAGCTCGACATTCAGAAAACTAAGATCATGGCATCTGGTCCCATCACTTCACGGCAAATAGATGGGGAAACAGTGGAAACAGTGTTAGACTTTATTTTTGGGGGCTCCAAAATCACTGCAGATAGTGATTGCACCCATGAAATTAAAAGACGCTTACTCCTTGGAAGGAAAGTTATGACCGACCTAGATAGCATATTAAAAAGCAGAGACATTACTTTGTCAACAAAGGTCCTTCTAGTCAAGGCTATGGTTCTTCCAGTGGTCATGTATGGATGTGAGAGTTGGACTATAAAGAAAGCTGAGTGCCGAAGAATTGATACTTTTGAACCGTGGTGTTGGAGAAGACTCTTGAGAGTCCCTTGGACTGCAAGGAGATCCATCCAGTCCATTCTAAAGGAGATCAGTCCTGGGTGTTCATTGGAAGGACTGATGCTGAAGCTGAAACTCCAATACTTTGACCACCTCATGTGAAGAGTTGACTCATTTGAAAAGATCCTGATGCTGGGAAAGATTGAAGGCAGGAGGAGAAGGGGATGACAGAGGATGAGATGGTTGGATGGGCATGGGTTTGGGTAGACTCTGGGAGTTGGTGATGGACAGGGAGGCCTTGCATGCTGCGGTTCATGGGGTCACAAAAAGTCAGACATGACTGAGCGACTGAACTGAACTGAACTGAAAGAATCTGCCTGCAATGCAGGAGATCCAGGTTTAATTCCTGGGTCAGGAAGATCTCCTGGAGAAGGGAATGGCTACCCACTCCAGTATTCTTGCCTGGAGAATTTCATGGACAGAGGAACCTGGTGGGCTACAGTCCATATGGTTGCAAAGAGTTGGACATGACTGAGTGACTAACACACTTTCAGTTTCCCTATGCACTGGGTTATTTCATAGGCTAATGAGTGAAAGGATTATTCCAACTACTTTAAAGAAGGGGTGGGGATTTCTAGGAATTGGGTCACTGCCCACTTTTTGGCCTTTTATGGTCAGCCTTGGAATTGTCAGGGCACCTGTAGGCATGTCATTTTATTATATATGAATGAATAACAATTTATCTTAGTAAATGTTTCTTTATTTCTGAAAAGTGCTATCCTTGTTTCTGCTTTAAAAAGGGAAGCCGGGGATTTGCCTCCACTCACGTTGGCTCAAAATTCTCACTAGCAAAGTAATACTCAAAATTCTCACTAGCAAAGTAATGCTCAAAATTCTCCAAGCTAGGCTTCAACAGTACGTGAAGCGAGAACTTCCAGATGTTCAAGTTGGATTTAGAAAAGGCAGAGCAAGCATAGATCAAATTGCCAACATTTGTTGGACCACAAAAAAAGCAAAAGAATTCCAGAGAAATATCTACTTCTGCTTTATTGACTACACTAAAGTCTTTGACTGTATGGATCACAACAAACTAGAAAATTCTTCAAGAGATGGGAATACTAGACTACCTTATTTGCCTCCTGAGAAACCTGTATGCAGGTCAAGAAGCAACAGTTAGAACTGGACATGGAACAATGGAGTGATTCCAAATTGGGAAAGGAGTACATCAAGGCTGTATACTGTCACCCTGCTTATTTAACTTATATGCAGAGTACATCATGTGAAATGCTGGACTGGATGAAGCACAAGCTGGAATCAAGACTGCCAGGAGAAATATCAATAACCTCGGATATGCAGATGACACTACCCTTATGGAAGAAAGCTAAGAGGAATTAAAGAGATCTTGATGAAAATGAAAGAGGAGAGTGAAAAAGCCAACTTAAAACTCAACATTCAAAAACCGAAGATCATGGCATCCAGTCCCATCAGTTCAGTTCAGTTCAGTTTAGTCGCTCAGTCATGTCCGACTCTTTGCGACCTCATGAATCACAGCACGCCAGGCCTCCCTGTCCATCACCAACTCCCAGAGTTCACTCAAAGTCTTGTCCATTGAGTCGGTGATGCCATCCAGCCATCTCATCCTCTGTCATCCCCTTCTCCTCCTGCCCCCAATCCCTCTCAGCATCAGAGTCTTTTCCAATGAGTCAACTCTTCCACATGAGGTGGCCAAATATTGTAGTTTCAGCTTTAGCATCTAGTCCCATCACTTCATGGCGAATAGATAGGGAAACAATGGAAACGAGAGACTTTGTTTTCTTGGGCTCCAAAATCACTGCAGATGGTGACTGCAGCCTCGAAATTAAAAGATGTTTGCTCCTTGAAAGAAAAGCTATGACAAATCTAGACAGCATATTAAAAAGCAGAGACATTACTTCACCAGCAAAGGTCCATATATAGTCGGCTATGATTTTTCCAGTAGTCATGTATGGATGTGATAGTTGGACTATAAAGAAAGCTGAGCACTGAGAATTGATGTTTTTGAACTGTGGTGTTGGAGAAGACTCTTGAGAGTCCCTTGGGCTGCAAGGAGATCAAACCAGTCCATCCTAAAGGAAATCAGTCCTGAATATTCACTGGAAGGACTGATGCTAAAGCTGAAGCTCCAATACTTTGGCCACCTCATGTGAAGAGTTGACTCATTGGAAAAGATCCTGATGCTGGGAAAGACTGAAGGCAGGAGGAGAAGGGGACGACAGAGGATGAGATGATTGGATTGCATCACAAACTCGATGGACATGAGTTTGAGCAAGCTCCAGGAGTTGGTGATGGACAGGGAAGCCTGGTGTGCTGCAGTCCATGAGGTCGCAAAGAGTCAGATAGGACAGAGTGACTGGACTGACTGACTGAGGTTGCCTCAAGGTGTGGATTGATGTGTCCTTTAGGTGTGATGATGGCAGCTGGAGAACTAGGGGAAGCAGGAGCAACTGGGCAGATGGAGAGCGAGATGGTGGGAGGCAAGTCAAAGTTGTGATGACTCTTCTTGTACTGCAGAGACTCCACCACCAGTTCTTCCCAGCCAACTTTTTCAATCCCCATTTCAGGTATGGAAATATCCTAAAGCCTGGAATAAAAGGAGAAGACTGGATGGAGGCACTCTAGTATGGAAAGAATGAAGTTACAAATCTAGAGCCAAGGATGCTAACTGTGAGCTTTGAACATTTAAGTTGCTTAATATCTCTGGGTGTCCCTGTATATAATGGTGATGATACACAGACCTCCCAGGGAAGCTGGGACAACCCAATGAAATCTTGTTCATAAAGGACCTGGCAGAGGAGGTGACTGTTGAGAATCCAGTGAAAGATGAGACACTCAGGCTGCAGCCTTAGTTAGTGACAGGATTTGGCTTTATCTGAATCCTACCCAAAACACAGTTGGGCTATGCTCATCCTCCCAAGAAAATGTGAAATGATGGCAACTCTAATAGCTACTAAAACTAACTACAGTTACTCCATTTGGGAGAGGAAAAAAGAGCTGCAAAAAATCTCCAGTATCAGGAGGGTAAAAATGAAAAAGAACACTTTAGACAAAAAGAAAAAAAATACATTGTGAATCTAGAAAAAAAAATCTAGAGTAGCTCACTAGAAGGTCTAAATTTATCTGTTAAAAAAAGGTGTTTGAGGTGGGAAAAAAATTGCTGACTATTCATGTAAGATGTATTCATAATACAAATAGAAGTTCAAAAAAAAAAAATGTTCTGGTGAAAGTAAGGTTAAAAAAAGGAAATTCCACAAATGACTCTCAACATTTTTTTAGTTGTGGCAAAATACACATAAACCATTGTAATCACTTTAAAGTATACAGTTCAGTCCTATTAAGTACATTGACATTGTTATGCAACAATCATCACCATCCATCTCTAGAACTCATTCATCATCTTGCAAAACTGAAACTCTATACCAATTAAACAATACTCCCTGTTTGCCTCACCTCCAGCCCCTGGAAACCACTGTTCTACTCTCTGTCTCTATGAATTTGACTACTTTAGGTACCTCATATAAGTATGAAAGTGAAAATGAAGCCGCTCAGTCATGTTCGACTCCTAGCGACCCCATGGACTGCAGCCCACCAGGCTCCTCCTTCCATGGGATTCTCCAGGCAAGAATACTGGAGTGGGTTGCCATTTCCTTCTCCAGGGATCTTCCCGACCCACAGATCAAACCCAGGTCTCCCGCATTGCAGGCAGACGCTTTAACCTCTGAGCCATCAGGGAAGCCTCATATAAGTATAATTATAATTATACCATATTTGTCCTCTTATGCCTGGCTAATTTCGTTTAGCATAATGGACTCTCAACTTTTAAACTAAATATATTCCAAAGTCATCTGGAAAGTGATTGAAATTTCCATATGGAAGAAGAATGAAGATAGCCTTCCCAGACCTGGAGGAAGGAGTGAATGCAGGTAAGAATGTGGACCCAGTGAAGCCCCAAATGCAGTTTTAGGGGTCAGGGGCTTCTGTCCCTTTCTTGAATTCCTTTGTGTTGCCACAACATAAGAGTTCAGAGCGGGTGCTGGCCTCACAGCATTTCCCTTTGTGTTTTCTGTAGGGTCCATCCCATTATTACCCTCTCCCAGGATGTTCACTACAGCTCATAATAAGCAGGCAGATGGTCAGTTAGACTGTTCATTGTACTTACAACTTACCTTGTAGCAGACACAGTCAACAGTTTAAAGTGGATGGCTTTAAAGAGGATATCGTAGGTGGCAACATAGTCATATCCCATCATCTCTACTTCTTTCTTTCCCAGATTATGAAATAGCTGTACAATTTAAATGGGCTGACACTTCAGCTCTTGAAATGAACTTTGGATTAAATGAATCAGTAAAGCCCCTCACACTGGCCATGGTGACTGGCTTGGCAATGGGCCCATGCCTAATTCCAACTATCAAAACAAGTTCACCGTAGGCGAATTAGGAAGCACAAAGTCTCAGACATCCTACATCAGTCTCAGTATGAAGACAATGCTATGGACATGAGAGTCCTTGATAATAGGGTTCAGGCTCTGGATCAACCCATCCAGAGAGGCCATGAAGTTGGAGCACCTGTGGTGGGGTTAGTGCCCTCATAAGAAAAGATAGCAGAAAGACTCTCTTGCGCTCACTGCCATGTGAGGATGTGTGTGATGAGAAGGCTGCTGTCTGTAAGCCAGGAACAGAACCTCACCAGAACCTAGCCATGGCAGCTCTATGCCTCTGAAATGATTCACAAACAAGCTGCCTCGGAGGGGCTCTGAGGGTGGCGACATCACCTAAATAAATGAAGATGACAAAGAAGAACAAGGAGGAGGAGAAAAGAAAGGGTGAAGAAAAGCATGTTGAAGAGCAATACTTCTCACTCATTTCCACCAGAACAGCAGAGAACAATGAAAGCACACCATCAGAAGGCCTGGCAGGATGGCCAGAAAAAGGATGCCAGTCAGCATTTTTGAAAACTTACATTTTATTGTAAAAAGTCATGCAAATTCTGTGTTCTACTTCATAGCGTGCCTTTACTCTGTTTATATCAAAATATTTCCCTAAAAGTGACATTTTATACCTTTTTTATTTCCACACTGCAAGGCTTGCCAGGTCTTATTTTCCCGACCAAGGATTGAAACCATACCCCCTTCAGTGGAAGAGTGGAGTGCTAACCACTGGACTGCCAGGGAATTCCCTAAACCAAGTGTTTGAAGTGATCTCTTGGCCCTGCCCTACCTATCTTGGCATGCTTCCACCCCAATGTGAGTACCACAACATTCTTTAGAAAAAGCGCTGGATTCAGTTTTACAATATGGGTTCTTTTTCCGATTCCATCACTTCACAGCCATGTGACCTTGTAAAATCCCCCACCTACTTTAAGCTTCTCTTTCCTCATGAATAAAAGAAAAGATGACATCTCTTTCACCTTTCTCACAGAGATGTCAAGCTCCAAGGGGTTAATGTGAGAAAGACTTGGGAGACCAGGAAATTCTGACCCGTAGCCCTATCAGTATTATTCCAAGGCCATTTTGGAAGTTTCCCCAGCCCAGACTAATCCATTCTTGGACAAAACTTTCTGATACTTTTTGGTCTAATCCTTGCATTTGTGCTGAGGAGTACAGGATACAAAAAGAATGAGGAGGAGTTATTTATAAACAGCTTTCAAGAGGATAGGAGAAAAGTCAGATCTTATTTTCATGTGACTCTATGTCTTTTGGTTCCCCTCATTTTTGTATCTTCCATCTTTAACATGAGATCTCAAGCTTCCCTCTTCAGAGGAGTCCTGAGCCTATATTCCTTG
This sequence comes from Budorcas taxicolor, assembly GCF_023091745.1. Lineage (NCBI taxonomy): Eukaryota > Metazoa > Chordata > Mammalia > Artiodactyla > Bovidae > Budorcas > Budorcas taxicolor. The sequence goes on from NC_068932.1 coordinate 20,132,461, forward strand.
TACTTGCTTTATGAACAAATCACCTCGGATTCAGAATAGAGCAAGAAAGACAAGTTGGTTTCATTTTCAGCACCAGCTCTGACCCATTGGTTGCTTGGAACACTGTATTAAGAGACCACTCAGTGGGAAAGACGGTAGAGATAGATTAGAGATGTCTGCCACCGAAAGTGAGAACAACATGTGTACCATCACTGGCCGCCGTGGGTCAGAGGCTCAAGATGAGTCAACTCAAAATATGCAGCAAACGTTGAAAGCTGGAAGGCTTTCAGCAAAGTCTCAAATGTGAGGGCTTTCATCCTCTGGAGTACTTACAAAGTCAGTAATATTGGCTTATGTCTCTTATTTTTAATAATAAGAAAGGCCAACTCCTTATCTGTGGAAGAATTAAATAGGTTAACTACATGTCAAGTTTCCTTCCTTTTGGATAGACTCGTATCAACTCCATTCTCTAACCCAGGGTGTATTATGCTAGTCACTACATTCATTGAAATCATAGAAAGTTCGGGGATGTCATTGGTCAACCTGACAGTCCAGCACTGAGCCCAGGAGCAATTGTGAACATAAATACAGACTGAAAACCAAGATAAGAGACGAACTGTAGAGAACAACAATAACACACACACAAGAATCATGGGAATTAAGAGGTGAGAATCACTGTTCAAATGAAATCTGGTATCAGTCTTAAAGTAACTGCTTCAAATGTGCTCAGTTGTATCTGTTTTGTGACCCCATGGACTGTAGCCCACCAGGCTCCTCTGTCCATGGGATTTCCCAGGCAAGAATACTGGAGTGGGTTGCCATCTTCTTGACCCAGGGATCAAACCCACGTCTCCTGTGTTGCAGGCAGATTCTTAACCGCTAAGCCACCAGGAAGCTACTGGGGAAGCCCAAACTGCTTCAAATCCTATCCCATATTTCTGAGAACTCTAGGGGCTTCGGATTTGGATGAGCACTCTATGAGTTTATTTCAAAATACTTATTTCTATTTTAGTATGTGTTACTTGAGACTTTAAAAAAAATAACAAACAGCTTCCATTAAGTAGTTAAGTATCTTTTTGTTGTAGAATTCTAAGGGGTTTAGCACTGTGTACATGCACAGCATTTAAGCTTTTAGGAATTTATTTTACTACTTTGGTGCTTTCAGTTTGCTTGAAAGCAGGCCCTTTTGCGTTAAAAGCCCTGTTGGAGCTTAAAAGCTGTCAGTTTGCCTTCATCTGCTCTCTAGACGACTAGCCTTTCTGGCTGAGTAGAGTATGTTTGGTTAGTTTTGGTCTTGTTTTATGCTATAAGAAGCTACACAACAACAATAAGAGATGCAGTAATTAAATATTTTTGGAATTTCTTATTTTATTTTTCTTTGGGGCCCACTGTTTATTTCCATGTTATGAGCTTCCTTTGCAAATGAATTCTTGCATTTTAAGTAATTAGCCATTGAGGAAGGGATTGTGAGATGGGTCATATTTCAGAGAAAACCCGCGGTGGAGAGTAACATGGTGGTGTTGGGTAGCTGTGGGGGAGATGAGCACAGAGAAGACACAGGCCCCTGGGTCTCTATCAAAGCGATGGAGAGGTGATTTTAGTAAGGAGGGGTCTCTCTAGTGGTACTTTCCTGCTCCCCTCTTCCTTTTCATCATTCTCTTAAGTCTTTCCTTCCTCTCTCCTTTCCCTTCGCCTTTGTGTTTCTCACCTATCTAATTACCCTTCCATTCTCCTGCTTTTTCTTGTCTCCTCCTTTCTCTCTGCCCCATCCCTCCATTTTTGTCCTAGCTGCCATCCTCTGCTTTTCCTGTGAAGACCATCCTTCACTATGGCATCAGACTGGATTTCCTAAAGCATGTTCCACCAAACACCAGGTCCATGAGATATTCTGTGGAAAGTTAAAAAAGATGGAAAGATAGGGTGGAGGGCAAAGCTGATCTGTAGTTCAATTGCAAACATGTCTCCCCCTAAATCTTCAGCACCCTCATTAGTATTTAATAGATTCTGAGAAATCCTGCTGTGAAGAAACTGGCCTAACCTGGTTTATCCCACTGTTCCCCCAACTTTCCTTGACCTCAGTGTCTTTTCCCTTCAAATAAATGAATTGCCCTGAGAATACATTTGGGGAACCCTGTGGTAGAGCCTCTCTAATTGGCTCACCTTTGGGGCTTTAGAGCGTCGACTTCCTTCACTCATACCTGATGTTAAGGCACCTTCTCACTTGTCTGAACTCTTCTGAAGCTCATCACCGACAAGGGCTCCTCTTCTGTCTGTTCTCTTTGCTGCCCAGCATGGCAAAGAAAGATATGCTGCAAAAACAGACTCAGAAATGCAAAACTTCTATATTTCTCACCTCTCCTGTTTATTTATTTTTTAAATTTTACTTTATTTTACTTTACAATACTGTATTGGTTTTGCCATACATCAACATGAATCCGCCACGGGTGTACACGTGTTCCCAATCCTGAACCCCCCTCCCTCCTCCCTCCCCATATCATCCCTCTGGGTCATCCCAGTGCACCAGCCCCAAGCATCCTGTATCCTGCATCGAACCTAGACTGGCGATTCATTTCTTATATATTATACATGTTTCAATGCCATTCTCCCAAATCATCCCACCCTCTCCCTCTCCCACAGAGTCCAAAAGACTGTTCTGTACATCTGTGTCTCTTTTGCTGTCTCGCATACAGGGTTATCGTTACCATCTTTCTAAATTCCATATATATGTGTTAATACACTGTATTGGTGTTTTTCTTTCTGGCTTACTTCACTCTGTATAATCGGCTCCAGTTTCATCCACCTCACCTCTCCTGCTTAATGTTTAAGGTTCAGTTCTGTCGCTCAGTCGTGTCCAACTCTTTGCAACCCCATGAACTGCAGCATGCCAGGCCTCCCTGTCCATCACCAACTCATTGCTGGTTCTTTTTTCTTTTCTCTTTTTCTTTCTTTTATTTGTCTAACAAGTTGTCAACATTGTTTTGGGGGCTTCCCTGGTGGCTCGGGGTAAAGAATCTACCTGCGAATGCAGGAGACATGGGATCGATCCCTGATCCAGGAAGATACCACAGAGCACCTAAGCCTGCACGCCACACTCCTGACCCCATGCTCTAGAGCCTGTGAGCTGAAACTACTGAAGCCTTTGCACCCTAGATCCCGTGCCCTGCCACAAGAGAAGCCCCCACTCACGACAACTACAGGAAAACCAGCGCAGCCATGAAGACCTAGCACAGCCAAGAATAAATAAATAAATAATGTTTTTGAAGAATAATATACAGAACGGCAGAGGTTCAAGCAGGAGAACATTTTGGTTCCTTGCCTGTGGCAATGTAAGTTGGTGTCATCGTTCTCGAGGACAATTTGACAATATGTGGCCAAGGTCTTAGAATTCTACTTTGGGGACTTAATCCTAAGAAAATAACTAAGGACATAAGCAAAGATTTAGCTACAAGAATTTTACTTTATTTGTTTTTTTACTCGAGTGTTTTTTATAATATTAAAAAAAAAAAACAAACTTGGAAACAAACTTAGTATCCAACAGTAGGAGACTGGTTGAGCATAGATGGCTCAGATGGTGAAGAATCTGTCTGCAAAGGAGACCCGAGTTCGATCCCTGGGTTGGGAAGATCCCTTGGAGAAGGGGATGGTAACCCACTCCAGTATTCTTGCTGAAGAATTCCATGAACAGAGGAGCCTGGCAGGCTACAGTCCATGGGGTCCCAAAGAGTTGGAAATGATTGAGTGATTAACACTATCATTATCATTATAGTCACTCAGTCGTGTCTGACTCTTTGTGACCCCCCATGGACTATAGCCCGCCAAGGTCTTCTGTTCATGGAATTCTCCAGGCAAGAATACTGGAGTGGGTTTCCATTCCCTTCTCCAAGGGATCTTCCAGACCCTGGGATCAGACTTGGGTCTCCTGCATTACAGGCAGATTCTTTAACATCTGAGCCACCAGAAAGATCCCAGCAGAGTATACTGTGACAAATTCATGTGATGGGGTTTTATGTAGTCCTTACAAGTAGACTTCTAGGAGAGTATTAACTGACATACAGGAGATGCCCAAGATCAATTCTGCGTTAAAAAAAACATATGTATTACCGTGTACATTTTTGTAAAATTGACATTCACCAAGTGTTATACATACATGTAAATATGTAAAAGCAAGAAAGAATAGCCACCATAATTTAGCAGTAATTGTCTCTTATTAGGTAGTAGTATTTTGGCAGCTTCTTGTTTATCAGTGCCTTCCGACTTCTATGTAAAGGGCATGTGCCTTTTGTATAGCAAAAGGAATTGATAAGTTGGAAAAAACTAACAAAAGTGGCTGGTGATCCCATACAAGTTTTGTTAGCATTTGAATTCCCAGCTGACTCCAAATAGGGTCCTGTCAAAACCAACTGGGACTTTTCTGTCTCCTGGGGGGTAAGTGCTCCATGAGGAAGGTCAAAGAGAATGTCAGCCTTCCTTCTGCTATCTGGGGAAATCTGGATATCAGAGCCAGCTTCTATGTTGTGATGCTACAGTTTACTGGGGGGAAAAAAAGATCAACACACCCCACCATCTATTTATTTAATATTAAAAATAATATTTCACTGAGTTTGGTTGGCGTCAACTGGAGCAGTTACTCATACAGGAATTCAAACAAAAGCAGTACTGGCCTTGGGCCAGAGGGCTGGTGCTGGGTGGTCCATGTCCGTCCTTAGCTCAGAGTAGCTCCTAGGCTGCTTTCAGACCTGCTTTGGGTTAAAAGAAGATGATGTATTCATTTATTTATTAGAAATGTTTTAACAGGAAATGCTAATAGTTTGCGTTTAGGGAGAACTACTCTGGAGACAGCTGGAGGAATCCAGCAGACATGGTTGGGGAGGAGATTGCTATGCTCAGCCTTGGAGTCAGATCACAGCCTGTTGTAAAAGTCTACACTGGGGCCCAGCATGCCAAGTTAGCCCAAAAGATCCTGGTTGCTTTGCTTTAGGACAGAAGGAAAGGAGCAGGGCAGTTCTTTCAGCTTCCCTGTTTCCCTTCTCTGTTGCCATTTGTTTCTTAGGAACCTGGAGGTGTGTTTTTGATGTGGGCGTGAACACAGATGTTGGCTCTGCTAGGAATGAACAGGCCCTGTATACACAAACATCCAGGTGGGAGTGGGTGAGCCGAGGTATAAGCAAGTACATGTGTAACTCAAACCCATTTTTAGTGTGACTGCGGGCTGGCAGAGTCATGTGTGAGTTCAGGGGTTGCATGTGCACATCTTTTCAGCATATGAGGATGCATGAAAGACAAGTGTTTGAAGGGGATTTCAGGCGTGTCCTCAAGCTCCAGAGTGCATTCCAATGCTGGGTCATATTCATGGCTAACTTTGTGGAGCCCAGAGGAAAAAAATGAAAGACAGGGAGAGTACAAATCAAGCCTGAATGAATGAATGTATGTAGGAGAGGAATACAAGCAGGTTTGTGTATCTTTAAAAATCCTCTTCCAGCTGGTTTAAAAGACCATAGGACTTCATTTGTAACAAGAGGGTGTAATTACAGTGCCGTGGGGAGTGAGGTCCAATGTCTGACCCAGTCTGGCACGACAACAGGGCTGTTCCTGTGTTTCCAGATAACAATAGTGGTGAAGCCTAACCCTGGAAACCAGTCAAGATCCGCAGAGATAAACCTCAGGCAGCAAGAATACTGTCAATGAAAAGAAACTGACCTTTCGCCTTCTGGAGTCACAGAATTCCCACAAATGCTGTGTCCTCATCATTTTGGCAGCCTTGCCACCACAGCCCCAGACTTCAATGCCAATTCATGAAAAGCAAGGAAGGGGCCGTGCTAGAAGTCAGAGCTTCTCTACTTCAGAACCTCAAAATACAAGATCCCCTCACCCCATTTTCTCCTGGAGGTTAACCTTCTTCCCAGGCTCACAAAGTTCGGAGAGAGCCCCTTAAAGGGCTTTCCTCTGACAGAGTGGTCTGGTCTGCTGGTGCTGAAGAGACATCAGGTGAGCCTTCAAGCTGTCAGAAATGTGTTCTAAAATCTGAATGGACAGACTCTGGAAGGACTGTGCAGCCTTGGGAGTCTCAGGACAAGGGTAGTGGAGCGCTTAGGCTGGGATGGGGCATGGTGGGTGAGAGACAACAAGGGAAACGGGTTTGTGTCTAAGGCTATGAGGGTAAGTACAAGATTGGAAATTTATTAAATTTCTTGTTTAAGGTCACACAATTAATTGCTTTGAGCCCTGGGTTCCTTAGCAAAATGAGAATGTTAGAGTTTCTGTTTTTTAAATCCAATAAACTAGGACTTTATTCCTTAACAACTGCTTTCCTTCACAACCCTAAAGATCACTAAGCATCACATAAGCCACTAGAACAATGGTTTTCAACCTTGGCGGCACACGGACTTGCTGGGGAAGGTGTTGACAATGTTAACGCATGAATTTCACCTCCAGAGCTTCTGATGGAATTTATCTGGGTGAGGCCTGGACACTGGGACCACTCTCTCTTTTCTTAAACCTTCTTGTCAGCACTTATCCTGAAATGTAGGTATTTTCTGAAGTTCTGTCCTTAACTCTCATCTTTCTCTATATTTTCTCTAGATTCTCTTCTCATTCATTCCCACATCTTCAACTATCATTTCTTTGAGGATGATACCCAAATCCATTTAACTTCCCATCTATTTATCCAACTTTCTTTTGCCTACCTACTCCTGGAATGATGCTGCAGCTGCAACACATGCTCAGTTCCAGACTCAACATCTTGCCCCCAAAGGCCTTCCACTCCTTGGTCTCCCTATTTCTGTAAGGATACATCTCCCATTATTCTATCACCAAGACTTGAAGTGTTAATGTTATCTCTGTGATTTAAAAAATGTATTAACATGAGTGTTGATATATAACTTCTCTGCCATAACATAAACCTCTTTATTGCACACCATGAAAAAAAAAATGATGATGGTGGTACCAATGAGTAATATTTATATTGAGCTTGCACATATTATTTCATTTAAGTCTTGCAACAACCCTATAAGGTAGTACTGTGGGAACTAAGGAAGGGTAAAATGACTTCCCCCAGTTCAATCCCTAGGTTGGGAAGATCCCCTGGAGAAGGGCATGGCAACCCACTCCAGTATTCTTGCCTGGAGAATCCCATGGACAGAGGAGTCTGGCAGGCTACGGTCCATAGGGTCACAAAGAGTCCAACATGACTGAAGGGACTAAGCACAGCACAAAGTGACTTTCCCAAAGTTACACAGCTATAATTGTCACCAATAGGATTTGAATCCATGCCTCAGAACCTATATTATTTCTATAGGGTGCTTAAATTTTAATACTTCAATATATGCCTAAATATATCCCTGTCGTTCCTCTATGCCTAGAGGCAGTTCTTACTGGTTACTGCTCTATGTTTTGCACCTCCCCCTGGTGAACATTCTCAAATAAATGCTTGCGCTTCACTATCGTCAGATTTACACAGTCACTTAATAATTCCCACTGGTATCCAAATAGAAGACATCAGCATGTACACGACCAGGATTCTGACTTACAGAGGTCCACTTCAGGTTGAAGTCTTCAGGGACACTTAATCTAAGAGCAGGGGGAGTATGTTTATAAATCTTACCTTTGAGTTTCATCTTCTTTCTCATAATGTCTTTGACATGTCAGCTGTAAAGCAAACCACAGAATGGCCATACTTGAGTGAGGTGAAGATTTAATGCGGCTGCTCCAGTTCAAGTGGCTGTACCTAGGACTGCAGTTGTGTTTTGCTGGTCATTGTGAAATACACACACAGTGATTTAACACAGTTTGGTTTATATTCAGATGCGGCTCTGCTCTAACATTGCAGAGAGTAGTGAGTTTGCTTTTAAAGAACAGGGCAATTCACTTGGTCAGGAACAGTTTGCAGGGGAAGAAAACCATAGTTCTATCTGAGAAATACATAAGCCAATTATTTTTAATTCCACAAAATATATTTTTAAAAAAACTTTTTAGGATAAATGCACACTTTAAATTTTAAATGCAAACTATTGGCCAAGATTAAGGACTGATTTCCTCTCTGACTTGAAACAACCCCCTCAACTGACAAAATGCCTGAAACAGTGGTTTGAAAGGCACGAGATACCAGGCAAAGAAGGATAATGATTCCTGAAAGATGTGAAACAAATGAAGGAAGCACTAGAATTGTCCCAGCTTATTGCCTGGAGAGAGTTTCCAGGCCATAGCACAGAGAGAGGGCACCCAGGCAAAGCCAGGTAAACTCGATGAGCTGAGAATACAAAGCTGAGTGTCTAAGAAGACCACGGTAGCTGGAATTCTCAGGAGAGAACTGCACAGAACGAGGAAGTTTCAGAGGTTTGCAGAAGGTTCCCACGTGAGTATTCAGCTGAAGACTGATCAGCACATACTTAAAAGGAAACTATCTGAGGCCAGAGAATCATCTCGAAAGGCTAGAGGCAACTGACTTGCACACAGGGCTGAGAAGAGTATCTGTTCTCACCAGCAAGACTTGAAAACTTCAAGAGGCATGGGTGGGGGTGGGGATAAGAGTACACAGAAGGATACTGCCTCTGTAGTAAAAACTAATTAGTCCTGGACTGAACACTGCCCCCGTACTACCCAACAAATCTTAAAAACAAGACCGAAATGCGTTAAACTGTTCCCAAGTGATTTAATAAAATCCTAGAACAGAGCTCCAGGATATTTACAGGCATATGGGAAGAACAACAGTATGGTCTGGTTAGTTAGCATCACTGATTCAATGGACATGAATCTGAGCAAACTCCAGGAGATAGTGAAGAACTGAGGCGCCTGGTATGCTGCAGTCCATGGGGTCGCAGAGTCGGACACAACTTGGCGACTGAACAACAACAACGATATGGTCTGGACTACTAGAACTAAGGAGTTGAGCAAAGTTGCATGATACCAGATCAATATGCAAAAATTAATGGAATTTCTACATACTGCAATTAGAAATTAAAATTAAATAAAAAATAGTATTTATAAGGGTGTTAAAAGATATAAAATGTTTAGCTATAAATGTGACAACAGATACAAAACAACTATACTCTGCAAACTACAAAGCAATATTGACAGACATTGAAGATGTAGATTGTGTCTTCAACGAATGCTGGTGAAAAAATGGATCTCTATATATTAATACAAAAAATGGGTCATAGGTTTAAATGTAAAACCTGAAACTATAAAAAATTTATAGAAGAAAACATAGGAGCAAACCTTTGTGACTCTGGGTTAGGTAAAGATGTATTCGACACAAACCCAAAAGTACATTCTGTATGAAACCAAATTGATAAATTGGACTTTATCAAAATTTAAAACTTCTGCTCTTCGAAAGATGTTGCTAAGAGAGTGAAAGGATAATGATGATTGAAAGGAAAGATTTGCAAATCACATATATGATTAAAAAATACTTATATTCAGAATAAAAACTCTCAAAACTTAATAATAAGAAAAAACCAATAAAAAAAAACCCATACAATAAGAAAATGGCAAAATATTTTAACAGACACTTCACCACAAGGACATAAAGATGAGAAATAAGCATATGAAAAGATGCTTAACCTCATTAGACATTAAGGAAATACAAATTAAAGCCACACTGAAATACTACTATATATCTATTAGAATAGTTAAAATTGAAATATAGATGATACTAAGGGTTGGTGAAAATGTGGAGAAATTAGAACTGTTGTCCACTGTTGAGTCCAACCACTTTAGAAGATGGTTTGGTAATTTTTTAAAAAATAAAACATAACTCTCACATGATCCAGTAATTTTGCTCCTAGACGTTTATTTACCCCAAGGAAATGAAAGCATATTCCTTACAAAGACATGTACATGAATGGTCATAAGAAGGCTAATTTGTAAAAACCAAAGAGGTAGTCCCTGGACCAGCACTATCAATATCACCTGGGAACTTGTTACAAGTGCAAATTCTCATACTCCAGCCCAGAACTACTGAGTGAGGTGATTTACCATTTTCCATATGGAACGGGAATTGTTCAGCAATATGAGATTATCAAACCCTTTAGGTAATCCTGATGCAAACTAAAGCGTGATAACCACATTCTCCAACCCCACCCCATCCTTACCTCAGATGGTGCTGGCACCCCAGCCACACTTTGGGAAGACTACTTCAGAACAATCCTTCTCAAACGTCAGTGTGCATATGAATCACCTGGCGATCTTGCGCAAATACCAATTCTAATTCAGTAGGTCTGGGAGGGTGGGGTCTAGAGAGGCTGCATTTCTAATAAGCTCCCAGATAATACTGATTCTGCTTGCCCTGGGAACTCTGGTGAAGATTATCCTTGAAAATGCCCCAATTTCTTAAAAGCAAAGTTCATTTGGCTACCTCAGTTCTTCTCGTATTGAGAACCCATTAAGTGTGAGGATAGAATCTAGTTTTCCTTGGACTTTGCTGATGGCTCAGGCAGTAAAGAATCTGCCTGCAATGCAGGAGACCCGGGCTCAATCCCTGGGTCAGGAAGATACCCTGGAGAAAGGAATGGCAACCCACTCCAGTATTCTTGCCTGGAGAACCCAATGGACAGAGGAGCCTGGCAGGCTATAGTCCGTGGGGTCACAAAGAGTCGGACGCGAGTAACACACACTCTAGCCTTTATTCTCTTTTGCTCCAGTATCTACACAGCTATGGAAGAGAACTAAAGTCCTTTCCCTTCCAGCAGAATGGAATTCTGTTCTGGAATGTTCTCTCCAATGCCTTAGGTTCTGACATTCCCTTAGAGCCTTGCCTAGAGGTTCTCAACATTAATTGCCTATGAAACTTTTTAAGAATATGGATGCCTGGCCCCCAGAGACTCTGTTCTGATTGGTTTGGTGTGGAGTCTAGGCAGCAGTATTTTTAATGCTCCCCTGATGATCTTCCTGTGAACCAAAGCTTGTGTGTGCATGTGCTCACTCAGTCGTGTCTCTTTGTGACTCCATGGACTGTAGGCCACCAGGCTCCTCTGCCCATGGACTTTTCCAGGCAAGCATACTGGAGTGAGTTCCTGTTTACTACTTCAGCGTATCTTCCTGACCCAGGGATGAGAACTCATGTCTCCTGTGTCTCCTGCACTAGCCAGTGGATTCTTTACCACTGTGCCACCTGGGAAGACCTGAGCCAGAGTTTAGACTCCCTAACTAGCTGCTAGCTTACATGCACCCCTAGACTGCCCCCTCTTATATTCATTCAACAAATACTGATGAACCATACTGTGTTTCCCATGTTCTGAGCTACTGTGTTGGGGATACTAAAATGAGTAAGCCATGGCCTTCAGGAAGTTAAATGTGGTAGCAGAGACAGAGAAATCTATACAGTTTCATTCCTATGATAACTGCTGCAACAGAGGTGCTTCATTCAGTAGATATATATTAAGAATTTTCAAGTTTTAGGTACCAGGAATGTTACAGTGAGCAAGACAGACACAATCTCTCCCTTAATAGAGCTTACATCCGAAGGGAACACCAAGTCACAGGGACACAGAAAAGCAGCCCCTAATTCAAATGGAGAATCATCAGGAAAGGACTCCCTGAGGTTCTGAAGCTTCCACTGTATCTGAAAACCTCATACTATCCAGGCCCAAGAAGAGGGGAGAGACTTCCCCAGTGGTGCCTGTGGTAAAGAACCCGCCTGCCAATGCAGAAGCCTTAAGAGATGCAAGTTCAATTACTGGGTCAGGAAGATCCCCTGGAGGAGGGCCGAAGCAACCCACTCCAGTATTCTTGCCTGGAGGACCCAATGGACAGAGGAGCCTGCGGGCTACGGTCCGTAGGCTCGCAGAGTCAGGCACAACTGAAGCGACTGAGCAGGCACGCAGGAAAGAGGAGAGTACTCCCTGCAGAAAAGACAGCATGAGCAAAGGCCCCCAGGTATGAAAAAGCATGGCACAACCAGAGAACCGGCAGTACCACAGCCAGGAGGGCTTCTCAAAAGCCCAGCCCTTAAGGTTTGTCTAATGGCTTCTCCCTTCCTCCATCTTCATTCTTAAGGCCGCCTCTCCCCTTCCACTTAATAACACTCCTCAGGATTCAGATACACAGTTCTCTTCCAGCTCACTCTATCAACCCAGGACGCCACTATCCTGACTCCCTTTATAAGAGAGTTTCAGGCGAAAATCTTTTTCTTCCTCTCTTCTGATTCTGAGACCCCGCTTCCCAGACGCACCCCGTTTCCACTTTTCTGTTTCCACCACCAGAAAAGGCCTCCAGGTGGCGCCCTTTCACCCAATTCTGCTTTTGTCGGGCACACCCATTTTCCCACCTAACTTCCTCTCCTCTGAATTTCCTCCCCACAAACCCCAGGGCTGGAACTTTAATCTGAGAAAGAGGATCACAGGCAGCATTTTCAATATACAAGCTAGTTGGGTTGTTCAGTTTGCGCGTCTCCCTTAGTTCAAGCCGCGCAGGGTTCATTCTTAGCTCCCTCCTGTCCAGCTTCCTTTCTGGCCCATTGTGCTCCTACCTAAGACTTCCCAACTCCACCCACCCCGAGTTGGATGGTCTTCATTCCTGGTGAAGGCTTTTCTTTTCGCCCAGACAATGCATGCTCAAAGAATTGTTCCCCAGATGATTTGACATCTGGACACGGAACAAAGGTAAATTTTTATTTATTTATTTATTTTTAATTTTTTATTCAAGGATAATTGCTTTACAGAATTTTGTTGTTTTCTGTCAAACCTCAACATGAATCAGCCATAGGTATACATATATCCCCTCCCATTTGAACCTCCCTCCCATCTCCCTCCCCATCCCACCCCTCTAGGTTGATACAGAGCCCCTGTTTGAGTTTCCTGAGCTATATAGCAAATTCCTGTTGGCTATCTATTTTGCATATGGTAATATAAGTAAAAGGAGGGGGGGCGGGAATTCTAGATCCAGCATGCCAGTCCCCATCCCCTGCTCTTAGCCTGAGAACCAGAAGAATGTTTCCCTCCAGTAGAGGCTGCTGTCAAGAAGCAAGCTGCTGGGACTACTCTGGTGGTCCAGTGGCTAAGATGCTGCCCTCCCAGTGCAGGAGGTCGGGGGATATGATCCCTGGTCAGGGAACTAGATCCCACAGGCCACAGCTAAGAATCACCACGCCACAACGAAGATCCCACATGCTGCAACTAACACCTGGAGCAGTCAGATAAATAAATATTAAAGCAAGCAAATAGACAAGCTGCTGATGGAGTAACCACTTGAACCTGTTTTAACCATCACGACAATCCTGGCATTTGCCCCCCACCCCAAGCAGTTCCCCTCCCCACCAGTTTTCCAGTCCTGCTTAACGCGGTGGTGGGAAAATAGACCTTAGCAGAAAGGTAGTGAGGGATTGTTGTGTTCCTGAGAGCAGAACCCATGCATAAATCATTTTGGTAAACCATGTCGTACCTAGCACAGCGCCTTATCTAGTCCAGGGGGATTACTCTGTAACAGACACAAATACAGCAAAAAAATTACAATGGATTCCAGCCTATTTGGAGAATGGAAGCTGCAGCAATAGAAGGCTAATTCCAGGGTTTACCCTAAAGTCCACAGAGATAGTCCCTTATTCCTGTTTATTTCCACTTACTATGTCTGGGTGGAGAAGGTGATTCAGTTGTTCTATTAGACATTTATTGAGCATATGCTGCCTATTGGTGTTGTGACCCTATAACTGAATGAAAATTCTCCTAGGGCCAATCAGACATAAGGACTTAACCTGCTAGTGACATAAACAACGCTTCTAATGAGCTCTTCCTTAGTGCACTTGTCCACTCACTTGGGAATAACCAAACTGCAGGGCAGTTGTCAGCGATTAAAGATAGCTGTCAATTTTTTGCTACTTATCCTGTTGTGATATGGAGTCTGATTCCTCTTTCCTTGAATCTGGCTGTCCTGAATAACTTGCTTGACTGATAGAATGTGATGGAATGGAAGTTCTGGGACTTTCAAGACTACATTATAAGAAGCTTCCACCCAGACCACTTGGAACAATTGCTCTGGAGTAAGCTACTACCACCGGAAATCTGATTACCCGAGACCTTATGTTAGGAAGCTGGAACTAGGAAAGGCCGCATGGAGAGAGATGCTTTACCAGCCCAGCTTCACGTGAGTGAAGAAACCTTCAGATGACTCTAGACTCAGCTGTCATCTGATAGTCACTGAATGAAGGACTTCTGGTGAGAACCACCCAACTAGGCTCATCAGCCCCTAGAAACAGCATAGTATGTGTGCTGGTTGCTCATTCATGTCCAACTCCTTGCAACCCCATGGACCTCTTTGCAACCTGCCAGGCTCCTCTATCCATGGAATTCTCCTGGCAAGAATTCCCTTCTCCAGGGGATCTTCCCCACCCAGGGATCAAACCCAGGACTCCTGCATTACAGGCAGATTCTTTACCAACAGAGCCACCAGGGGAGCCAGATCCATCATAGATAATAAAGTGTTTGCTCTTAGATACTACATTAAAATCAAACAACTGTGTTTAGGTAAGATATTATCATCGGGGAAACTGAATGAAGTGTATATAGGAAATCTCTGTAGTATTTTGCAACTACTTGCAAATCCTAAATTATTATTTTTTAATTATTAAAACATAATATACCAGTGCCTTGATCTGGAAAAGATCTATTTTGAAAGAGCTAAAGACAGCTGGAGATTTTCCCTGAACCACGTTCCAGTTACTAACAATGCCAGCACTGGCTGCAGCCAACAGGTGTGTGTAACTACAGCCCTAAGTACATTTACCAGCTTTGAAAGCTCGGGGGGAAGGCTCTGACCTCCCCCAATGCCAGTGACTCAACCTCAATCCTAATGTTTCAGTCATCACATTTGGGTCTCCTACTGGGGAAACACCCAGTTCTTCCTTTTGTCTAGTGAGCAAAGAGACTTCGTTAGCTGTTCATTATTCTAAGTCTGACATAATGATATGAACAGGCACGAACTGTCATCCAGCCAAAGGAGGGAGATTTTCTTTGCTAGTGTTTTTTTAAATACCTCTTTTCTTTGGTTCAAAAATTTTCTCATAACAAACAAGTGAATTCATGTCCTCATCCTGCAGTGCTTTAGAGACATTCCCCCCCTTCTCTAGCTTTCAAGGGGACCATACCCCTCTCGGAGTCTAATTTTTCTCACCTCTGAACTAGGCACTGTTGGCAAGCAGAAGAGTGAGAGACAAAAGACTGTAGTGGAAAAGCTCTGGACTTTAAGGACCTGGGCTGACATCGCAGTTTGGCCACTTGCAATATGGCCCTGGAATAGTTTTGCATTCTCTCTCTGAGGGGACAAGAAAATTCTTACCAACTTCGGAGGCTTGTGAAAATTTCAAGTGAATGCAGGGCTTTGTCAACCAGTGGACCGATGAAGGCTATTATTATCACATACCATTGTGTCGTTGGAGGTCAGAGAAGGAAGAGGGAACTGGGCAGGAGCTGTCAGGGAGGACTTGATGGAGGACATCGGTCTGAAGTGGACCTTGGAGGAAGGAAAGGATTGGGAAAGGCAGAAAAGGCATTCCTCCCCAGAGGAACTGAGGAAGGGATTATATCCTGTGGGGGAGGGATGAAAGTAAGGAAACTTGACCTAACCTGTGAAAGGGGCTTTTGATTGAGAAACCATATGGAAAGTAAGTTTAGGGAGATTAAAGATCCTCAGATTATGAAGTTCCTAGAAAAATAAAGATGTAGGAAAGGGGAAAAGTGATGAGTGAAAAATGCTCACAAACTTCTTACCTGCACTGTACCATAGCATATATCCAAGGCCCCGTTCTTCTATTTATTGCTCTTGTCTATACTGCCTGGAAAATCCCAGGGATGGCGGAGCCTGGTGGGCTGCCATCTCTGGGGTCGCACAGGGTTGGACACGACTGAAGCGACTTAGCAGCAGCAGCAGCAGCATACTGCAAAACCACCATAGTGAACCACGTTGGACGATGGAAACTATGACAGTGAGGATATGAGCAGATAATTACATTGATGGATGCAATATGTAGGGAGGATGCTCTTTGAAATTTATTTTTTATGCTCTCAGAAACAAAATGATGCTTACCTAGTTGGATGTCTTCTAAAAGATGTATCAAAGTGTCTTCCTAATCAGATGTTTCTAGGAAAAGGAACCCTGTACCTTTCTTTTCCTTCACACACTGATCTATCCCCAAAATCTAAATTAGCACACTGAGAAGAAAAGGCAGGCTGTGTCCCTACTCTGTATTTCACCAAGCTTCCATCCAGCTAGAATCCCTGTGACTCCAGCCTGTGTTATTCTCTGACCCATGGACATCTTACAATTATTTTTGGATGGAGTATTCCAAGACAATAAATAAATCTCCTCACAGGGTAAAGACTCTGAATCATGAAAGTATCTCATTTTTTTGTAAAGTGGTTCCTAATGTTTCTTTGGCCTCTTACTACTTCTTGGGGGCCCCTTTAAATTAATGTAAGATCCTTTCTCATAAAAAGGAAATAACTCAGAGAAGCTGGTTCAACACTAGAGAAATGCAAGGTATGACAAATGGAAGAGAAAATTCAGCCATATTGTGGCTAAAGACCATTTGAAAAGAATCATATTAAAACCTCAAAATCTGCTCTCTTGTCATTGCAAGAATAATCCAATAATTTTTTTTTACAAAATTATGGCTATTCTTTTTATTCAGATTGCTAATTGCAAAATCACAAAGCTAGCACAAATAAAATGTATTCAAAATGAAAAAAGCTTAGTTGATCCTTCGAGACTTGAAGTCTGTGATTATATCTTAACTCTTTTTTTGTTCCTGTTATCTAGCATAATGTTTGTTGAATGAGTAAATAAAAACAGTGAGTACAATCTAATGATAGTAGTAAATAATATAGTGTGAAAATAAGAAAAAATGATAAATCTTTGGAACCAACACAGAAAACAAATAAGAATGATCAGTGAAGAAAACCTGTGTACCCAATGTAAGTGAAATTGTCATCACTGGGAAAAAACATATATTAACTTCCCACAATCCAAAAATAACTACACTAACTTCTTAGTCTAGAGAGCAAAATATAACCAAATTCCTGTCCTGAGGGAGGTTACAAATTAACGGAGGAAATAGTACGCAAGCTTATTCCACAGAAATATTTGAAAACAATTATTTACAGACTGGCGTGAGAAAGATGGTGTGTCAGAAATTGTGCTGGCAAGTTGGAGACTAGGTGGAGTTACTCAGGAAACATGAAATTCCTTATCACCAACAACCATTTATTGAGACTGAGTCTCCCTGATCATGCGGAAGGGAAGATGAAATTAAGAATGAGGTTGAAATTGAGAAGGAAGTTGAAGATGAAGTGAAATTGGTGATCAGTAGAGAAGTCAGAGGCTGAGGAGAAGTAGAGACTGAAGTCGAGGTTAAGGAATAACTAGGGCTTAGTCATTTAAATATTCTGGGATATTCTTGTAATTTCCTTTTCTGTAAAATGAGACAATAGTCATTCCCACACACACACAGAATTACAACTCCACACATTTTCTTTGACCTTGAATGAGGTGATACACATAAAGCACCTCTCACACTTCCTGGCACATAGTAGGTACTTAATAAATTGTGACTGCCCGCCTCCTATATTTGTCCAATGAATCCTTTTATGACAAGGCTACAGGTTTTCTATTCTTGTTGGTTGTCCATGGCTCTTGGTCCTGTTTCAGTTCTGCTGCTGATTCACAGTATAACCTTGGGCAAATCTCATATCCTCTCTGAGCCCTGGCTTTTCGTCAATGAAACGGGGATAATAATATCAGTCCAATAATGTCCCAGGCTGGTTATGAGGATAATGCATGTGAAAGTACCATGGGTTGTATCAAGTGGTAGCAAATCAAATACTTTGTTAGGAGTAAGCCTTATATGTATCACTCCCCCAAATAGTATGTTTATCACACACAGGACAGTGTAAGGCTGGAGAAGGACTGGGTGACTTCAGTGAACTAAATGTTACACTGGAATGCTTTCACTGGCTCTGTGGTTCTTCTGTGGGGAGATCTGCACATCAGGTGTTTTTCACTGAGCCCTTTAAAAATTACATTATAATTATAATTTGAGCAGAGGAAATGAAACATTCACAAGTTATCAGGTAACCACAGAGACCATTGTATATACTCGTATTATTGTAAAAATGAACATAACTTCTTACTTTCAGGAGTTTGGAGGTGATTCCAAGTTGATAGAAGAGACAAGGCCACCAACCATAAGCATACACTCACACATGCTCACAGACATCATATTTGGAGATATGGAAAAGGCTGGGCTTATTACAGGTTGATACACTGGTTCAAAACCCCAGGAAAATCTCCAGTCCAATACCCCAAGGGGAGGGAAATTAAACTGTGATGAACCTGAAATTCAGTTTCTGTCTTCTACCCATAAAAGAGCTAAGAACAAATAGTGGAGTTGATTTTTTTTTTTTAATGAAATAGGTTTCCAGTTTAGTTTTGTTTTACAGTACAAAGATCTTCTTCTTTTTTTTTTTATGCCTACGATGCAATGAATTCAAAAAGAATAGTTTCCAACAGCTCACATGTGAGCTCATTGGTTCTCAGAAACGTCCTTCTCTGGGTAGAGCTTTAATTGAGCCCAGGTATCTCTCTCTTTGGCTCTCTTCTTTTTCTGATCATTTTCCTTCACACATTTTAGGAAGCTGTCTTGCCTCTTTAAGTGCTTAATATGTTCAACACATACATTAATTCCCTTGGCAAGAATCTTGTCCTTGTCTGTTTACAGCAATGCCAACAGCATGATGGTTCACACTGTAAACTACTCGAACTTTGCCATGGGGATACTTGTGGGGCATTTCCTTCTGAATAGTGCCCATTCCCTTGACGTCAGCAATATCACCGCTCTTGTATTTGATAGATCACATGTATGTAGCCAAAGAAGCAACTCCATGTTTCCTGAAAGGCCCTGAGGATGTGTAATGGATGCTTCTCCCCTTTCCCTTTGTGTTGGTCGTTTGGCAAATTACTAGAAGATAGCACTTCTTGCCAAAAATAATAATAATTTTAAAAAGCAGTTAAGGTTTCAACTCACCTGACTTGGTGAAAATCACATGCATGTAATAAAATTTCAGCTTTGGAAAGTCCCTAAATCAGCTGTAAAATAGAATAGATGTGCCCATACTTACACGCCTCTCTATAGACATTTTTGGAAGTCAGCCCAGCCAGTTAAAGTATCTGGAAACACCAGGATCACACCCGCTGCAGCAAAATGAATACACCATGACGGGCACGTGGCAAATGAGACCAAGTGAGCAAAGAGCAGAGTCACCTTTCCAGTCTCTCTCGCAGGGTAGAATCACCTGTACTAGTTAAGTCACTGCATTTTTAAGTCCTAAATCTCTATTCTGGCAGATCCTATCTGCCTCTCTGCAGAGAGAGAAGCTTGTTTCAAAATGTTCCCTTTTCCAAAAGCTGTCTTTACTAATGCATAATCTACAGACAAAAAAACCACATCTATCCTAAGGTTACAGAATGACAAATGTATACACCTGTGTGACTATGACCATGTTTTTTTAATTGATTGTTTTTCTGATATTTACTTATTTATTTGGCTGCACCACGCAGAATATGGGATCCTAGTTCCCTGACCAGAGATTGAACCAGCACCCCCTGCGTTTGAAGCATGGAGTCATAACCATAGGACCACCAGGCAAGTCCTGATATGATCACATATAAAGAGAGAACATTTCCATCACCCCGTAAAATTCTGTCATGCCTCTTTGCAGTAAATTATCACCACTGACACAAGGTAACTATTTATATGCTTCTCTTTTCTCCAGTCTTCTAGACAGAGAAGGCTGGTGGGCTACAGTCCACAGGGTTGCAAAGAGTCTTCTAGAATTTCATATAACTAGAATTTCTTTTTTTATAATTTCATATAAAGGGCATCATACAGTATGTACTATTCTGTGAAAATGACCCATTTTAACAAGAGTTTAGCCATTTTTAGAATAGCATGATTGCAGTAGATAGTAAAGTCTTTGTCACTTAGAGGGAAGAAGAAGCATAAAAAGAAAATAAAGGAGGGAAGTTGCTCTATAAATAAGGGACAAGTTGCTCAGTCCTTTAAGATAGGAGACTCAACTGATAGTCAAGTTGAAGTAACCTTGGTAAGATCTGCCTCAGTAGAAGAATGGATCATTGTGGAAAATGAAGGCAGAAAAAATCTATAAGAAGGAGGTAGGAAGTAGAAAAGTTCTGGGAATGAGTGTCAAACCTTGTTTTCAGTCATGATTTTGTCACTAACAAGCCATCTGACCTTACACAATCTATTTTCCTCCCAATGCAGGGAGCCCAGGTTCGATCCCTGGTCAGGGAACTAGATCTCACATGCCTCAACTAAGACTCAGTGCAACCAAATAAATAAAATTTTTTTTTAAAAAAAAGCATTGGACTGCAGACACAGTTTCTAAGTAGCTACGAGATTAGACATAAGTTTCATGAGGGCAGAGACTTTGTCTTGTACTGCTGTGACCCCAGCACCTAACAATGCCAGCACTCAATAATGTTGAATGAATGAGTAAGCTCTCTTCTCGCTCTGACATCCTATCCCTTTTGGCAGAATCATGTAGTATAATGTTCATTCCTCAGCCCCTAATGAGTGTTGGCCCAAAATAACTTCTTTGCCACAGAACCATGGAGGCTAAGGTTAATCTTGTTCTTGTTGATTAATTGCTAAGTCGTGTCCAACTCTTTGTGACCTTGTGGACTGTAGCCTGCCAGGCTCCTCTGTCCATGGGATTTCCCAGGCAAGAATGCTGGACTGGGTCGCCATTCCCTTCTCTAGGGGATCTTCCCAGCACAAGTACTGAACTCACTTCTCATGTCTCCTGCATTAGCAGGTGGGTTCTTTACCACTAGAGGCACATGGGAAGCCATACTTAGTGGACAAATGAAGCTAAAGGGTCAGATATGTGCCCTTCTAGAGTTACTTAAGCAGGTTGTAAGCAAGGTTTGACTATGCCAAAGCCTTTGACTGTGTGGATCACAATAAACTGTGGACAATTCTGAAAGAGATGGGAATACCAGACCACCTGTCCTGCCTCTTGAGAAATCTGTATGCAGGTCAGGAAGCAACAGTTAGAACTGGACATGAAACAACAGACTGGTTCCAAATAGGAAAAGGAGTACGTCAAGGCTGTACATTGTCAGCCTGCTTATTTAACTTATATGCAGAGTACATCCTGGGCTGGGCTGGAAGAAGCACAAGCTGGAATCAAGATTGCCGGGAGAAATATCAATGACCTCAGATATACAGATGACACCACCTTTATGGCAGAAAGTGAAGAGGAACTAAAAAGCCTCTTGATGAAAGGGAAAGAGAAGAGTGAAAAAGGTGGCTTAAACTCAACATTCAGAAAACGAAGATCATGGCATCTGGTCCCATCACTCCATGGGAAATAGATGGGGAAACAGTGGAAACAGTGTCAGACTTTATTTTGGGGGGCTCCAAAATCACTGCAGATGGTGATTGCAGCCATGAAACTAAAAGACGCTTACTCCTTGGAAGAAAAGTTATGAGCAACCTAGATAGTATATTCAAAAGCAGAGACATTACTTTGCTGACTAAGGTCCGTCTAGTCAAGGCTATGGTTTTTCCAGTGGTCATGTATGGATGTGAGAGTTGGACTGTGAAGAAGGCTAAGTGCCGAAGAACTTATGCTTTTGAACTGTGGTGTTGGAGAAGACTCTTGAGAGTCTCTTGGACTGCAAGGAGATCCAACCAGTCCATTCTGAAGGAGATCAGCCCTGGGATTTCTTTGGAAGGAGTGATGCTAAAGCTGAAACTCCAGTACTTTGGCCACCTCATGTGAAGAGTTGACTCACTGAAAAAGACTTTGATGCTGGGAGGGATTGGAGGTAGGAGGAGAAGGGGATGACAGAGGATGAGATGTCTGGATGGCATCACTGACTCGATGGATGTGAATCTGAGTGAACTCCAGGAGTTGGTGATGGACAGGGAGGCCTGGCGTGCTGTGATTCATGGGGTCGCAAAGAGTCGGACACGACTGAGCAACTGAACTGAACTGAAGCAAGGTTTTCCTTGGCCTAACAGCTTTCATTCTGAAAGTTTGGTAGGCAAAAGCCCTTATCCCAAAGGTTGCAAACTCATGCCTTCAGGGTCTGGATTAGTAATGAATGAAGTAAGTTGAGAAGTTGCCAATATAGAATGTGAAATGGTGAGCTGGATGGGGCATGGTTAAATTTTGGGAAAAAAAAAAAAAGTTTAAAATCCTAATTCACTTTTTAAATGGTTTGCTGGCAAAAATATTACTTCCAGAGTTAGGCCCTGCTGTTGTCAGCTTGCAATCCAAGCATTCCCTTACTTTTGTATTCATGATGGTGGGAGCCTCTCCAGTGGCTGCTCTTTGAAAAGCCCTGAGCACACAGTAAGAACTTTTTAATATTTATTTATTTAGCTGCATTTAGTCTTAGTTGGGGCACTCGGGATCTTATGTTGCAACACGATCTTATGTTGCTCTAGCTTAGTAATTGCTGCATGGGCTTGGTTGCCCCGTGGCATGTGGGATCTTAGTTTCCCCACCAAAGATCAAACCTGCATCCCCTGAATTGGAAGGTGGATTCTTAGCCACTGGATCACCAGGGAAATCCCCACAGTAAAAACTTAATGAATACTTTTGAATTACTAGATTATAGTGACGGACTGTGGAGAAGGCAATGGCACCCCAATCCAGGACTCTTGCCTGGAAAACCCATAGACGGAGGAGCCTGGAAGGCTGCAGTCCATGGGGTCGCTGAGGGTTGGACATGACTGAAGTGACAGCAGCAGCAGCAGTGATGGACTGTGATTTTATTGGGCTGAAAAAATGTGATGGAATGAATCCCTTTTATCATCTCTTCTCTCTACCTTACTTCCCAGTAAGGTACCTGCTCTGATGCCTGACTATCTACTCATTTCCACTTTCATTTTGGTCAGTTGGAGCAACCTTGACTTCACTGGGCTCAAAATACTCCAGTTCATTTGTTATCTCTGTCTCCCTCCCTCTGTCCAACCTTCTGTCCTCATCATGAACTCATCTCAGGACAGAAGCTGGGTCATTTTATTCCCTATTATGCCTCTATCCCCTTCATGATTTTTCACCCTAGACTCCCACCCAGCTTCCCCTTTCTTAACCCTCCAAGTTCACGCTTTTCTTTCTATTATAAAAGCTATCCAGTAAACCTATTCACACAAAAGTATTAATTACAATATGTTACTCCTCTAAGAATGTTTAATTTCAAAGTGGATATAAACACAATACTGAATGCAGAGGAATATACCCAGGCAATGAAAAAAAAACTAACATTTTTCCAATTGACCTTCTAGGTGACCCTCAGGCCACAGTTCTTTATTCTACTTTATTTCAGCAGAATAAAGATAATACAAAGCCAAGTAAACTTTCTGCTATGAAGAACAAAGCTGGGTTGACAGAAAGTTTAGTAACTATTTGCTTAGGTTCACATTCCAGTTTTGCTTTTTACTAGAAGATCTGAGGCAAACTACTCACCCTGTCTATGCCTCAGTTTCCCCATCACTAAGATAAAGATAATAATAGTATCTACCTTGTAGGTTGCTGTAAGAGTGAAAAGAGTTAATATATTTAAAATCCAAGAAGACAGCTTGGCACATACTAAGAATTCAGTGTGTGTTAGCCATTATTATCTGCAAGTTGAGGGCAGTCTCTACTTCACAGGGTGAAAGAATTAGAAAGGTGCCTGACTCAAAGCACATGGCACAGTACTTAGCACACAGCAAATGCTGGATAACTTCCTTTGTTATTAAAGGGTGTGATCAGTTTTTATAACTATAGGATCACAGCCCTCCAAAACATCCAGGTCCTAATCTCTGAAACACGTGAACGTTACCCTGTAAGGGAAAAGAGATTTTGCAGAATCTTGAAAAGGGGAGATTACTCTGGATTTTGCAAGGGGTTGTAAATGTAATCACAAGTGTTCTATAAGAGGAAAGAAGAAACTCAACAAAAACAAAAATAAACAACTCAGTTCAAAAGGACTTGAATAGACATTTCTCTGAAGAAGATATACAAATAGCCAATAAACACATGAAAATGTGCTCAACTGCAGTGATCGTTTGGGAAACACTAATCAAAGCTATGAGACACCACCTCACTCATACCCACTGAGATGGCTACTATCAAAATTACAGAAAGTAACAAGTGTTGCTTATGTAACTTATATGCAGAGTACATCATGAGAAATGCTGGGCTGGAAGAAGCACAAGCTGGAATCAAGATTGCCAGGAGAAATATCAATCACCTCAGATATGCAGATGACATCACCCTTATGGCAGAAAGTGAAGAACTAAAAACCCTCTTGATGAAAGTAAAAGAGGAGAGTGAAAAAGTTGGCTTCAAGCTCAACATTCAGAAAACGAAGATCATGGCATCTGGTCCCATCACTTCATAGCAAATAGATGGGGAAACAGTGGAAACAGTGTCAGACTTTATTTTTCTGGGCTCCAAAATCACTGCAGATGGTGATTGCACCCATGAAATAAAAAGACGCTCCCCCCGCCTTTTTTTTGAAAAGGTAATTGTTGGGGTTTATTTACCTAAAATGTTATTTTATTTATTTTAATTGGAGGCTAATTACTCTACAATATTGTAGTAGTTTTTGCCATACATTGACATGAATCAGCCATGGGTGTACATATGTTCCCCACCCTGACCTCGCTCCCACCTCCCTCCTCATCCCATCCCTCAGGGTCATCCCAGTGCACCACCACTGAGCACCCCGTGTCATGCATTGAGCCTGGATTGGCGATCTGTTTCACATATGACAATATACACGTTTCAATACTATTCTCTCAAATCATCCCATCCTCACCTTCTCCCACAGAGTCCAAAAGACTGTGCTATACATCTGTGTCTCTTTTGCTATCTCGCATATAGGGTCATTGTTACCATCTTTCTAAATTCCATATATATGCATTCAGTTCAGTTCAGTCACTCAGTTGTGTCTGACTCTTTATGACCCCATGAACTGCAGCATGCCAGGCCTCCCTGTCTATCACCAACTGCCGGAGTCCACCCAAACCCATGTCCATTGTGTCGGTGATGCCATCCAACCATCTTATCCTCTGTCGTCCCCTTCTCCTCCTGCCTTCAATCTTTCCCAGCATCAGGGTCTTTGCAAATGAGTCAGCTCTTCGCATCAGGTGACCAAAGTATTGGAGTTTCAGCTTCAACATCAGTCCTTCCAATGAACACCCAGGACTGATCTCCTTTAGGATGGACTGGTTGGATCTCCTTGCAGTCCAAGGGACTCTCAAGAGTCTTCTCCAGCACCACAGTTCAAAAGCATCAATTCTCCAGTGCTCAGCTTTCTTTATAGTCCAATTCTCACATCCATAGATGACTACTGGAAAAACCACATCCTTGACTAGACGGATCTTTGTTGACAGAGCAATGTCTCTGCTTTTTAATATGCTGTCTAGGTCAGTCATAACTTTCCTTCCAAGGAGTAAGCGTCTTTTAATTTCATGGCTGCAGTCACCATCTGCAGTGATTTTGGAGCCCCCCAAAATAAAGTCTGACACTGTTTCCACTGTTTCCCCATCTATTTGCCATGAAGTGATGGGACCAGATGCCATGATCTTCGTTTTCTGAATGTTGAGCTTGAAGCCAACTTTTTCACTATCCTCTTTCCCTTTCATCAAGAGGCTCTTTAGCTCTTCTTCACTTTCTGCCATAAGGGTGGTGTCATTTGCATATCTGAGGTTATTAATATTTCTCGTGGCAATCTTGATTCCAGCTTGTGCTTCTTCCAGCCCAGCCCAGGATGTACTCTGCGTATAAGTTAAATAAGCAGGCTGACAATGTACAGCCTTGACGTACTCCTTTTCCTATTTGGAACCAGTCTGTTGTTTCATGTCCAGTTCTAACTGTTGCTTCCTGACCTGCATACACATTTCTCAAGAGGCAGGTCAGGTGGTCTGGTATTCCTATCTCTTTCAGAATTTTCCACAGTTTATTGTGATCCACACAGTCAAAGGCTTTGGCATAGTCAATAAAGCAGAAGTAGATGTTTTTCTGGAACTCTCTTGCTTTTTTGATGATCCAGCCGATGTTGGCAATTTGATCTCTGGTTCCTCTGCCTTTTCTAAAACCAGCTTGAACATCTGGAAGTTCATGGTGCACATATTGCTGAAGCCTGGCTTGGACAATTTTAAGCATTACTTTACTAGCGTGTGAGATGAATGCAATTGTGTGGTAGTTGGAGCATTTTTTGGCATTGCCTTTCTTCGGGATTGGAATGAAAACTGACCTTTTCCAGTCCTGTGGCCACTGCTGAGTTTTCCAAATTTGCTGGCATATTGAGTGCAGCACTTTCAGAGCATCATCTTTCAGGATTTGAAATAGCACAACTGGAATTCCATCACCTCCACTAGCTTTGTTCGTAGTGATGCTTCCTAAGGCCCACTTGACTTCACATTCCAGAATGTCTGGCTCTAGGTGAGTGATCCCACCATTGTGATTATCTGGGTCGTGAAGATCTTTTTTGTACAGTTCTTCTGTGTATTCTTGCCACCTCTTCTTAATATCTTCTGCTTCTGTTAGGTCCATACCATTTCTGTCCTTTATTGAGCCCATCTTTGCGTGAAATGTTCCCTTGGTATCTCTAATTTTCTTAAAGAGATCGTTAGTATATGCTTACTCCTTGGAAGAAAAGTTATGACCAACCTAGACAGCATATTAAAAAGCAGAGACATTACTTTGTCAACAAAGGTCCATCTAGTCAAGGCTGTGGTTTTTCCAGTGGTCATGTATGGATGTGAGAGTTGGACTATGAAAAACCTGAGTGCTGAAGAATTGATGCTTTTGAACTGTGGTGCTGGAGAAGACTCTTGAGAGTCCCTTGGACTGCAAGGAGATCCAACCAGTCCATCCTAAAGGAGATCAGTCCTGGGTGTTCATTGGAAGGACTGATGTTGAAGCTGAAACTCCAATACTTTGGCCACCTGATGCGAAGAGCTGACTCATTTGCAAAGACCCTGATGCTGGGAAAGATTGAGGGCAGGAGGAGAAGGGGACGACAGAGGATAAGATGGTTGGATGGCATCACTGACTCAATGGACATGAGTTTGGGTGGACTCCAGGAGTTGGTGATGGACAGGGAGGCCTGGCATGCTGAGGTTCATGGGGTCGCAAAGAGTCGGACACGACTAAGTGACTGAACTGAACTAAACAAGTGTTGACAAGGATGTGGAAAACTGAGGAAAGGCATGTAAAATAGTACAGCTGCTGCAGAAAACAGTCTGATAGTTCCTCAGAAAATTATAAATAGAGCTAACCATATGATCCAGCAACTTCACTTCTGGCTATAGACGCAAATGAATTGAGAGTACATTCTCGAAGAGATATTTATACACATCTGTTCTCAGCATTATTTACAGTAGCTAAAATATGGAACCCAAGTGTCCATTAACAGATGAATGGGTAAGCAAAATGGGGTATGTACATAGAATTAAATACCTTCAGCCATAAAAAGGAAGGAAATTCTGACATGTGCTATAACATGGGTGACCTTTCAGGACATTATGCCAGTGATATCAGCCAAGAGAGCTAGTCACATAAAGCTAAATATTGTGTGATTCCACTTATATGAGACACGTGGAGTGAACAAAATCATAGAGACAAAAAGTGTTACAATGGTTTCCAGGGGCTAGGGGGAAGAAAAGAATAAGCCATTGCTTAATAAGTATAGAATTTAAGTTTTACAGATGAAAGAGCTATGGAGGTGGATAGCAGTGATGACTGTACAACATTAGGATTGTCTTTAATACCACTGAACTGTACACTTTAAAACGGTTAAGATGGTAAACTGTATTAGTGTATTTTACCACAGTAGAAATAATTGAAAAAATAAAAGAGAGAGGTAGAGGGAGATTGGACTACAGAGGCAGAAAGAAGTAAGTAGATGCTATGATTCTGGCTTTGAAGGTGAAAGTGAAAGTCGCTCTGTCGGGTCTGACTCTTTGCAACCCCATGGACTATATAGTCCATGGAATTCTTCAGGCCAGAATACTGGAGTGGGTAGCCTTTCCCTTCTCCAGGGGATCTTCCCAACCCAGGGACAGAACCCAGGTCTCCCGCATTGCAGGCAGATTCTTTAGCAGCTGAGCCACCAGGGAAGGAAGTGGCTAAAAGCCAAGAAATGCTGACAGTTACCAGAACTGGAAGAGGCAAGAAATGGATTCTCCTCTGGAGCCTCCAGAAGGAATCAGCCCTACCAGAAGCTTGGCATTAGCCCTGTAACACTCAGTTCCCACTTCTGGTCTCCAGAAATGTAAGGGAATAAATTTCTGTTGCTTGAAGCCACAAGGCTTGTAGCTTGTTACAGCAGCCATAGGAAACTAATACAGAGAGCTCATTCTATCCCAAGTCTCCTCCAGAACCCAGCAGGGTCTTCAGGGAAGTTAGAGGGGAAAAAAAACTCTTACAGCTAAACAGAGATTATAATACTTTTAGGAGAAAAAACATTTTCAGACTTCTATTGACCATCAGAGGAATCCAGTGAAACTCTTTCGCTCTGGTCTGGCTTTAGAAGGAGGCTATGAGCTGATACTCCCAACCTATTTGCAGCAATGAGAGAATCAACAGCCAAAATTGTCACTTTTTTTCAATTTTTTAAAACAATAGAGTCTGTTATTTCTTTCCTAAATGCATCAGCAGGGCCAGTGGAGAAGGTCTGGAAAGCAACAGCTAAGATTAGCCTGCAAGCTCCCCACAGAGACCTTGAGTGACTGTCAGCTCTGCAGGGAACAGCAGCAAACCCTCACGCAAATGGCCTATAAAAAAGGCCTTGTCAGAGGCACCTTGACCTGCCTGGGCTTCTCTGGTACTCGGATTCCCAGCGGCCCTCCCAGGGTTATGCTCCCTCGCATGATGTATTTCCCCTGCCTTTTTTAGAGCTGCATTATGCTTGCTCCAGGAAACAGCCTCTTCCTTCTCATAAACACAGCCTTGGGTTCCTGACCAAGCTCCCTGCCACTCTGCAGCTCCTTGTCCATCCATCACACCTTGCTGTCACCCTGGCTGCGATTGTGGAGAACTGGTCTGTTTCCAGAGGTGAACCTAGGGTAGGCCGAAGGAAGGGGAAAGCCCTGAGAGCAGCCGAGGGTCACACATACCCCAGTTCCAGCCCGCTGATGAGTTCCCTGGAAGCCGGCTGGTCTGCACAATGAGCAAGCTTTTCCGATGACCCAGAGAGTATGATGGAAAGGTCTTGATAAGGTCACCACCAGAGCTAGGCTTGGCGTCTCCACTCCCTCAGCTGAATGTGCAGTGCCCAGGGATAGACTACGAGAGACTGGGGAGATGTGAAAAGTTCCTTGTAAGCAAGATGGAAATGACTAAGGGTGGGATTTGAAGGGTCAACACAACCACTCCCAAATCAATGTTCCATTGGAACTAACGGTGCACCTGGAATTCTCACCAATGGGAATGTCTCTTTCCCAGTGTCCAGAAAATTCCAAAATCCTTTTTGTTCTTCCTTTACAAAATCTCCCCCAACTGCTTCCTCCCACAAGGCAGACCCTCACATGCCCACCTCCAACTCTGGGCAAAACAAGCAGAGACTGGTCTTGGGAAAGGGAGTTCTTTCCCCAGATCTCTTCCTCCAAGCTGGGAATCCCATACCACCTATTCATCATTGTGTATAAAGCATCCCCCTTTCCTACAGCTCTCTTTTAAGATGCAAAACTCCCTAGAGGAAGAATATTTGGTTTTGAAGTAAGAAGATGAATTACAATCCCATCTCTGTTCATCAGTGCATGGCCTAAAGCAAATCTTTAACTTCGTGGAATCTTGGTTTTCTGCTCAATGCGTGATAGTGCTCAGTGGTGTCTGACTCTTTGCAACCCCGGGGACTATAGCTTCCTTAGAAGTATGTGCTGTTAGTCACTCAGTCATGTCCAATTCTTGTGACCCCATGGACTGTAGCCTGCCAGGCTCCTCTGTCCATGGGATTGTCCATGGATTTTCCATGGGTTGCCATTTCCTCCTCCAGGGGATCTTTCCAGTGCAGGGATGGAACATTTGTCTCCTGCATCTCCTGCACTGGCAGGTGGGCTCTTTACCACAAAGTCACCTGGGAAGCCCTTTCTGGTCTGTAAAATAAGAATATTAAGATCTTCCCTAGCTACCTCACAGCTAAGGTTGATTTAAAGACAAAATATTAAAGATGTATATACTCTTCAATATGTATATTTTTTTTAATTCCCAGCAACTTTGAGTGGTTTTTTTGGGTCCCTAGAGAAAGGACAAGGGTGCTGGGTCCCTCAGGACAAGGAGTTTGCCGAGTTCCACTATTTGTCTCAGAGAAGTGTCATAACTCTATCACGTAGTTTTATAAACATATGAAATATACATACAAAATAAACATAACATCTCATAATTGTAACATCACATAACATCTCATAACATCTCATAATTGTAACATCTCATAATGTAACATCTCATAATTGTAACATCTCATAGTCTCATAATTGTAACATCTCATAATGTAACATCACATAATTATATATGTGTGTGCATATATATATATATATAAATATATAAAATCACTTGTAATAATACTAGATTAAGGAGAAAACTGAGGAAGAGTGGTTTTACTAAAATCTAGAAAAATGTATGTCAGGTAAAATGTCACAAATGCCAGAAAGTATGTTAAAATCCTCAGCAGAGAAAACGAAATAAATGAACTGAAATGAGAAAATGTTAATAATTTTTAAATCTCAGTGGTATATATACAGATGTTCATCATGATATTTTAATATTCTACCCACTTTTACATTTCAAATTTTTGTAATAAAAGTTTTAATGTGTTTAAGCCATTGTAGAAGTAATAATAGAGAAAATGTTCATCATATGTTATTAACTTTTTTAAAAATTGAATTAAGAAAAAATATAGTAGTATGTTAACATATTTGTATCAAAAAAGAGAAGAAAAGAAATGTAAATTATAGTAGTACCAGTAAATGCCCCCCAAATTGTAACTTGGTTGTTGCTGGTTGGGGTTATGGTTGTTTTTAAAATAGTTTTATTTTGCTTTTCTGTATTTGATACATTTTATCTAGCAATCATTTACCTTTTGTATAATTAGATCATCAAAAATATTATTTAAAACTAAACCTATAAAGCCCACTAGATGGAAGAATATTTCAGAGATTGAGAATAACCTATATTGGTTACATGTATACCACATTGTCTGTATCCACTCATCCACTCATGGATATTTATTTCCATATTTTGACTCTTCTGAATAATGCAAAACAGGCATTTTATATATTTGATGGATATAAATTATGGATATAAAGTATAAATTGATATAACCTTTTGAGTGTGCAACTTGGCAATACCTATTAAAATTCTAAATGTTTAATAAAAACTAAAAATCTTAAAGAGTGAGGGAAAAGATTAGGAAA
The DNA here is from genome assembly GCF_023091745.1 of Budorcas taxicolor. Lineage (NCBI taxonomy): Eukaryota > Metazoa > Chordata > Mammalia > Artiodactyla > Bovidae > Budorcas > Budorcas taxicolor. The sequence continues at coordinate 20,163,863 of NC_068932.1, forward strand.
TAAAGCCTTCAAAAGAAAAAGAGACAGTAAATCAACTATACTTCAATAACAAAAGAGAAAGAAAAGAGATGAGATAACATAAGGGTTCATCACTAGTGTATTGGTTGATTATATTTTGGTTCATCCACACAATGGAGTGCTATGCAGAGGTATATTAAACAACAGCAACAAGAAAGTGCTATTTGGCGAGGAGATAGGTGCGAAATGCTACTATCTGTGCAAAAAGCAAGAAGGAAGAAAAAAGGATATGTGCTTACCTGCTTTTATGTGCACAAAATGCTTCTGAAAGCCACGTTTTATTTCTTAACTGGGTAGTGAGTCCATAAGCAGTTATGTCATGGCACTTGCTATTAAACCTGTATTTGCATAATGCCTTCTCGATATTTCAGTACACACACACTACTGTACAGACAGAAAAAAATTCATAATCTCAATAACTATGTGCAACAAATGTTAATAGTTTTGAGTATTTCTTGTCATCTTTTTTCTGTGCATTTTCCATAATTGAGATGACACTGTGCTTAAATTTTGATAGACTGTTTAACAAATAAGCATCTTGTATTACTATACTCTTTGTATATTTATCGTTTTAAGAACCATTGTAATAATGCATTGAAATTTTTATGTTTCAAAGAGCATAGTCCTTGGTAATAACAAGGACTGACTCTTCATGCTGGGGGAAGCTTTGAAAATGCTTTTGAGGTGATCGAGAGTATCACACATCCCACATCACCCTGTCAAATCCCCACCCTCCTTCAAGGCCCAGCTCAAATCCCACCTCCTCCATGAATCTTTCCCTGACTGTCCTCCATAGAAGCCTCCTTCTTTAGCCTTCCAAGGTATTTATCTATTCTGTCTCTTTTTATAGCTACTCAGATTCATTTCTTTTCTTCCAGGTACACTATAAATTCTAAGGGACAGAGACCCATCTCTAGAGGGCCTGGAAAATACTAAGTGCCCCTTAAGTAATATGTAAATAAATTTGAAAAGCTGCTTTTCTTACTCTTTGCTTTAACATCCTGTATTACCAATACTGTTTGTCTATATAATTGTCACTAATGAGTTTTCACCCAAATCGGAGGTTTGCAAATGGAAACACGTTCTATAATTGCCATATTCAGAAATCAGGTCCATGACCACTCCTGCTGTCCCTGATAGTAGATTTGATATTTGCTTTGAAGGTTGAATTAAGGAATGTTTGAGCTCTAAAATAACAACTGTGTTTACTGAGGGCCCATTGTGTGCCAGATACCAGCCAAAGTAGTTTGTGTGCCCCTGTGATGTAATTCTCCAGAAACACTATGAGTTAAAAGTTATTTAGTTTCCCTGTTTTACATCTGAAGACACGGAGTCTCTTGCCCAGGGTCAACCAGCTTATATGTGGAAGAATTAGGACTCCAACCCAGATCTACCTGTGTCTCACATGCCTCACTTCTGGGCAAAGCTGCCTCCCCAGAAGTAAATGTATAAAATCTAAATCTTGATCTCTACCTCCCAGTTCTATATTGCAAAGTGAATTCTCCACCAAATGGGTGGCACTTGTGAATTAATATTTTTATTGATAAATACAAAAGAACAGGTAGTGTTTAAGAGGGAAATAAAAAATCCATAATTTTACCACCTGATAAATGCTATCATTTTGGAGACTCTCTTCCAGGCTTTTCCTATGTGTGTATCTTATAAAGAAAAAAAAATCTTTCAGACATTTTTGCCTTTGCTTTTAAGCAGAGGAGTCTGTTTAGTGGTAAAGACAAGTGTGGCATCAAAGACAAATGTCAGCTTTCTTGCAGTTTTGCCTGGGACTCATCTTGCATCAGATGGAAGCCTGGAAATAGGACAAAGATAAAGCATAGTTAACAGGGAGTTGATTTCCTGCACAAACACAGCCTGCAAGTAGCAGGGGATTCCTGGATGAGGACAGAGGGCATAAGGTAATAGCATTTGCTTGTGCTTCAAGTGTCATACGGAGAAGGCAATGTTAACCCACTCCAGTACTCTTGCCTGGAAAATCCCATGGATGGAGGAGCCTGGTGGGCTGCAGTCCATGGGGTCGCACACGACTGAGCGACTTCACTTTCACTTTTCACTTTCATGCATTGGAGAAGGAAATGGCAACCCACTCCAGTATTCTTGCCTGGAGAATCCCAGGGGCGGGGGAGCCTGGTGGGCTGCCATCTATGGGGTCACACAGAGTCGGACACGGCTGAAGCGACTTAGCAGCAGCAGCAGCAGCAAGTGTCATATGTTGTGTCTGCAGCTACTGAATGTGCAGCAAAGAGTAGACAATGTTGGATTTAGCTGCATTCTTAATTCTTAATTGTTCAGCTACTGGAAGTCCATTCTTCCAGGAAAGACACCAGGCAAGTATGTCTTCCCGCCTTCCAGCCCTCTCCCCTTCTCTCCACTCTTCCCCCCGCCCTCCACACCCCTTTCTCTTTCCTTTCTCCTCTCCTATCTCTCTCTTTCTGATAGACAGAATAATGGTCTCTAAAGATGCCCATACCCTAACTCCTGGAACCTATGAATATGTTACCTTACATGGCAAAGTTGCACTGTGATTATGGGTATAGACCTTGATATGGGGAGATTTTCCTGGATAAACAAGGTGAACCCAACCTAATCACATGAATCCTTAATAACACAGAAGTTGTTCCCAAGTGTGGTCAGAGGGAATCAGCGAGATGGCAGATAAGAAGCACTTAGTCTGTTATTACTGGTTTTGAAGACAGAGGGAGGGGGCTATTAGCCAAGGAACGTAGGCAGCCTCTAGAAGTTGGAAAAGGCAAGAAAGTGGATTCCCCCCAGAACCTCCAGAAAAGCTACCACTTTGATTCTGGCCCAGTGAGACCCGTGTTAGATTTCTAACTTAGAGAACACTAAGGCAATAAATTTGTGTTGTTTTATGTTGCTCACTTTGCAGTAATTTGTTGCAGCAGCAATAGAAAACTGATTCTGTTTTCCCCTACCCTCTCTCTCTTCTTTTTTCTCCTTCTGCTGTCGTGTCTTTATTGACTAGTGTGTGTGATTGTGGGCTTCCCTGATAGCTCAGTTGGTAAAGAATCCACCTGCAATGCAGGAGACCCCAGTTCGATTCCTGGGCCGGGAAGATCCGCTGGAGAAGGGATAAGCCACCCACTCCAGTATTCTTGGGCTTCCGCTTCTTTCTCCTGTCCTTTGTATGTCCTTGTGTGTGTGCTCAGTCACTCACTCATGTCTGACTCTTTGCAACCCCACTGAATTCCTCAAACAGAGACCACCTTCTCAAGCTCAGTCACTGCAGCAAGTTCCCGGGACGTCAGTCTCCAGATTCTGAAATCTACTCATCTCAAAAACCAAACAAGAAAAGAAACAGAAACTCCAGCCTTCATTCTTTGGCTGAAGAGACTGAAGACAGAAATCTTGTCTGTCTTGTTTATTGCTTAATTTCCAACACTTAGAACAGTGTTTGGTACATAGTACTACCTCAGTAAATATTTGTTGATGGTTGTTTTCTTGATTAAATAAAAAACTTGTATTTTCCCCAAGCCATGTGCCACAGCCATTTGCTGCTACTGACTCTGAGTCTCATCATTCCTAAAGGGAGAGGGGTGAATGCAGGGGACCCACTGGGATTAAATTAGTGTTGAAATTGACCCAGGAGTAGCTCTGCTTAGCCAATGAGGACTTTGTTAAGTATAGTTTATGCTGTGCTTGGTGGCACATGATTAAGGAAGCTGACTTAATCATTCAACCAACATTGAGTCTGCTATGTGCCGCACTCTCTGCCCTGCTCTAATGGCATAAAGATAACTGGACACCGTCACTGCCATCCCAACACTGACAACCTAGGAATAGCTTGTCGGCTTCTTTACTATGTGGTGGACAGTCTTTTACATACCAGGACTTCATTTAAATCTAGAACAATGATTCAGAGAAAGATATTATTAGTCTCATTTTAGGATAAGAAAACTGAGCCCAGAAAGTTAACTTATATAAATGGCAAGTAAGTGATATCTACCCACCTGGAATCCATGTCTGCCTGACGCCAAAAGCATATAATTACTACTTACGCTGGACTGGAAGAAGCACAAGCTGGAATCAAGATTGCCGGGAGAAATATCAATAACCTCAGATATGCAAATGACACCACCCTTATGGCAGAAAGTGAAGAAGAGCTAAAGAGCCTCTTGATAAAAGTGAAAGAGGAGAGTGAAAAAGTTAGCTTAAAGCTCAACATTCAGAAAACTAAGGTCATGGCATCTGGTCCCATCACTTCATGGGAAATAGATGGGGAAACAGTGGAAGCAGTGTCAGACTTTATTTTTTGGGGCTCCAGAATCACTGCAGATGGTGATTGCAGCCATGAAATTAAAAGACGCTTACTCCTTGGAAGGAAAGTTATAACCAACCTAGATAACATATTCAAAAGCAGAGATATTACTTTGTCAACAAAGGTCCATCTAGCCAAGGCTATGGTTTTTCCTGTGGTCATGTATGGATGTGAGAGTTGGACTATAAAGAAAGCTGAGACCAAAGAATTGATGCTTTTGAACTGTGGTGTTGAAGAAGACTCTTGAGAGTCCCTTGGACTGCAAGGAGATCCAACCAGTCCATCCTAAAGGAGATCAGTCCTGGGTGTTCATTGGAAGGACTGATGTCGAAGCTGAAACTCCAATACTTTGGCCACCTGATGGGAAGAGCTGACTCACGGGAAAAGACTCTGATGCTGGGAAGGATTGAGGGCAAGAGGAGAAGGGGTCGACAGAGGATGAGATGGCTGGATGGCATCACCAACTCGATGGACATGAGTTTGAGTGAACTCCGGGAGTTGGTGATGGACAGGGAGGCCTGGCGTGCTGTGATTCATGGGGTCGCAGAGTCAGACACGACTGAGCGGCTGAACTGAACTGATACTATATAGTGACTTGTAGTTTACAAAGCACTTTTATGACACCTTATCTCACTTACTCCTCCCAATAAGTTTACGAAATATGCATTGCTGTAACCATTTTGCCAAAGAGAAAATTCAAACTCAACTTATTTGTCCAAGTCACAGAGTTCTTAAGTGACAGAAACAGAACTGGAACCCAAATCTTTTGAATCTAGACCCTACTTTCTTTCCAGTCTTTCTTGTTTTTATTATTCTCTGAATTCTGCACGCAGATCCACCTGCTCTCTATGAAAATAGGCTCTGTGACCCTGATAGAAACATGTGTGGAAATGCAAAGTAAGGCAAACAGTACTGCTAGAGCTCAAGCTCATACCAAGTGACAATGTATTAGTTAGAGCTGTGTATCTTCTATGCTGTCATTTGTAATAACTTGCTTGATCCAGGACCAGTAATTTCATAACTATCTCAAATGTCATGGGTTTATCTTACACATTTGTTACACCTGGAACAACTCCCACTTTTTCAATAGTTTAACATTAAAACTGTGCTCATCAATAGAAAAGACAAGTCCCCAACTAGCCAATATGCTATAAACTCTTCTTCCCTCCCAGTAAGATTTCTATGCCTTGGTGATTACACAAACATCAGATCATGGCTGGGTCAAACACTTATCAAGTATGTTTAAGATTTAGTAGTGACAAGAGAGAGTGAGAAAATACCTTAAGGGTAGTGATCACCTCTTTACTCATTTCTATACCTTTCATAGCATCTAGGACAAGGCATTCATGGCATTCATTGAATGAACGAGTGAGTGAATGCTCCAGTGAAAGCCCCAATGATGCCAACATGGGAAGACTGTAAAGGAGCTCAGAGTATTGGAAGCAGAAAGGAGGCCTGTGCAAGAGCTGATGGAGAAGTTTATATAAAGTTGTAAGGTTGTGGCTTGCTACAACCTATAAATTAACTGAACCAGTTAATTTCTGAAATCTTTTGGAGCCTCTGCTAGCATATTGGTATCCTTTATCAAAATCTTCCAATCCTGCCACTAACTTCCTGGTGTTCTCCCATGCCCCAGCTTGCTGTGCCCACCAAGTCCATGTGTACCACCTCCAAGTAGTCTGCAAGGAAGCAGTAATGCTGCTTTCCCATTCCACCCCTCAGCTCTCCAAGGATCTTCCTATCATTATCCAAGCAACCAACCACAGAGCTGACGCTACTCAGTAAAGTCCAGATGCAGTGACTCTCACACTTTGTGTGAAAACACTACTCAGAGAATTCAGCTTAAAATACAGGTTTCTGGGATTTCCCTTGTGGTCCAGGGGCTAAGACTCTGCTCCCAGCACAGACAGTCTGGGTTCAATCCCTGGTTGGGGAGCTAGATCCTACATGTTGTTGTTGTTTAGTTGCTAAATCATGTCTGACTCTTTAAGACCCCATGGACACAGTCCACCAGGCCCCTCTGTCCTGCAAGGCAAGAATACTGGAGTGGGTTGCCATTTCCTTCTCCAGGGTATCTTCCTGACCCTGAGAACAATCTCCATCTTCTACTTGGCAGGCGAATTCTTTCTCTCTGAGCCACCTGGGAAGCCCAGACTCTATTGTCACAACTAAAGATCCTGCATGCTGCAACTAAGACCCAATGCAGCCAAATAAATAAAAATACTTTTAAAGGAAGTTTTCTAGATCCACCTACAGATTACATCCTAGAAGATGTAATTTTCTAACAAACACCCCTAGAAGGTTCTGATGCAGGTGATACAAAGAACACTCTTTGAGATGAAGTGGTCTAGATTTTGATCCTAGATCAATGGTTCATAACCTGGCAGTTTATGAACTCCCCCATTCCCCCAAGCTGAGGATAGAATTCAGGGGCCCCATGAACTTAAAGGGGAAAATACATCTTTATTTAATCAATTAATACAGTAGCACCTATATTATTATATGCCTATTTTTTAATATTTTGACAAATATACTTCAATATTATTATATGCATTTAATTTTATGCATTTAAAATATTATTCTGACAGGAGGTCTATAGTCTTCCCCAGACTCTCAAAATTATAAGCGGTCCTTGGCCAAGAAAAACAGTTAAAAGTCCCTGCTGTAGATAGAGCTAATTATGCCAAAGGGCCACACCGACTTCTAGCATCCTTTTGCTTCCTGTTTTTTCTCTGTTGCCCCTCCCTCAAAGCTAACCTTTCTACCAGGTGGAAGCTATCACAAGAACCACTGAATTCTCAGGGCTGAAGAAGCAGCAGCCTCTCTGCAGGGACTTCTTCCTGAAAGTAACTTTGGCAAAGGTTAGGAGGGGTGGGGTTCTCCCGAAGCTTCCCTTGGCCTGGAGACCTTGTCCCTTTGTTTTCTCCATCAAACTGAGACACATTTCCTAGTTCAAAATCTACTGTTTCGTCAATATAAATATTGACTTGAGGGGATAAGAGAACCACACTCTAGAGGAGTAAAAACTTCCTGGAACAGGTCACTAGACACTCATCAGAAATAGAAATTCAGAGAGATGGAGAGCCAGGACTGTCTGCTGGGCTGTGTGCCAGGACCAGCATCCTCACTTGATTACATACATCGTCTGGCCCAAGAGGAAACAAGGTGGGCATTTCCTTTTGGAAAGAGAAGCAAAACCAAGGCTGGCCAAATGAGACCTCAGAACACAGACGTTGGGACAGTGCCCCCCAATTACAAGTCTCCTGTGCTTTCTAGACTGCTAAGTAGCTGCTGAAAGCCCTATCCAGTTTACAAATGAGGCAGTAAGTAGCCTGGAAAACAAGTATTCTGGCCCCTGGCACCATCTCCACTGGATGCTCTCTGCTCAGAGCTTCTGGAGAGCTGCAGAGTTTATCTATGCATCCACAGCAGGAAAGAGATCGGCATTCCTGGGCTTGTAACTAAGAAAATTAATGACTAGGCTAGACGCGTCCTGGGGACTCCCGACTCTCAAAGTCCTAACACCCCAGGGCGGGATTTCTAGGGCAGGGGGGAATGCCCCACCTCTGGCTTTGGTCAAGACTGGGATTTCTTAGAAGGTTGGAGGGCCAATCAGCGGCCATAAATCTTAAAGACCCTTTACCGTTTTACAAGCGAGTTCTCTGGGGCTGCTCTTTTCCCTCTTGCGGTCTATTTACAACGCAAAATCTCCTTGTTAATGGACCTGGGATAATGGTGTTTACTTAACCGCGATAAAGCGCTCAGCTTCCTGGGGGAGCGGCTGTAAAATGTCCTGGAGGTAGGGGTGGTGGGGAGGCGCCGTAAAAGCGAGCTCTGGAAGGGCCAGGGCACCAGGTTTTCTTCCAGGCCCGCCCCAGCCCTCCACCCCGCTAAGCCCAGCTGAGCAGCCCAGGCCCCGAGGGTGATTTCGGTTCCCACATAAATCACCAGCGCCAGAGTCTCGGGAAAAGGCGCATTTTTCATTGCTGGTTGCAGGGCAACTCCCGACAGCGAACGAGAAACAGAAGTTGTCTTTAGATAAACCGTTTACCGGAGCGTGCGTCCTGGCAGCGCGGCCCCCAAAGCACAGGGCAACCGGGTCCCGACGCCGCGCCTCCGCCAGCTCAGCACCTCTCAGGGGCCCCAAGAAATAACCAAACCGTCCAAAGGGCCTGGCTCCATGTCCTCCCTGCAGAGTAGAGAAAGGAAGAGGCAAGAGGGAAAGAAAAGGAGAACCTCAGGGTCTGGGGAGACTGGAGACCTGTGCACGAAGATTCTAGAGACCCAAGATCTGAGACTCCAATTCCACATTTACTAGCTGTGTGATCCCGAACGAAGGACTTTCTCTCTCTGAGCTTCAGGAATCTTCATTTATAAAACGACAGAAAAAGTTACCTTACTAATTGATGTTCAAAATTAACAAATTAAGGTACTTCCCTGGTGGTCCAGTGGCTAAGGCTCTGAGTTCCCAATGCTGGAAGCCCAGGTTCGATCCCTGGTCGAGGAACCCGCATGCCACATCTAGGACCCGGTGTATTCAAATAAATAAATAAAAATTTTTAAAAATAACAAACCAAATACTTGTATAATCTGTAAAGCCGAAGTTATTAATCAGAGGTCCATGGATGGGCCTAAAGGGGTCCGGGAAACCCATGGAATAACTGACAAACGGTTCCATCCTTCTGAGGGAGAGGGTTCATAGCTCACATCACGGTTCTGAACGGGTGCAGGAACGTCAGAACTTTAAGAAGCATCGCGCTAGTTCTGAAGCGCGCCTGCATGGTTAAGAGTCAGGGTTCTGACACTGGCTCTGAGCCTTTGCTGAAGCCTCCTGTTTCCTTTTCTGTAAAATGGGATAATAGTTCTTAGGCCTGTTATGGAGTGTAAAAATGCTTGGCATGGTGTCTGGCACATAGTAAATGCTAACCAAACGTTAGATATTTTTATGCATCAACCCTAGCCCTGTAAGCAGAGATGCCTTAAACCCAGGAATTCCAAGCCTAGCCTTTTCGAGCTCGTTGCTGCCAAGATCCCAGACACCAGCCTGCTGCCAGATGGTGGGCCTTCCCACTGCTCAGAGGTGGGTGCCCAGGCTGCGTGTTGCTCCGGATTACCCAGGTGGCACAAAGGTGCTGTGGGGAGCTGCGCGCTCGCCGGCTGCCACTCTTCGAAGGGCCGCCAGGAGCCCGGGGCTCAGTCATAATCCGGATTTGGAGGCCGAAGCACTAAACTGGCCGCCACCGATAGGGTGAATCAAAGCGGCCGCCATCCTGGTAGCTCCAGGTCTTGTTTACTTGTGGACGTGTGCGCGCACCCAAGCGGGACGACCTCGAATTTGGAGTCGGCCTTGAGAGAGGAGAAGTAGGAGCCCCCTCCTCTCCCACCCCCTTCCCCTCCACCCCGCAGGCACCTCCAGCCTCCACCCCTCCGGAGGCCTAGGCTTCCTATCGCGGGCAGACACGTTTCCTTCCCTCCTAGGGTCAGAGGTCGAGCCCAGGAGAGGCCTGCTCCCTCTTCCCAGGAGGCCCACCCCGAGCGTCGGCCCGGAGCCCCGTTTCCAGCCGCGCCTCCTTCCCCGCTCCCTGCCCTCCATCCATTAGTGTAATCCTTTGTCCAAACACTGCGGCCAGGACGGCCAGACGTTGGTGTAAACAGACCCGGGGGACTATTCTAACGATATAAATAAAATAACCATTAATAGCGCAAATTGTTCGATGAGCTGGAGGCCGAGCACCCTGGACTCCTGGCTTGCTGGGGTTTGTGTACATAGCGCGGACACCACGCATCCGTCAGGTAAACCGAGCGCAGGTGAGGTCCCCGCAGGCGCGTCAGCGGGACCGGCTGGTGACACGCACAGGGCAAGACACGCACGCGGAGAATGCCGCGTGAGTTCACCTAAGCGCCCAAGCCCAGCCTCAAACCTGGCGCCACAGGATTACGCCGGCTCTTCTCCAAAAAGTGGCGCTCCCAAGCGTCCAGCCACGGGCCCCAGGGGCGCCATCCGGCCGCGTCCGCAGCAGCTTCGATGCCCCCAGGGACGCAGAGCTCACACCCAGAAACGGAAAAGATAGCATCCACTAGTCCCGGAGTTAATCATAATAAACTAACATTTATTGAGCGTTTATTGTGCCAGGCACCATACCAAGTGGTTCACAGGGGTAATCTCCTTTAACCCTCAGAGCGACCTATGAGGTGGGTACTTTGACTATTTCCAGTCCTACGAAAGCAAGACTCAGAAGTCAGGAGTCCGCCTGGAAACAGAGTGGGACAGAATTTGAACCCATCACTCTGTTCTAGGAAGCGCAGCGCGCACACCCGAGGTTCCGACACTTGATCCAGTTCCGCCGGACCGGGTTTCCAGAGGCTGGAGACTGGCTCCAGAGTGTCCCCGGCCCCGCCGGGTTGCGGTGGTTTGTTTCCCAGTGGGAAGTTCCTTTTTCTGCGAAGGGCGTGGGCAGAGTGGCCTGAGAGGCCCGGACAGAGGCGAGGGGTGGGGCGCACCTCGAAAAGCCTGGGAGCTCGTTCCCTGGGAGTGGGGGCTGGCGGCGCTCCCTGGACTGTGGAGGGGACTCCTCTGATATTAGGGCTGCAGGAGCCGCTCCCACATCGAGGCGGCCCACGGGCTAAGCTGTCAGCTCAGGGACACCGGGAAGGTCTCCCGGGGGGGCAGGTAGCCCTGGAATCCTGGTTCCTGGAGTCGGGCAGGAGCAGGACGTTCTTTGCTGCCCACCCCTGCGGTGGAGCCGCAGCGTCTGCAGGCCTGGAAGTTTTGCATCCACCCCCTTATCTGCTTTGTGACCTTGGACAAGTCATTTTATTTCTGGACCTCAATTTCTATGGCTCTAAATTGAAGGGAGAGGAACAAAAATCTGTTTCATAGGAATGTTGTAACAATCATATCATGCCTGTGATTTTTTTGTGTATCGGGTGGGAAGCTTATAATCACGATTAGTATTAACTCCAGGGCAAGAGCCTCAGAAGGCAAAGAAGAAGGCGGCAGCCCCTCTTCTTTTTGAAGAGAAAGCAAGAAAGAGGGAGATGGTGAGAAAAGAAGCAGCTCAGAGGGGTTGCTGGCAGCCAGAGGAGAGGTGGGGGGGGGGGGGAGGTCCATGCGCCCCTGCCCCATCCCCAGCCAGTTTATCTTCCAGACAGTTTCCAGTCAATCCCACCCCCCGGGCACATTCTTCTTGGGAGCTGTGGACTACCACTTAGGCCTTGCAGAAACATTTGAGGAGGGGAGAAGAAGGACTGTCCAGTACCTAGCAGGAATTGGCAAAAGCAGAGAGAAGTGCCTGGGCAGTGCAGCCCACACAACGGTTCTCAGGCTGGTAACCCTGGGGCTGCCCAGGAAAGGGAGAAGGGTGGAGAAAGGAAGTTGAATATGGAAGGCAAGGAACTTAACAATCTTGGGCTAGTTTCCTCACCTCTCAGCCTCAGTTTCCTCCTCTGTAAAATGGTTACATTAATAGGGCCATAGTCAAGGATTCTGTTAGAAGAAGCAGAAACAATAACAATGGTGAACAATTAAGGAGCCTTCACAAAATGCCTGGCGCTCTTCTCTGATCTCCATACCCTTGAGTCTCCCCGCCCTACCCATGTGGCTTACCTATGGGTTGACAGTTTATGTGAGAGTTGATCATGAAGCCATACCACAGTGCTTGTAGAAAAGCCATCCATGAACAGTAGCTAATGTTATCAATATGACCATTGCTCGTGAGAGTATTACAGTTATTATTATCAGCAGTATTATTCCGATTATTACTGCTGCTCCTTCCCAACTGTGAGGTGGTCTTCGTGAACTCCTCTTTATGAAAAAGAAAATAGGTTCAGAGAAGGTAACACAGCAGATCTGGTCCACACACAGAGATTAGAAACCATGTGAATTTGAAGGCCAGACTTTCTTGCCCATGCCAGAAGGAAAAGGAGAGAAAAAGTGCTGGTGTTTCTTGGTTGAGAAGGACGCCCACCACTGGGGTAGGTCCGGGACAGCAGATTTATTTACATTCCAGCAAGGACACTAATTGGCCAGATCTTTATCTAAACATGATAACAATGACATGAGACTTTGGGGATTTGTTTACTGCAGCTAAAAAATGATGCATTTGTGGGAGAGGGAAGCTTGGCCTGGGTGCGGGATTTGTTTGCTGTGGCTCAAGAGAGTGGGAGAGGGGGAGGCTGTTGGTGGTTCTGAAGGTATATCCTAAACCTTCAATGATTAAGAGAACTAATATCCTTGTTTGGGGACCAAAAAAAAACACAAAACCTTGCAAAGTTTGATTGATAAATAATGCTTTTTTTCCCCCAAGTGAAAAAACGGACACCCAAGAATACTGCTGTCTGATCTCAACTCAGTGGAGGAAAGATTCACAGCCTCCCTCTTTGGGTTTGGCAATCACCCCTCACACCCACCCTCAGCCACCAGCACAGGAACATTTACTACACAAGAGGGCTCTGTAAGTGCTTCCCTTCTATCGTTTCTTTAATCCTGACTGCAGGCCTATAAAGTCTACACCATTATTATCTCCTTTTATAGGTGAGACAACTGCTGCTTAGCAAGGCTGAAGGACTGCCCGAGGTCACAAGACTACAGTATAGGTAGAACATGGCTCCAAGCCTCTCTGGTGGACTCCAGGGTTGATGCTTTGGCCTAAGATAGGTGTGATTATGATTTAAAGAAAGCCCCATCTTCCTCGGATCCAACCCCAAAGGCAGTCTCCTCACTCTGTGTGCTCTCTCCTGCAGAGAAGAGTTTCATTGGTGCCAACTCTCACACAAGCATGCTTGTGTGGTTTGAGTACCTACAAGCTTACTGGCTGTAGGAGGTGTAACATGCTCATATGTGCCCACATCCATGCTCACTTGCTTTGCGTGTGGGCACAATTACATACACACACAAACACAGGCCACCCTCTCTATTATACTAATGGGTGAATGGGTGTGTATTTTTTTAAGTATAAATTGCAGTATAATTTCAATGTGGTTTTTATTACTTTCAAGAACACACACAGTCATTACAATTCTGGTAATAAAATCTATTCCCTCTTCTCTGACTGCAAATTAGACAGGTCCTTATGGGACCACTTTGTACAAGACTAATTGTAATGATACCATAAATTGCCTGTATGGAAATAGTGCATCTGATTGTCATGGAAGCTAGTTCTCATCTTGGATCATATAAACATTTCTCTCCAAATCTCATGTCACTGCCAGTAATTCACATGGTGAGGGGAAAACGAGGGAGGGGAATTCAGAATGAGTGTTAGCCCAGCCCTCCTGTTTTGACCACACTCTACTGTGGAAGCTACATTTATGGGGAGTCCTGCATGCCTTCTTCCCCCTGCCTATCCACCTGTGCACATACTGTTGTCTTCACACAGGAAGTCACCTTCCTTTTCATTTAAAGAGAAAGATACATCCATAGAAACATATATGTGAGGGAGGTCTGCATCTATCTGTTGGAAACCCATATTTATTAGAGTAATGCACCCTCAGAAATGTAGTTGCAGATGGGAGGTAAAAGGGTAGAAGTTGCCAGCTGCTCTACCTTGCAGCTGGGGACCCTGTCTCTTCTCCAAAAGGCAGTGTCTTAGTTGTCCCACTGGCCCCAAAGCAGCGAGGTAGGCCAGGAGTGCTCAGGGTGCCCCTGCTGGCTAGTGTGAGAGCCAGGGCCCCCCTGTCCTCTCCCAGATTTAGTCCCCTGTGTTTTAAGGCAGTCCCTGAAACACTTCCCAGCTAAGGTGATTCCAAGGCTAAATGGCCCCTTAATCTAGTAGGATTGGCAGGAAAAAAAGAGGAGAGAAGGTCAGTCCAACCTGCTCTAGCCTGTGTGGAGTGGGGGAGGGGGTCAATCCTGGTCTGGGAGCCCCCATCTGTGCTCTCAAGGGATGCTTGGGGCCCAGGCCTTATGGCCATCTTCAACTCTGCTGTGATCCTCTCCAGGCTGCCACAATAGAAGGAAACGGAGGCTCTGCAGGATCTGCCTGCAGTGGGAATTTCCACAGGGAGGGTGGCCAAGCTCGCCATCTGGAGCCCCACAGGCTCATCAGGACCCATGGCTGAGGCTGCTGGGGGTTGGGGGCTGGGAGGTGGGAGAAGTCCCACAGGCTCCAAGGGTAAAGAGGAGCATCACTATCACACACCCGAGGGTGCCTGGGCATTTTTACCTGCAGCTCCTGAGACAGAGTGGACATTCCACAGGGGTGGAAAGAGGGAGGGGGCCTGGGGCTCAGGAGTGGGGACCTCTGGTGCAAGGGTCTGTGGCCCTCCATACCAAACACCTGCAAGGTCCAGGGACAAAAAAAGCAAGAAAATCATGGAGTTGAAAAGGGGAAAGGGAATGAAATAAAATGGGGGAAGGGAGGAGGGCGTGAGGAAATAACGGAGAGTGAAACAGGTGGGGGATAAGGAGGAGGCCGGGGAGAGAAGGTGAAAGAGAAAGGAGGTGGGGGAAGGGTGGTCAGGAAAAGCGTGGAGTGAGGAAGTAAAGGAGCGGAGCGGGGGAGTAAGAGATGGGCCCAAAGAAAGAGAAAGACTGGCTGTGAGAGGGAGGATGACCACTGAAGTTCTGGGGTCCCGCCTCGGCATCTCTCCTAGGCCCCTGGGTGCCGCAAGCTGCAAGAGGTAAAGAGGTCCTTCTCTCGGGTTGGCGGGAGTGAGGAAAGGTCCAGCGGAATCCGAGAACCTACTGTTCAAGGACAGAGGTCCAGCCGGTGTCTCCCCGGGGCTCCTCGCTAGGGCCCCGGGCTCTTGGCCAGCAGCCGCAAAGAGACGCGCGGAGAAGCCCGGGAATCCGGGTCCCAGCCAGCGCGGCCGAAGTGCTCGGGCTTCAGAGAGACGCGGCGCCCTTGGCTGCAGGGCTCAGCGAGGCCTGGCAACCTGACAGACACCCCAGCCTCGAGGTAGCCGAACTCTTGACCTCCGACCCGACTCACCTGCGTCTCTGCAGGGCGAGGCCGCCAAGTTCCGAGATCTGGAGCTGCGGGACTGGACCTGGCTCCCCGCGCGCGTCACGCTTTCTGTCCCTGTGGCTGTGCGCTCTGGCGCGCCCCAGCCGCCTGGGGCCTCGGTCCTTTCCAGGTTGGGTCCCCGGCCGTTCGGAGCAAAGTCAGTAGTCCACGCTCTTCCACCCCCAATTCCCCGCAGGGTCACGCAAGATGGGACTATCCCAGGGCAGTGGTAATTGTTGGGTGCCCCCAGAGCTTCAGGGAACCAAGGGCAAGTGGGCCTCTAGGCCCGCAGATAAGATCGCCCAACAACGGAGCGAAGGTCCCGGTGCACCTTCGGAATCGCTCTCCCGGTGCCGACCAGAGAGCGGGAACTCCAGGCTGCATACAATGGGGGCGGGATAAGGCGTTACTTAAAACGACAAGGCTTCAGCAAGAGTTTCTTTCCAAGTGAGAAAGGCTGTGTTGTTGCTGTTCCTCTTCTTCTCAAACGTTTTGAAGTTATTCGCTCCAACTTGACCCCCAGGGAGATATGGGAGAAGAGTTCTGCGTCCGAGGAGGACGAGATTCTTCGGTTTGCCGTTGAGAGTAAAAAAGATCGCGCTAGAAGAGTCACGAAAAAAAAATCTCTACTTCTTGCGCATGATAACCACATCCCTCCTCGAAACTAGTGCTTCGAGCAAGGAGGTGCTCGGGTTTAAGTGAATTAATTCTCTAAAGACTGCAGCCGCCCTTCTGAAGTCAGATTGTATTTTAAACGGTCTAAGGACACCGAAATTTCGATACAGGAAGTTAAACACACTTTAAAAAAAAAAAGTTAAGGAATGCACCCAGAATTCCAATTTAATCCCCAAGTTAAAACTGCTCACTGCACTCCCAAATAACACACGCAAATAGTACAAATAAATGTCTGTGTATAGGCATCTTTTATTTACGTGTTTTTGTTTGAAAAAATATCGACTTTCACTCAACAAAGTTAGCTTTTCTGATTTCTGTGTTTTATTGGCAAAACAACTTTTTTATAACAAAAGCTTTATTTATATTGTTAACTTAAAATTTTTTGGAGTGAAGCAGATACACATAGATATGAAAGGTCTTCATCCTGAGAAATCGAAACTTGCTTCACTGGCAAGGGCCTGAAATTAACAAAGAACTACAGGGATTACTGAACTTGGACAAATTTTCTCCCAGAGAAGGGAAGTGGTGGGTTATTTAGAAAACTCAATTCTATACACAATCTGGGGAAATCTGGCATTTATACAAACATATGGAAAACAAGCTAAAATTCTCAAAATGCCTTTTAAAAATCTCTCTTACCAAATTGCTGAAACTTGGGGGGAAAGTTCCTCTTGAGGAATTAGATCAGCTTAATACTTTATGGGACTGATGTACCTAGTTGACATTTCTTTAAAAGTAGATAATGTATTCCCCTTTTCACAAAACACTAGCCTCTAGAATGCTCACAAATCTGGATATGTTCTAACATCGTTCAACTAAAAACCAAATCAAAACACATGCACATATATGCACCACCAGCAGCAACTACAACAAAATAACAAAAACCTACTTAATGCTCCTGCAAAAGAGGAATTTTTTAACTTTTCTTGTCTCTTTTTTTTTCCCCCCAAAGATGTCATTGAAAATGAAGTTTCTGGGAGAGCAGTAAAAAAAAAAGAAAGAAAGAAAGAAAAGAAAGACAGGAAGAAGGAAATTTTTCAATGGAAAAAATCGCCTAAAATGTTATCACACAGTTTTAGCTAGCAGAGTTCACCCCATGATGGTTTCTCATGCCTTGAAAGAAAACTACTCCTGACTATAGTATACATTTAGATTAGAAAGCCACTAAAACCTTCAATTTTTTTTTTGTAGCCATGGCTACATAAATAAATGGCTATTTAAACAAGTGAAGGATAACAGAATAAGCTGTAGCATATATAATTAAAGTGATCAATTTTCTGCCTATTTATATGTATATTAAGCAGTTTTTGTGTATACAATAATAACTTATGGGAACACTTTACAGCTTTCAAAGCACCGTCACATTTTTCTTTGATAAAGTTTGCTGTAATGATTAGCATGTTGTTTTTCTCCACAAAGGTATAATTTTATTTATCACCTTTTAATGCATCTGTTATAACACTTTCCCTCAAAGAATCTATCATTTTACTGTGCCCTGTAATCACATATGGGAGGAGAAAGACTTGTATAAATGCATAATGTGACAAAACGGAAGATAGGCAGATACACTCGATTAAAATAAAATCAAACGCTACCATGGATGCAACGATATGTACTTTATCTGACAGTAATTAGCTAATCTATCTGGAACAAAAACCTATTATTAGTCGAGCACAGCTCCGGGATTTCAAAGATTCTCTTTTCCGACAAAAGAATGCAAATGTCCTAGCATGAGATTGTAACTGGATAGGCGCTGGAACCAGATTCCACATTCTGATAAGTGACTGAAGAACCGACCACCGCTGCAGTGTAACTACCATTCTGGCGTTTTCATTCCGGACAGCCCCGCACAGTTGGCTGCGCACAAGCTTGTTGTCGTCGGGGTGCGGGCGCAGGCCAGGCAGGCTCCCTAGATGTGATTGGCCTGGCGGGTATCCCTCAGGGAAGCTCCGCCGCTGGGGAACCAAATGGACCAAAGGGAACCTGAACAATCAGATGATCCCAGCCCCTGCTCAGGACTGAAGGCCGAGATCTAAGTCTCCCACCAGCTAGACAAGCCCTGCGCAGAGCTACGGTTGGGGAGAGAAATGGACGCGGCGTACAAACCCCTTGCTAGGCCCCTTCGCCTGTGCTCCCACGCTCCGGCTCCTCAAGGGTCTCCAATCCCTCAGGGCGTCCTGCAAGGAGCAATCTGATCAAGGACCTCAGGAGAGAATTTTTCAGACCTGGGCCAAGGATATCTAGCGGGGTAGCAGTGATAGTGGGTTTGGAGGAGATCGAACCGCGTGGGCCTGCAGGTGGGAAGGAGGCAGCCTTCCGTGTGCTAAGGGAGAAGGCGACTCGGTGGACTCGGCGGCAGCAGCGGCTGTGTGGGCGTGTCTTGGTGTTCCCGGCACCCCGGGCCTTGGGTTCTAAGATACGGATTTGGGGGATGAGCTTAGGGTAGGCCTAGGAGCGAAGCGCCGTGGAGAAGCAAGAGAAGGTAGCAAGGAGAAATGAAGGTTTTGGTTGGAAACTGGGGACAGATATTTTCTGGAGCTTTTGTCTTTCTTTTTTCTGAATCTTGATATCACTTCAAGAAAACCGCTTAAAGAAGCAAAACAAAAAAATTGTTTTTTAAACTAGGAGACGAGCGGGCAGTAGAAATATTCCCAACGACAGTCTAGCCCTCGGGATGGGGGTGGAGGAGTGGGATTGGAGGCAGTTTCCTTCTTTTATGCTCGTCTGCTACCGCGACGCACGTACTCAAGGACTGCCACCCGGCAGTGCCGCGCACTCACCCTCATCTTTCTGGATCTTTGCGCCCAACAACGCGCGATCCGCAGCAAAAGCAGGCGCATTCTTCTCTCCGCAGCTCCGTGGCCTGGTCTGGAAACACCAGCTCTGCCCAGGGCCTCAATAATCTTAGAAGTCAGAACGGAAAGGCATCGGACGCCCTTGAGGCTGAAGGACGGTCATCCCGGCGCAAAGCCCAGCTCACATACAGTCTCCCGCACAGCCTGCGGGCCGCCACCAGCTAAGTACTCCCGGGAGCACGTGGCCGGCGCTGAATCCCAGTTCCCCAGGAGGCCCCAGGGGCTGACTCCCCGCACCATTTCCGCTCCCTCCTGAACAGCCCCGCCTCTCCCCCCTCGCGACTGGCTGTTCATTCTCTCCTCGGCTTTGGGCACCCACTGCTCCCGCCGTTGCGGGGGGGGGGGGGGTCCTCCCATGACAGCTCTCCGCTCCCGTTCCCACTTCCATCCAGAGTCCGCTGCAGCCGGGAGGTGTTGTCCACAGTCCCCACATCTCCCACCTGCCCCGTCTAGCTGAAGCCAGTGCTCCCTCCGCTCTACCATCTTGGGGCCAAAAAATGCTAGGGGCGGCTAGGGCCAAATGAGGCGTGCCATGGTTGGGCCAAATCGGTCCCTATTTTTTCAAGGCCAGCACTGAGGACAGGTTTTTCTGTAGCTCTCACAGCAGCAGGAGCTGCTGCTCGGTGGGCTAGAGGTGGTGGTGAGCAAATGCCTATTGTGCAGGAAGATGATCTCTATCTGTGCTGGGTTTCCAGAATCACAGGGGACACCACAGATTTGCCCACAAAACAACCAGGGCTCTAGAAGGGCGCCAGAAGTGTGGGTTGGAGAAATTAGAAAGATGCCTGCGATGGTCAAGGCCTAGACCCAGGTGTCTGATTTCAATAGACGGAAAAGACAGCCTCCATGGCTGGGTCACCTCCCTTGTGAAAACAGATCCTGCTCTCAAGACCATATGAAACTACACAGTGTGTGAGGCCCTCCAACCCCGAACGTCATCACCAATGCAGTCAACAAACACTGATTTCTGATGCAGAACAGTAGTCAATGACATGTATTGAGCACTAACATGAGAGGGCTCTGCACTAAAATCTTGGCGTGTTTTGCCTCATTTATCACTGGCAACAACCCTGAAGAAGGTATTACTGTCTTTTTGTAAGCAACGAAACTGAGGCTTAGAAACACCCAGGCCAAACACTGACTAGGCCAGGATTCAAACCAAGAGCTGTCAGACCACAAAGTTCAGTATTTACTCCGTCGTCCTGTCTCTCACATACCTGCTCAGTGAGGCCGCTGGAAAAGCTACAGAAGCAAATGCAACTGGGGCTCTGCCCTCCGGGGGCTCATGGTTTACTCGGGGAGACCAGGCAGGCAATATAGCTATAGTACTAGGCAGGAAGTGATAAGTGACACGAATGTCCATTACTAACACGCGCTGCAAGTTCAGATGCGAGAGAGATGACTTCCGGCTAGGCGATGAGGGAGCGCTTCCTTGGAGGAGGTGGCATTTGAGCAGAGCTTCAGAGAACAGGCTTGTCATGGTGACAAGGGTGGAGAAGACTTTCCGAGTTAGGGAACAGCTTGAGCAAAGTCAACAAGGCGAGAACGCACACGTCGCCAGTCCATAGATATATAAAACATTCCGTCTCCTTGGGGATCCAGTGCCGGGTATTTACAAGCCAGGAAGTTTTCCTGCCTCCACAGCAGCTGGAAAAACCACGTTCCTGGGCTATCCTTACTGGCAGTTGGTTCTCAGGATGGCTCCCAGAACTGGCTTTACTCGGGAAGATGCGGACAGTCGGGATGGGAATCGGTCGTTCGCGTACCCCAGGCAGTGCAGCCTCTCCCGCAGCCACTAAGACTTCGAGACTCTATACTAGCCCTTGTCTATTTCTGGTAGCTCCGCTGCACCCCCACTCAGTGGATGCGGAGGGGTGTGGTCCACAGGAGCTGGAACCAATGGGGATGGAGGTCGGAGCGAGAGCCCCGCCCCCGACGTGACGCAAGACCCCCGGACTCCTGCTTCTCAGCCCCGGCCCCAGTCCCTGCAGTGGCTGTAACAAAACCCAGACCCCCACGTCCGGGCCAATGGAGGCGATTTAGACTGGAGTGGGACCGCGTCTGTCAAAAGCCCGACTCGGCAGCAGCGGCGGAGTCCAGAAGGAGAGCTGGAGCCGCCGCGCTGCCTCCCCGCCCCCGCCGGGATTTATTGAATATTTGGACTGGACAATTAAGTGGCCCTGATGATGTTACCAAGCCCGGTCACCTCCACCCCTTTCTCAGTCAAAGACATTCTGAATCTGGAGCAGCAGCAGCAACAGCACTTCCACGGCGCGCACCTGCAGGCGGACTTGGAGCACCACTTCCACTCGGCGCCCTGCATGCTAGCCGCCGCTGAGGGGACTCAGTTTTCGGACGGAGGGGAGGAAGACGAGGAAGAAGAGGGCGAGAAACTGTCCTATTTAAACTCACTAGCTACAGCCGATGGCCACGGGGATTCGGGGCTCTGCCCCCAGAGCTTTGTCCACACGGTCCTGCGAGACTCGTGCAGCGGGCCTAAGGAACATGAAGAGGAGCCCGAGGTCGTGAGGGACGGGAGCCAAAGTGAGTAGAGGGGAAAGGAAACACGCATCTGGGGCAATGGCGGCATGCCCGCAAACAGCCCGCCAACCTTGCCGGCACGGCTGCCCGCCCCTTTAGCTCCTGGCTGGTGTCATGCCAGTTCCTGGTCAGCGACAGCTCCGCAAAACTCAGATGCTGCAAGGGAGCCAGGGCGGAGGGAGAAGGCCAAGGTGACTCCGCCAACTACTCCCCCCAGAGGGAGGAGGCGATGCAGCCGCGGAGGTTATTGCTGCCCTGATGCAGATAAGCAACGTGGGCTCAGCTGCCGGGTGCTGACAACTGTAACTCTTCTCAGGAGCTAGAGGGGCATGAGCCCCAACTTTTCCCACTTTCCCTCTAGCGTGAGAGGCGTCTTTTGAGGCCAGGGCAGCCGTTCCCTCTTCCCGGAAAAGGTAGTCCAAGCAGGTTATGTGCCTGGTGCCGCAGGGCGCAGGAACTTAGGTAGAATTTTAGCGGAGGTGCTTTCCTCACTTCTCCGCCTGGAACTCTGCGTCCTGGCACTCGGCAGAGAGCGAGGGGACGGTGGGAGAGCGCATGGGAACATAGTTCATTCCTCACTCGCACCCTTGAGGCAACCAGCCTTTTTGAAAATCTGTAACGTTTTGCTTTGTGTCCCAGATTGTGTGGCTTCGGGCTGAGTGAAAAACGTGCTGAACTTAGATCCTGTCTGCTCAAGTAGGACGGGAGGTGAATTGGGCAGGGCAACAGAATAACTGAAAAAAGCCTCCAACGAAGTGTTTGTGAGGAGACAGAGCCAAAAGAATCTCCTTCCCCAAGAGAAGGTTTGTTGTGGCGGAAGCCAAGGCCTGTGCTCTGACAGCTCCCCTGGGCCTAAAATCGACATGAAACTAAGTCAGTCAATCAAATTTCTTTTTCTTTCTAAGGTAACGGTTGTCCTTACTCAGACACTCAGTTGTGGGTAGGCAGGCGTTTAAAGGTAAACAAACAAACAAACAAAAAACAGTTCCTGGGCAATAAGCAGTACACTCAGACATTTCTAAGCAGGAAGATTTTCGCACATCGCACGCATTTCGGCCGCCAAAAACCAACATGCCTCTCACACCTTCAGCTATTTATGACGGAAAAGAAGGCAACCGAATTTGCAAATATTGGAGTTATGTAGTTACAAACTTTCATCCTGAAAATAATCATTAGCAAGCGGAGCTGCACATTTAATACAGGGTAATCTCTCGCAGATGCTGAAGTTCTAAATAAACGGGCGCTAACTACCCCTCCCCACACTATGTGCCTCCACACGTCGAGGACGTGGTGAGGGGCCTTGGGCGATCGAAGGGTCCCACGGCGCCAGAAGTCACAAACCTTCCCCAAAACCCAAGCAGTTATTACTGCACGCTCCGCGTTGCCACCAAAAAGGGTCACAGTGCTCCTGGACCGGAGCCGCAGAGAGGCCGGGAACAACTAAGAGACGCTGTTGTTTTGCTTCTTTCGCAGAAAGCTGCCAACTGAAGAAACCTCTGGAGGCAGCCGGAGACTGTAAGGCGGCAGAGGAGAGCGAAAGGCCGAAGCCACGCAGCCGCCGGAAGCCCCGGGTCCTCTTCTCGCAAGCCCAAGTCTTCGAGCTGGAACGCAGGTTCAAGCAGCAGCGGTACCTGTCGGCGCCCGAGCGCGAGCACCTCGCCAGCAGCCTAAAGCTCACGTCCACCCAGGTGAAGATCTGGTTCCAGAATCGCAGGTACAAGTGCAAGAGACAGCGGCAGGACAAGTCTCTGGAGCTGGGCGGGCACGCGCCCCCGCCGCCGCCGCGCCGTGTGGCGGTGCCGGTGCTGGTGCGGGACGGCAAGCCGTGCGTCACTCCTGGCGCGCCCGCCTACGGCGCGCCCTACAGCGTGGGCGCGGGAGCCTACTCCTACAACAGCTTCCCTGCCTATGGCTACGGGAACTCGGCAGCCGCCGCCGCAGCCGCCGCCGCTGCAGCCGCCGCCGCCGCGGCCTACAGCGGCAGCTACGGCTGTGCGTATCCCGCAAGCGGTGGCAGTGGCGGCGGCGGCGGCGGGGCCTCCTCGGCGG
This sequence comes from Budorcas taxicolor, assembly GCF_023091745.1. Classification (NCBI taxonomy): domain Eukaryota; kingdom Metazoa; phylum Chordata; class Mammalia; order Artiodactyla; family Bovidae; genus Budorcas; species Budorcas taxicolor. The sequence goes on from NC_068932.1 coordinate 20,187,238, forward strand.
CCTCGGCCATGCAGCCCGCCTGCAGTGCGTCTGGAGGCGGCCCCTTCATGAACGTGAGCAACCTGGCCGGCTTCGGGGGCGGCGGCGGCGCGCAGCCGTTGCACCAGGGTGCGACGGCGGGGGCCGCGTGCGCTCAGGGCACCTTGCAGGGCATCCGGGCCTGGTAGGGACCGGGCGGGTAACGCGGCAGGCGACCCCACCGCAGCCTGGCGCCGTGGGACTGAAGGGCGAGAAAGGCTGGATCCAAGGAAGGACCAGGTCCCCTCGTTAAAAAATAGGTATACATACACGCCTCGCTCCCCAGGGCCTCGGAGCGCAGCTTACGCGAAGTCCGGGGAAGGGGGCTCTGGGGCGAAGAGGATGCGCCTGAGCCTTCATGGAGACTATCTCTGAGGCAGAAACGCTGGCTGGGTGCCGGGAGGACGACGGCCCCAATCTCGGCCCCAAAAAGAGTGCGAAAGGCTCGGACTCAGGCTGCCAGTCGTCTCTCCCTTCTCGCGGCCTCAGCAGAGCTCTGGCGGAAAACTCAAGGACAGAGAACAGCATGAAGGAGAGAAAAACGCGCGTCGTGGCTTGAGAAATCCCCAGGCTCTACCGACCCTCTGCTCACTTTGCGGGGCCGGAGTGCCATACCACAGTCCATTTTCCTTTTCCCAACCGCCTGCCCTCCGCAACAGATACCTCGGCCTGGATCTCCAGATTGTCAAGGGGCGTAGAACTGCAAGAAAAATTAGCGGAGCGAGATCAAAAGTTGGGGGTTTGAACAAATCCGGGACCTAGGGGCCCACCGGAGGTGTTACCGGCTTTCCTCAGTTTCCTATTCTGTATTCAGCACATATAATATATATATATATAACTAAATATATCCACACGCCATGTACACACCCGCTGCCGTACACTACAGGAGTCAATAAACAAGGTGCAATATTTTCAAACGGTTGGCCGGCTACAGACTTTGTTCAGCCCACAAAAGTAGGGAGGGATCCTTCAACAGGGCGGCGGGGAAGGAAAAGATGCTCTGGAAAAGCAGTTCCGCCCTGGGCGATCGCAGGCCTGGTCTCTTCTGCCTCAGCCTCCAGGCTGCAAGTCCGGTCTCTAAGGCTTTGTTCATTAATTTCTCTTTACTGTCGTAGGGAGGATAGGTCGGAGAATCAGGGCCTTTTGAGTTGGGACTTTGAAATCCCCCCAAGTTTCACCCAGATGCTTGGGCTAGTATCTGGGCCTGCGTTAGATCAAGGCTTAGACTCTGCCCGTCTCTAATGCCTCTAGAGTAAAGGAAACCTCGCCCCTAGGCCTAGCCGTAGGCGGTGCGAAGGCAGCTCCATCTTCGGCCGCCGCGCGGCCTTCCAGCGCGCCCGGGGGCGCTGCGCCCCGCCGCGGCCGAGTTCTCCCCCTCGGTCGCCCTCCCTTCTTCCCCGGCGGCCGAGGCTTTATGCAGCTCCTTGTCACTTGCGGAGAATGCCTGTGCGAGGCCTGTGCTGCCACACGGCCGATTGTGAGCGTGCCAAGGCGGGTGAATGGAGAGGCCTCAGCGCGCCGCGCCATTGTGGGGTCGGGCCTCGCTGAAAGGCGGCTCCGGGCCGGGAAGGTGCGGAAAGAATGGCTTTTTATTGGAGTCCCGAACAAAAGGTGTGGTAGGAAGGCGAAGTCCCCTGCGCGAACAAAAACCTCAGCGCGTCGGGATTGACGTCCCCCCCGAGCTCCCCATTGCTTCTCAGAGCGGGGGCTTTGTGCAGCAGTCTGCTCAACAGAGGGACGGAGAAATGCGCGGGGGTTTTGTTCCCCACTTTTTGTGCGCTGGGGGAGGGGGCGGCCAGGGGGAACGGGGGCTGGGCGGGCAGCAGGGAGGGGCGCGCTGATTAGGCTGGGCCGGCCCGGGCGCCGAGACGTTCAGCGGGAGTCGGCTGCCTGAAAGCAGGGTCATTATTGCTACAAGTTTAGCAATTTCGCCCTTAGAGGAGGGGGCGGGGGCTGCTAGGTTGCTGCGGGGCCGCCGGGCTGGGGAGCTGCAACGTCCGGGAGGAGAGGGAAGAAAAAAAGGGGAGGGGAGAGAGGGAGACAGGCCGGCAAAGGCAATCCACCAAACCCACTCACCGCCCAGGAAGAGGCTTGGACGCATCCAAAAGGGCCTAGCGGGAAGCAGGACAGGCGGCGTCTGGGGGCGAACACCCGCCCTGCCCTTGCCTCCTTAGAAGCAAAAAGACCCCCGAGCCAGGCACACCAGGCTGCGGATCCCTCAGCTCCTCGCCGCCAGTTTCCTCCTCTCTCAAACCGCCCTGCAGTTGGGACACCACCGCGATGTCCCAAACCCCCTTCCTAGCGAGCTCTCCTTCTGGAGCTATTATCTTTCCTTGAGTTGCTTAGGCTAAAGGCTTGGAGGGAATTCTTGCCACCTAAGACATTTCTCACTGCCTGCAGCCCCGGACTCCATTCATCCATCCATCCATCTATTCACTAGTATTCACTGATACTGATACTGCTAATACATGTTCACTTCACTATTCTGGCCACTGCGGAAAGGTGAAAAATAAAAGTGTCCGCAGGCTTAGGACGTTGATTTGAAGGAGTGTGTGTGCCGGGGAGATAGACAACTAACAAATAAATGTAAAAATAGGTAGTTGATTCTAAGAAAGAGAACCAAGTACTGGAGGGAGGATTCTTTTGAGTAGGTGATCAGAGAAAGTCACATTGAGGAGATCAGATTCAAGCCTGAATGACAGAAAGGAAGCCAGTCCAAGCAGCGCTTTGCAGTCACCACCTCCTTGTCTCTGCACATGTCCTCCCCTCCTTCTGGAATGCTCTAACACCCCCATCTTTCTGGTAAACTCTTGCTCCTCCTTCAAGGCCAAGCTTCTTTCCTGAACCACCCAAGTGGGGGTAATCACTCCCTAATAGTGCCACCAGAGTCTTAGGTACTTTCCAGTATCACCACATAGTGTCATGAAAAAATTTATTTGTCTCTCTCCCTGCATTGTGAGGGCCTAGTGAGGTCGTAGGGGCCAGGCTGGCATCTTTTCCCCCTAGAACATATAACACAGAGATCATGGGACCAGGCTGCTTCAGAGTGGCCATCCCCAATGCAGGTGGCCCCGGTGCTGTGGAACTTTGCACTGGGTGCTGGCTGCAAGGAAGATGGGCAGAGCTAGAGTCTTGGACCACCTGGATGGAGCCAGAACACCGGAAATCAACCACAGAAGACCTGCAGCCTATCCCCATCCCAGAGGAAGGCCGGGCCTTGGGCACCCCATGATGCTGCAGGGGGTGGGGGTGGATATGGCTTCCCCAAGGGATTGCTGCCCCTGGCCATACATCTTAAAACCTAGGGAAGAAGGTTGAGAACTTGGTGGTAACCTTGACACGAGGACACCAAGTTTAGGGTTAGAGAAAAAGAGGGAAGGGTGGGGTGGGGGTGGAAAGCTGGAATGTATGCAATAAATCCAAGACCTGCATCTGAGACCCAAATCAACTTTCCCTACATTCACTAGGTGAGAAATATGGCCAGTGATCAAGATGCTGCCCAGCGCGGAGCACTCACTTCTAAGCCTGGATTTCAGCGTGTGCGCACTAGAAAACCCAAGGCTCTGGGAACAGATTCCATAGCTCCGCTGGGGGTTTTCCTAAGTAAGCAACTCCTTTTTCTCCCTCTTGGTCTGTATCCTGCTAGACCGTGGCCTCTCCGTGCTCCCCAGCGCCGGATACCCACCTTCCTTGCTCGGCTTCCTCCTGGCCCGCCTTGGTCTTCCTTCACTCTGCATCCATCCCCTCCGGTTCTGGAAAACGGGCGTGTGATTCTCATAGAGGAAACAGAGCTGGTTCTATGAATTGGCTCCTGCGCACTTTGCGTGTCTTGAGATACTTAAAGCCAGTCTGGACCAGCCCCCTCCCCGATCCCTACCCTTCCCCAGATCCTTCAATCTCTGGGTATAAATAGCTCACATCTCTTCACTGAAGGATTTCCGTACTGCTCACTTGCTGAGGTTCCAGTGCCTTGGCCATCAGAGGGTGAAAACCCTTGACTAACAGCTAGTTCTTCCTTGAGCTCCCTCTCTAGGGGAAAAGACACCCTCCCAGACCCAAACCACCACCTAGTTACTGATTGTCCTGTGATCCAGGAGGAAATGTAAAATCCAGACAAGCCTTCTAATGACCCATGAGACTTTGCGCAGGTGAAGTAAACCGTCCCTTGGGTTTCTGAGCTCTAAAGCAAAGAAAAGCAATAATCCTTCCCCGTCCAATAACTGGTGTCACATTGGGCTCAAGCAGTGAGTAGGCATTACTCATGGGGCATGTGGAATAGGTTCTAGAAGGACAGCACTTTCTTTTTCTTTCTTCAGAGCCTAATCTTGAGGGGTTAAGACGATGAACTCTGAAGTCAGACTGCCTCTATTTCAATCTCAGGGCTACCATAAACAGCATTAGAGACCTTGAGGAAGAAACTCTCTGAACCTCAGTTTTCTCCTCTATAAAATGGGTATGCTTAATAGTGCCTTTCTTATAGGTTTTCTTTTCTTACACTAGAACACACAAATATTAAATATTCAACTCAATGAATGTTTATATACGTAAATGCTCATGAGCCAATCAATCACCTTGGCTTTGAAAATTAAAGGAGATGATCCAGGTAAAAGCAGCTTAGTGCAGCAGTGTCTGGTGGCTCAGTGGTAAAAAACAAAACGAAACAAACTCGCCTGCCAGTGCAGGAATTCGGTTTCCTGGGTCGGGAAGATCCCCTGGAGAAGGAAAGGGCAACCCACTCCAGCATTCTTGCCTGAGATATCCCGTGGACGGAGGAGCCTGGCGGGTTACAGTCCGTGGAGTCCCAGAGTCGGACGAGACTTAGCGACTAAACAACAAGCAGTGTCTGGTAGGCATCAGCCAGGACTGTGATATAACTCAGAAGCCCAGGACTGTTTTCTGCCCTTGGGTCACTCATAGGTGCGCGGGGAGAGCGGGGCGGGCCGGAGCCATATGCTGATAAACCAGGGGCAGGGGCCACCTGGAGGGGCCGTTCAGGCTGGCAAACTTCTCAGAGGTTTGGACTTGAGGAATTCGACTGAAGAAGGAAGTGAAGGGAGGTTCCTGGGGGAGTCACGAGTACCCCCAACCCATGCTGCGGGAAGGAAGGGGTCAGGAGAGAAACCTAGCCCCTCTGGGCAAGGCGATTCCCGGGTAAGGCTGGGGTGGGGCCGGGTGGGCGGGCGCTCCGCGGGAGAGCAGCGCGTGCAGGGGCGGGCTGGTTCAAGGCCTCCAGCGCAGCCTCCTCCTCCTTCGCTTAACGGTTCCGGGCTCTGGGGGGACATCCCAGGTGCCTTCTCCCGTCTCCCGGGGAGAACGGCGGATTCTCGGTGCCTTGAGTTCAGTGCTCCGCTGCCGCCCGCTCCGCTTGAACGGGAGGCACTGCGGGTGGCCCAGGTGCCTCGGGGCCGGGCGCAGCGTCTCACACCGGCCTGGGGCGGCCAGAGCCCACTGGGCAGGGAGCCCTCAGCGAGCCCGGGGAGAGCCCAGAGTGGGAGAACCGGCCGTCCCGGTGGTCACTAGCGGGGCGCGGAGCCAAGCCTAGCGCGCGGCGCGGAGGTAAGACGCTCTGTGGGAGGTTGGTGAGTCCGTGGCTAACGGGCCAAGTCCAGCGGGGCTGGGGCGAGGAAAGGGCACTGATCTCAAAACTACGCTTGCTTTATTGAAAAGACGCTCCCATAAAAAGCCTGAACTGTAGGTAACGTTCATAGCAGCAAAATTTTCTAAAGGGAAGTTTAGAAAATTTATCGAAGTATGACACATACAGGAAAGACCTAAGTGTACGTACATACAGCTCACTGAATCTTCAGAAGCAGAACGCTCCCTGCGAACCACATCCAGATGATAAAATAAAGCCTGCCCGACCCCTACCCCAAGCCCCCTTGTGCTCCTTTTTACCATCCCCACCAAGTGAAGTCGCCTGCTCGGTCGTGTCCTACTCTTTTCCAGGCAAGACTACTGGAGTGGGTTGCCATTTCCTTCTCCAGGGGCTCTTCCCAACCCATGGTTTTTTGCCTCATTTGGAACATTGTGTAAATGGAATCACATAGCTAGTACTCTATCTGCCTGGCTTTTTAAATTTGTGAGATATATATTCTGCGTGTTGTTGTAGATTGCTCATTTTCATTATTTTACAGAATTCCCTTGTGTGGACGTGCCACAATTGATTCATCCATTGTGCTGTTGACGGGCGTCGGGTAGTTTCTAAATTTGGGCTGTGGTGACTAATGCTCCTACAGACACCCAAGAACGGTACCCTGTAGAACTTTCCGCAGTAACGGAGGTGTTCTGCATCTGTGGTGTCCAGTATGGTTGCCGCTAGTCACATGTGGCTGCTGCTCACTTGAACAGTGTGACCGAGGGACTGGATTTTAGTTGTCTAAAATTATGATTAATTTAGATGCAAAGGGTCATATGTGTTAGCACAGTTCTAGTATGTCTTTCGATGACTGTAATGCACATTTCTATTCTGTACCTACCTAGGGGTGCCATTGCTGCGTCTTAGAGGATGAAAGTTAGCGGAAGTAGATTCTACCAAGCAGTTTTCTAAAGCTGGTTGTACCAATTTACATTTCCATTGGGAGCAGCACTGAAGCGGTTAGTATTTTCATTCCGTTTCTCTTCATGTAGTGAAAAGAGGCTTTTTTGTTCACTTTTAAGTAAGATCATGAAAACTGACACTTAACCATAGTGAAGATGATGTAATAATAATGATGGTTGGATGATTTCCTGAGGACTAAGAGATGTTGCAAGCATGGGTGCTAATTTGCTTCAGTCATATCTGACTCTTTGCAACCCTATGGACTGTAACCCACCAACCTCCTTTGTCCATGGGATTCTCCAGGCAAGAATACTGAAGTGGATTGCCATGCCCTCCTCAAGGGGATCGTCCAGACCCTGTGTCTCTTCTGTCGCCTGCCTTGGCAGTTAGGTTCTTTACCACTAGCGCCACCTGGGGAGCCCTGAGAGATTTTATAGGGGTCTAAATCTTACCCTTCATGCCACCACACTTCTGCAGCTGGGCCTCCCACTCAATCAACCTTCTGCCTTTGGAACTGGAGCAGGATTAGCAGGGCACTAGGGCAAAAGCTCTGGAGAAGGTGATGCCACCCCACTCCAGTACTCTTGCCTGGAAAATCCCATGGATGGAGGAGCCTGGTAGGCTGCAGTCCATGGGGTCGCGAAAAGTCAGACACAACTGAGTGACTTCCGTGTCATTTTTCACTTTCATGCATTGGAGAAGGAAATGGCAACCCACTCCAGTGTTCTTGCCTGGAGAATCCCAGGGACGGGGGAGGCTGGTGGGCTGCTGTCTATGGGGTCGCACAGAGTCAGACATGACTGAAGCGACTTAGCAGCAGCAGCAGCAGCAGGGCAAAGACTCTGTTTTTGGAGGTGATGCATCTTCCATGTCTGTTATTAATTTTTTTTTTTCCTCCTCACGCAGCATTTCGGATCTTAATTCCCCAACCGAGGATCAAACTGTGCCTGCTGCATTGGGAGGCAGAGTCAATCACTGAATTGCCAGGGAAGTCCCTGTTGTTACTTTTCGCCTTCCTAAAATGAGCTTCCCCTCTTCCTTTACTGTTATAATTGGAATATCCCACCAGCGGACATGGTGAGACTGCCTGGCAGGCTGCAGCCACGTACAGAAGCCAGGCTTTGTGCAGGCTGCAGTTTTAGTTTGCAGCTTGGCTTGTCCTTATGTAAAAGGGGATGAACGGTCCTGGATGTGCTACCTCACTGGCTTGCTGAGAAGCAAAGTCAGCCCTGGGGAAGCAGTAAGGGGACTCCTTACTGTGTCAAGCTCTGTGTGTGTGTGTGTGTATGTGTGTGTGTATGTATCGTGTTGTAGACATTCTCTCTAAGCCTCAGAATAACCTTGTGAGTTTACTCACGTGGAAACTTAGCCTCAGAGATAAGTCATTCCCCTCAAGACAGTAAACAGTGGCAGCAACCCCAGGAGGACTTTCCACCCAGTCCCACAGTTTCTACTTCCCTTCCCTGGATTAAACAGAGCCCTGACTGGGGCAGATCTTGAAATTCTGGATCAAATTAGATATCCTCTGCTAAGTGTCCCTTCAGATGGACTCAGATCAATCACTGATGACTTGTGTGTGGCCAGTTAAGCAGAAGAAATATTTTTTATGTTGTATTACTAGTGGAATTCACTATGTGTGACACACAACTTCTTGGAAAGTTGTGTGCAAAAGAGCTTTTCGCTTGTGGCAAGTAAGGGAGAAAAACTGAATACATTAAGTTCATCCCTGAAATTTGTTGCCCAAAGTGAATTATTTTGTAAATTGAAGGATTCTTTTGAAATATTAATAATAATCCAGCATTTGCTTCAAGGGTTTGGCTTTTCAAATAATAAGCAAGGGTTAAAAGCAATTCAAAATTGTATCCAGGATTCATTATTATTTCACACGTATTTCTTCTTTCATTGAAAAAGGTTCTAATGAAAGTTTCACCTCACCCATCTTGACACTGAGTTCTCTGAGAGGTCCACAGATTACTTCCTTACCCAAATGGTAAGTTACTAGAAACCCAGGGTGCCTGGTGGCTTACTGGTGGATTCAGGCTTAACTTGGGTGTGTTTTACAGTTCCTGATTACTTGGTCAGTCTCTCACAGGTGGGGCTGAAGAGTCAAATGGGTTATTGTATTAAAAGGCCTTTAAGGTCCCACCCAGTCTTGGGATTCTTTAAACTAAATGTGTTACATGCCTACAAATTCATAGATTTCAACTGTGCTGGTGGGAAGGGCCTTAGAAATCACCACAGTCCAGCTCTTTTCTGATTCTGAATCCTGTCTGCAGCATCCTTGACAAGAAACTCTCCCATAGCTCTGGGACTCCACCCATGGGAGAACTACTCACCTCTCCACTCCATGTGTGAGGAAGTTCTACCTTGTGTTCATATGGAATCTGCCTCCTGGACCTTCCATCCACTGCTCCTCTTGTTCCCACAAACATCTATTCCTTCTATGTGTCAGTTCTTCAAATATTTGAAGCCAGCCATCAAAACCCATGTAGACCTTCACTTCTCCAGGTGAAACAGCCTCAGTTTATCAGTCCTCAACCTCCTGCTCATTCTGCAGTATGTGTTGTCTAGCTCACCCATTTCTTCTGTGCCCGGGGTGTTCTGGGTTATTCCCCATAGAAGGCCTCCCTTCCTCAGCCTTTAAACACTGGAAATCCTAAAAGATGACGCTGTGAAAGTGCTGCACTCAATATGCCAGCAAATTTGGAAAACTCAGCAATGACCAGAACTGGAAACGGTCAGTTTTCATTCTGATACCAAAGAAGGACAATGCCAAAGAATGCTCAAACTATTGCACAATTGCACTCATCTCACATGCTTGCAAAAGTAATGCTCAAAATTCTCCAAGCCAGGCTTCAATAGTACCTGAACCAAGAACTTACAGATGTTCAAGCTGGATTTAGAAAAGGCAGAGGAACCAGAGATCAAATTGCCAACATCTGTTGGGTCATAGAAAAAGCAAGAGCGTTCCAGAAAAACATCTACTTCTGCTTTATTGACTATGCCAAAGCCTTTTATTGTGTATATCATAACAAACTGTGGAAAATTCTTAAAGAGATGGGAATACCAGACCAGCTGACCTGCTTCCTGAGAAATCTGTATGCAGGTCAAGAAGCAACAGTTAGAACTAGACATGGAACAACAGACTGGTACCAAATAGGGAAAGGAGTACGTCAAGGCTGTATATTGTCACCCTGTTTATTTAACTTATATGCAGAGTACATCATGCGAAATGCCAGGCTGGATGAAGCACAAGCTGGAATCAAGGTTGCTGGGAGAAGTATCAATAACCTCACACACGCAGATGACACCACCCTTTGGCAGAAAGCGAAGAAGTTTCTCTTGATGAAAGTGAAAGAGGAAAGTGAAGAAGTTGGCTTAAAACTCAACATTCAGAAAACTAAGATCGTGGCATCTGGTCCCATCACTTCATGGGCAAATAGACGGGGAAACAATGGAAACAGAGACTATTTTCTTGGGCTCCAAAATCACTATAAATGGTGGCAGCAGCTATGAAATTAAAAGACGCTTGCTCCTTGGAAGAAAAGCTATGATTAACCTAGTTCAGTTCAGTCGCTCAGTTGTGTCCGACTCTTTGTGACCCCATGAATCGCAGCACGCCAGGCCTCCCTGTCCATCACCAACTCCTGGAATTTACCCAAACTCATCTCCATTGAGTCAGTGATACCATCCAGCCAACTCATCCTCTGTCATCCCCTTCTCCTCCTGCCCCCAATCCCTGCCAGCATCAGGGTCTTTTCCAATGAGTCAACTCTTTGCATGAGATGGCCAAAGTTTTGGAGTTTCAGCTTCAGCATCAGTCCTTCCAATGAACATTCAGGACTGATCTCCTTTAGGATGGACTGATTGGATCTCCTTGCACTCCAAGGAACTCTAAACAGTCTTCTCCAACACCAAAGTTCAAAAGCATCAATTCTTTGGCACTCAGCTTTCTTCACAGTCCAACTCTCACATCCATACGTGACCACTGGAAAAACCATAGCCTTAACTAGACAGACCTTTGTTGGCAAAGTAATGTCTCTGCTTTTTAATATGTTATCTAGGTTGGTCATAACTTTCCTTCCAAGGAGTAACCTAGACAGCATATTAAAAAGCAGAGACATTACTTTGCCAACAAAGGTCCACCTAGTCAAAGCTATGGTTTTTCCAGTAGTCACGTATGAGTGTGAGAGTTGGACTGTGAAGAAAGCTGAGTGCCAAAGAATTGATGCTTTTGAACTGCGGTGTTGGAGAAGACTCTTGAGAGTTCCTTGGAGTGCAAGGAGATCCAACCAGTCCATCCTAAAGGAGATCAGTCCTGAATGTTCATTGGAAGGACTGATGCTGAAGCTGAAGCTCCAATACTTTGGCCACCTGATGCGAAGAGCTGACTCATTGGAAAAGATCCTGATGCTGGGAAAGCAAGAGAAGGGAACAACAGAGGATAAGATGGTTGGATGGCATCACCAACTCAATGGACATGAGTTTGAGCAAGCTTCAGGAGTTGGTGACAGACAGGGAAGCCTGGCATGCTGCAGTCCATGGGGTCGCAAAGAGTCAGACACGACTGAGCGACTGAACTGAACTGATCTTTCCATACCCTTCTGGGAAAGCTGAGTTCCACTGGCAGGCGCTTCCTCATGGAACCCACTCTCCTTGATTTGTTTTTATTACTTTGTTTTCGGAGGAATAAATATCCATTCTCTCGACAAGTAACACTTCCCCTGTAAGTATAGATATACTTTCTTTCCTACTTCTAGAAACAATGCTTCTTCTTTTGAGCTCTGAGGTCTCCCCACCTGTAATTTCATATTTTCTACCTCCTTTCCCTTCCTTTATCCTCAAACATGTAGCAGACTCTCTATTTTATCTTAACACTGGTGTTCTTTCCTCAGATAGCTTTCCTCCCCCTTTAGGGTCAGATTTCTGAATTTGTCTTTTTTTATCCCCCTGCCAACAATTTTTGATTCTTAAGTGCATTCTTAAATTTGATAGGCAAAGATAAATTTTTTAATAATGAGAGAATTTAAAGTACTGTCCATATATATATGTATATATGTGTGTGTGTGTGTATATATATATACACACACACAGAGCAAAATAGCAGAAGGGATCTCTGAAAGAGGCTTTGGGCAGGAGGAGAATGAGTAATGGGAGAAGAGAATATCAACTGATGGATGTCATCTTTTTTGCTAGGGAAGCTGACCTAGCCCTAATCAGATTTTACTATCACTGCTTTAACAAGCCATTCTATCCAAAGGATAATTTCAAAACCACATTTAGGATAAATTTGAGTCCAACTATTATAGGCAAAACTGAAGCAGAATTTTTAAAAACTTCATTGAAAATGTTCATTATGTGGATCTTGATTGCAGTAATCTGCCTAAATTTGTCTTGAGAGCTACTTCCCTTTCCCTCAGCCTAAATGATGCTCATCTCCCAAGTGCTAGATATTGATGCCCTTCAGCAGCACTCCTGAGGTGTTGAAGGCCTGCTGCTGCTGCTGCTGCTGGTAAGTCGCTTCAGTCGTGTCCGTCTCTGTGCGACCCCATAGACAGCAGCCCACCAGGCTCCCCCATCCCTGGGATTCTCCAGGCAAGAACACTGGAGTGGGTTGCCATTTCCTTCTCCAGTGCATGAAAGTGAAAAGTGAAAGTGAAGTCGCTCAGTCGAGTCCGACTCCTAGCGACCCTATGGACTGCAGCCTACCAGGCTCCTCCGTCCATGGGATTTTCCAGGCAAGAGTACTGGAGTGGGGTGCCATTGCCTTCTCCTGAGAATCTGCTATTCCACCTAATTATATGAGACTCATTCTTTGAGATCAAATGACTTCTCTAGTTTGTGCTTTATTACCTCTCTTCAATGCTCAGCGTAATGACCTTTTTAAAAAGATTATTATTTATCATGTATCTATTTTTGGCTGTGCTGGGTCTTTGTTGCTGTGCCGGCTTTTCTCTAGCTGTGCAGAGTGGGGGCTACTCTCGCTGCGGTGCATGGCTTCTCGTTGCAGTGCCTTCTCTTGTTGTGCCGGCACAGGCTGAAGGGCAGTGGGCTTCAAGAGTTGCGGCTCACGGGCTCGAGAGCACAGGCTCAGTAGCTGTGGTGCACGGGCTTAGTTGCTCCGTGGCATGTGGGATATTCCAGGACCAACCAGGGATCAAACCCATATCTCTTGCATTAGCAGGCAGATTCTTTACCAGTGAGCCCCCAGGGAAGCCCCCATAGTGACGTTTTACTGGAAAGTTGGGAACATTTTGACAGTGTCTACTCTCCTAATCATTTTCTTTCTCAAAGAGTAGCTGCTCCTCCTCTTGCTTCTCCAACCCCACTTTGTGGAATCCTCCAAGTTTCATGATTTTTCTACACTCTTGCTCTCCTAAAACTTGACACTGTACATACACAGTGTCACCTACCACTTTTATATGAAGTGTCCCTGAATCTACAGCTTTAGCTTGGTCCCCCTCTAAATTCATATTTTCAAATGCCCAGGCGTAGTTCTCTATGTACTTACACCATTGTCACCTCAAGTTCATCACCACTCCCCCAAGCTACTCACACCTTAGCTTCTGCCCGGGCATCACTGCTCCTGGTTCTCTTCCCTTTGGTTGGAACCAGTCAACAAACGCCCATTTTCCCTAAGAGTCTCTCTTCACTTAGAGCAGAAGGAATGGGAGAACTAACACTGTCAGAACACCTAAACATTTTGGGCACTGGGCTCTGCATAGAAAAAGAAGCCATCTTAAAAAGTAAGTGCCATTATCTACATTTTTAAGGGTTAATAAAACTATTTCAGGACTTCCCTGGGAGTCCAGTGGTTAAGGCTTAACGCTTTCATTGCGGGGGACAAAGGGTTTGGTCAGGGAACTAAGACCCCACATGCTGCATGGCATGCCCCCCCCCAAAAAAAAGATTTTGAGGGTATGGACACTTTGTACAAAGATCCTCAGGTCTTAAGTGAGGGTTCAAAACTCTAAGCACTTTACTATAATGGCATTCTAACTCGTCCTGTGGCTTGGGCGTATCACTCATAAGCCCCGTCTTTATACCAGCACTGGACTGATTTTCCCCAGATACCTCTTAATTAAAGTACGATCTACCCAGTTGCACTCTGGGGTCTTACTGTATATAGGGTCAAATATACTCTCAAGACCATTACCATGCCAAATCAACCAAATTTCTCGTTATTTTTTAGTGATATATACCACCTCTTTAGTGTCCCCACCCTCAACCCCTTTGTCTTCCATGCTGTTCCCTGGAGGAACATTTCAGCACTTCCAAGTCAAACCCCTCCTAACTTGTAAGTATGCATGTGTCCTCAGTCGTGTCCAACTGTTTGTGACCCCATGGACTGTAGCCAGCTAGGATCCACTTTACGTAGGATTTCCCAGGCGAGAACACTGGAGTGGGCTGCCATTCCCTCTCCAGGGGCTATTCCTGACTCAGGGATCGGACCTGAGTCTTCTGCTTTGGCAGGCAGATTCTTTACCACTGTGCCACCTGGGAAGCCCAACTTGTAAGTATGCTGCCTCCCAATTATGAAGTCTTTTCCAGTTACCAAAGCTCGTGGTCATCACGTATCATATTCTTTTAATGTAAATGAGATGGCCTCACCTGCAAAACTTCTCTCTTGATCCAAGTCGTAGTTTTATTTATTTTCTCATTATTTCCACCCTCAATTTAAAAATAAACTCCTTGAGGTTAAGGATCCTGTCTTACGCTTCTTTTATATTGCCCACAGAGATAGATATAAAAAAGAAATAATTTAGTAGAAAATGCTTAGATTAGTATAAAGTGCAGTATAAACAAAGTACATTATTCTTAAAATTACTCGTGTTATAAAAATTGGCAAAATGTATTAGGTGCAGGTTCAACAAACAGCAGAAACTTGAGGGATTCAATAAATAAGTCGGATCCAGAGTTCCTCCACCTTCTCCTCCCATTTAATCCTCAACAATGCCTTCCTGCCCTCTCAGACTGAACATATGAAAGGAGAGCCATTGACATTGCCCACTGGATGATGGGTTTTTTCAGGACAAGGAATTCTTGTCCATCCAGTTGTTTTTCAGCACCTGAGTATAATGTCCAGTTTGAGGAGAAGGGAATGGCTACCGGACTCCAGTATTCTTGCCTGGAGAATTCCATGGGCAGAGGAGCCTGGTGGACTACAGTCCATGGGACTGGAGTCAGCACGGCTAACACTTTCACTTTCTGATGAAAGAATGAACAACTGGAGATATAACTTGGACCAGATTTCTGCTTCTCTGGAATTCTTTTCTTGCTTCTCCATGTACAATGAGAGAATGTCAAAGCTAGAAGGGATCAGCTCAATCAACCTCCCATTTTAAAGATGAAAAAAACAACTCCATCTGCCTCTAGGTTATCCCTCCGCGCACGCCCTTCAGATGTCCTGTCCAATCCGGTGTTTGCCCCACTGTAATGCACAGCCTCCCTGTTTTCAGCGTTCTGTCCCTGAACCTATATCCACCAGCTCTTCCTCTCTTGCCAGGGCCCCTTCCCAGATCCCCTCACCTAGCTCCGCACTCCGCATGCCCCCAGTGTTATTTACTATTGCAGATAGTACTCTTTTGAATGTGGTACAAGCAAAATTCCTCTGCGATTACGAGCATATACACTTAAAAACGTTGACTATTTGGAAGGAACACAACCTCTACCGGCAAGTTACAATTCAGAATCTCTTCAGGGGCTCACTCCAGAAGAATTTCAGAATTTTGAATCCAGAAACATAGTAGGATTTTTATACTAATAAACCACAGTGCAATTTAACTTGCCAAGTGACGTACTAGATATTCTAGAAGGCTCATGGCAACTCGGCAACCCCAAGGCTAGTAGCTCCATTTTACAGATGAGTAAACTGAGGTTCAGAGACGTTAAAAACAGCTTGCTGGAGGTCACACTGCTGGTGCCGGAGCAGGTGATTGACCTGATCTCTCTGCCTTCTCCAGTGTGCCTTCGAGATGCACTGCTTCACCTGGATGACCACTTCCTCCTCAGTGGCTGCTCTTTATTTATTTAATTTTGGCTGTGCTGGGTCTTCACTGCTATGCGGGCTCATCTCTAGCTGTGGTGCTCAGGCTTCTCTCGTTGCTGAGCACAGACTCCAGGGCACTCTGGCTTCAGTAGTTGTGGCACACGGGCTCAATAGTTGCCTCTTCCGGGCTAAGTTGTTCTAACACAGGGGCTTAGTTGCTCCGAGGCATGTGGGATCCTCCTGGACCAGGGATTGAACCCATGTCTCTTGCATTGGCAGGTGGATTCTTTACCGCTGGGGCACCAAGGAAGACCTCAGTGGCTACCTTTGGTGAGGTCTTTCCTGTAAGAACTGCCTTCCACACCTGGGCTCTATCACTGTTCCCACGTGGTTAGTATCTGGGGAAAGCTGAGACTGGCCCTGCCTGCGCCCTCTAGTGGTCACAGGGGGATGCACCATTCTTCTGCTGCTGTCTCTGATCTCTGAGGACCTAGATCAGCACCCTCAGGTGTTGGCCAGGGACGCAAAGTCATTCAGACTCAGGCTTCAGAGTTGCCCTGTCTCCCAGAATGGAGGGTGGGCTGTTCCTTGAGGAAGGACTGGATTCTCTGAGTCTTCCACTCCTGATAGTCCTTTAAGGAAGACACACTCATGCCTGACAGTGAGAGAAATCAGTTTAAAGAGGGACTTGACAACAGCCCCAAATTCCTCTTCAGCAAGTCAGCAAGAACATCTGACTCAGAGTCCACATAACAGATGCCTGTCCCAGCATCCACAGTCCTTTGTTCATTGACAAACCTAGGCTTAGTATTGTGCTAAGTTCCCAAATTTGCTTATCCTGCATGCCCTTGGTGGGTCTCAGTCTCTCTAACCAACGATGTTGTCATCTGAAACCAGGAAATGCCTGCCTCACCTACCTGTGAGGCTGTGATCAAGCCAGAGAGTAAATGTAAGATGGGTGTGAGGTTTGAGATAGTCCATCCCCCTCTCCCACTGCCATCCTGGGGGGACAGGAGCCCATCTCATGTGCAGATCAAGTCTCTAGAACCGCCCACACTCTTGGAGCCGCCTTCAGATAAAAAGCAATCCTTCCCTGGTGGCTCAGACAGTAAAGCATCTGCCTACAATGCGGGACACCTGGGTTCGATCCCTGCGTTGGGAAGATCCCGTGGAGAAGGAAATGGCACCCCACTCCAGTACTCTTGCCTGGAAAATCCCATGGATAGAGGAGCCTGGTAGGCTGCAGTCCATGGGGCCATAAAGAGGTGGACACGACTGAGTGACTTCACTTACACTTACTTCTCTGATTGAACATTGGGTCACATAAGTCCACTGGTGCCTTTGGACAAATTAGGAAAAGACATTGCTTTCTCCAAGTGGACATGGCTTTGCCAGCTGCTTCTTTCGGATATGGGTGTCTCTTGGACCAGGCACTTGTTCAGTAAACAACCCACACAACCAAACATGGAGGCCTTGGTGCCATATGTATCTGTTAATCCTGCTCCTTACTCCATGAATGACGTGACACTGAATGGATGCGCTGGCCACATTTACAAGACACCAAAACTATCACTGTTTGGGGAAAATTCAGCAATCAATAGGTGACTTGGCCTGTCCCTGGGGCAGGAACAGCCCCGCTTTCTGACTGGGTTTGGTTGATTTCATCCGGCAACTGAGATAAGCATTGCTCTTCTCACTGCCCCTACGGACTCAAGAATTTCTCCCTTAAATGACCAAAGTTCCTACAGTGGATTTAATCCTTAAGTCACTGAAAGTACAGATGAAGATTTGGTTTTTGCACTTTAGGGCAAGTGAGAACAAGTAACCCTGTGATGAAAGACGACAGCCCTGGGGAGGAGCAGGGCCCATGAAGGGCATTTAGGCTCTGTCTTCGTCTTCCCCCTGGATGCTCCTCACCCTCTCCATGCACTTCTCTGGTCTCCCCTCCTCTCCCCCCGCCAGATCTTTCCTCCCTCTGTTCTCTTTGCCTCTGTCTCTGTCTCTTGTGTTTTAAATCTCTGCTTGGCATTCTTTTTCTCTTTCCTCCCTTCCTTCTTTCTCCCTCACTTTTCCTTTTCTCAGCTGACTTATGGAATTAAAGAATATTTGATATTCATAGATTGATGTATTTATTATCTGGATTGAAAAATAAGACAATTCTTTTGTGAAAATAGCAATTATATTAAATTGCTTTTTTATTTTTACTTTATTAAAAGTACTATATAAGCCATAGTACTTCTTGCTGTGCATCAGTGATCTCTGATAGAGAAAAGCACCCCACTCCCCAACACACACACCAGTTTATACAGTGCAAGGAAGGCAAGGGAAGCCAGCAAGAAGGAACTCGTGATTAGCATCAAAGGGAAGTCCTCAGGACACCGGCAGCATGGAAGGGTTAGGATCATAGAATGCTGAAGGTGGATCCTCTACTCCAAGCTCCTTGCTTCATTTCCAGGGTCACACCTATCCGCTCAGTATCCCGGGAATTTTCTAGAGAAGACAAATGGATCATTTCTATACATAACTCCAGATAGGAAATAAAAGTCCAGAGAAATTATATGATTTCTTGAAAGTCACACAGCCAGCCCACAGGAAAACCTGAAATAGCACCTATTTGTCAAGCACAACAAATACTTAACACACTGGGGATATCACATGAGGGCATCATAGGAGCTACAGGAACTGGAACAGCTTGATAAGACCCAGTTACCACTTATGTGGAATTATGACCTCCAGGGAGAAGACAGATCATCTAACCAACACTCATTTACCAGGTGGACAAAATTGGATTCAACCCAGAGTCTATAGATTACATGTCCAATTCCCATTCGCACACAATAGGTTACTCTAATGGCGGGGTCAGGGACATGGGCCACGCACACAGAAGATGATCTGTTTTCCTTCCAGCACTCAGCACATATCCTGAGCCTCCCTGGCTGACGTGTTAGACAACAGCTCACCGCAAGCAGCTGCTCCTGTTACTGCCCAGCGCTCTGTATCCTCTAAGGACCTTCTGCAACCTGCCATGTGACTCAGCTTCCCAGGGAGGCTGTATTCTGCAGTTAGCAGGCAGTCTTGCTGACTGGCTTTGAGTTTATTAAGTCCTGAATTCCCAAATACACTTTGTTCTTTTTCTTTCTTCCTCCCTCCCTTCCTCCCTTCCTTCCTTCTTTTCTTCCTTTATCTTTTTACCTTTCTTTCTCTTTCCCTTCCTTTCTTCCTTTTTCCCTCCATCCCTTCCTCCCTCTTTCTTTCCTTCCTTCATTCATTCTTTCCACCAACCACTTTCTGTTCACCTGAAAAACATATTTCTGGAGTACTGCTACAACCAAGCACTGGGCTGGGCACTGTGCTGTGCTTAGTCATTCAGTTGTGTCTGACTCTTTGTGACCCAATGGACTGTAGCCTACCATGGGGTTTCTCCTCTGTCCGTGGGATTCTCCAGGCAAGAATACTAGAGTGGGTTGCCATGCCCTCCTCCAGGGAATCTTCCCAACCCAGGGACTGAACCCAGGTCTCCCACATTGTAGGCAGATTCTTTACCGTCTGAGCCACCAGGGAAACCCTAGGAATACAGATTTGATAAGCCAGGCTCCCTGCTTTCTGTTGGTTATAGTGTCATGGGAGGTAGGGTGACACACTGACAAACAGCATTTTCCTCCCTCTGATATGGGCGGGGATAACCTGTGGGTTGCACTGGTTACTGGCCCAATGTGGGCAGAGTGGGTGACCAATGAGGACACACTTCTGGGAGGGGATGACACATGAGCCAAGTTGAGGCATGAAGAGCAGTTGGCCAGGCTAGTGAAGAGAATTAAACTAGTCCCATCCAAAGGAAAGTGGGAAGGTGGTGGGAGAGGGGATTGAGAGAGAGCTCGGGACAGGCTGTGCTCACTTGTGTCACTACGAAGCTTTTCCACACTGCAACCATCTCTCTGTGTTGGAAGAGCAGATAGAAAGGTCTAAGCTTTATTTTGACTCTGGGAACAATTTCCTTTGGATTTAAAACATGTTGGAATAATGGGTGAAACTGTGCAGAGCAGAGGACTGTATGGGAACTCTGCTTTATTTTTCTGTAAACCTAAAAATGTTCTAAAAAACAAAGTTTATTAATTTAAATTTTCATGTTGGATGGTTTAATTTAATTCATTAATTTTTTCGGAGGCGTGTCAGCCAATGTTGTCTTTGTCATCGTTGAGCACATGGAACCCCATGGAAGTCACCATAAGGAGTCTGCCTTCTCTGCCCACTCCTCTTTCTCCCTGGAGCCTCCCCATCTCAGTAAAGGGCGTCTCCATCACCTGTTCAGGCCCATCTGATCTGATCACCCTCGTTCCCTCCATCTCTAGTTCTATAGTCTGTACGCGAAGGTCCCTCTGGAATTCATCCAGTCTGCTCCATCTCCTCCTCTTTCCCTCTGAAACAGCCTACCCTCATCTTCTCCCAGCCTGGCCTCTTCCATGATCTCTTAAGTTGACCTCTCACTTATATTAGTCTGCTTAAGTTGTCACAACAAAGGGCCTCAGACCTGGTGGCTTAAACCCCAGAATTTAGTTTCGTACATTTCTGGAGACTGGAAGTCCAAAGTCGTGGTATCGGCAGGCTGGTTCTTTTGAAGCCTCTCTCCTTGGCCTGTGGGTGGCTGCCTTCCCCCTGTGTCTTCACGTGGTCTTCACGTGTGTGCATCTGTGCCCTAATCTCTTTTGTTAAGGGCATTAGTCGTATGGGGTGAGGGTCTGCCCTAATGACCTTCAGTTCAGTTCAGTCTAGTCGCTCAGTCGTGTCCGACTGTTTGCGACCCCATGAATCGCAGCACGCCGGGCCTCCCTGTCCATCACCAGCTCCCGGAGTTCACCCAAACTCACATCCACTGAGTCGGTGATGTCATCCAGCCATCTCATCCTCTGTCGTCCCCTTCTCCTCCTGCCCCCAATCCCTCCCATGAGGTGGCCAAAGTACTGGAGTTTCAGCTTTAGCATCATTCCTTCCAAAGAATACCCAGGACCGATCGATCTCCTTTAGAATGGACTGGTTGGATCTCCTTGCAGTCTAATGACCTTGCCTGAACTTAATTACCTCTTTAAGAACTTTGTCTCACATACGTTTGTACTCTGAGATACTGGGACTAGGACTTCAACATATGAATTTAGGATTGAACAGCACTTCCACTCTGTGGCCCTCTGAGCCATTCTTCATGTACCCTCCAAGGTGATCTTATGAAAATGAAAGTCAGACTGAGTTACTTACCGGCTTCAGAGTCTTCAGTGACTTCCCAGTGTATTTAGAATGAAATCCAAACTCTTCCCACAGCTTACAGGCTTGGTCTGACCCCTACAACAACCCCCTGCCCCTGCCCAAATTCTCCCTGCCTCTGCCTTAGCTCATCACTGTGCAGCTAGCTGCACAGCCTTCCTTATGTTTCTAAAAGACATGAAGCTCTTCTATGCTCCGCCTGCTCTTTACCTGATCCCCTCCTACCCATCCTTTAGTTCTCAGAGATCCTTCCCTGAAAGCCTGGTCTCAAGTAGGCGCCCACTGTGATTCTCAAATCTAGCCTCCACTTCCTTTACTTTGTACCTTTTTATCACAATTTGAGGTCAGATATTGTCTTGTTTACTTGCTTTGTTTGTCTTTCTGAGGACAAAGACCATTTTTGTTTTGTTCCCACCTGTATCCTTGCTCTGAGCATAATGCTTGGTTCAGGGAAGGTGATCAGCAAATGTTTATTGAATGAGCAACAGAAAGAACTGGGAGCTTGCACTTTATTCTCCAGGCAGGGGAGGCTGCTGAAGGATTTCTAGGAGAGAGATCACTCTGGCTATAGTGGGGAGGGGGTGAGTTAAGGGTCTGATCCTGGAATCAGGGAAACTAGTGGGATGACTGTTGCAATAACCCAAATAAGAAATGATGAAACACTGAACTAGGGTCTTAGAAATGAGACAGAAATGGAGATAGCATTTGTGGGACGTGACAGTTTATGGGATGCAACAGTCTATCGGATGTAAGAGGTGAAGAAGACGGGGTACTCTGAGGTTCCTGGACTAGGTGAGAAGGTGAATGGAAGTATATTTCATGGAGACTGGAAGAGAAGAGAAGGAACAGGCTGGTTGAGAGTCTTAGAGGTAAATTAGGAGAAAACTTATCTCCCCACCAGAAGGCTCCTCTTAAAGACAGCAACTGTGTTGAAGTTCTCATTAAAAAAAAAATCACACATAGTAAACCCTCAGTAATCCCAGTTAGGGACAGAGCATGTGGGCCCTTAGTCACACGCACAGTGTCAGTTATAGAGACCCTCACATCTGTCCACAAGCCTGAACACCTTGGGGATGTTGGTTCTCTGAATTCCCATGTCACTCATCCTCCAGCCCTGCTCAGCCTGTTCCATTCCTGATGACCCCCCACCCTTTGCTTGTTTTTGGCCCTGGCAGACACAAAGCAAGCCCAGAGCACACCATCCAACTGGCAAGTGATGAGTGATTAGCTGCCGGGCTCTAAAAGGCTGGAATGAGGCGGCCTTTCAGTGCTAAGTGCAGTAACCCTAGCCCTCGGCTTGCTGTAATTTTAGATGGAGGTGGTCTGGAACTGGGCGTGGGCAAGGCAGCATGAATAGGCCCTCGAGGTCCAGTGGGAAGAGAGTGCATCTCTCCACAGTCAGTTGAAAGTATGAAATTAACGCTCAAATGGAGGGAAACGAGATGCACTGGATATGTGAGAGGATGAGTGATTCTTCTCACTAAAGAAAGGCTCTCTGCAGGAGATGGGACTTGGTGTGTGTGTGCTTTCTCACTCAGTCATGTCCGACTTTTCGTGACCGCACAGACTGTAGCCCATCAGGCTCCCCTATCCATGGGACTTTCAGGCGAGAATACTGGAGTGGGTTGCCATTTCCTTCCCCAGGTGGTCTTCCCAGCCCAGGGACCGAATCCACATCATTGGCAGGCAGGTTCTTTTCCGCGGAGCCACCTGGGTGGCCACACAATTTCTCTCTGGCTTGTCATCTAAGATAACATGCTACATTTATACAAAGAGAGTCTCATTGCTTTTTTTTTTTTTCTTTTTCACTTTATTTCTGCCAACTGTCCTACAACTCTGTGACTTTTTTACAAGTGTTAATTAATTAACCTCTCTGAACTTGTTTCCTCATTGGTAAAGCGGAAGGCATAGCCCACACCTCAAACAGCTGTTCTGAGAACCTAAATGGGCTTGAAGATTTAAAGGAATTATGGAGGCATTTCATAATTTAAGGGGTTAGTGCCCACCAAAAGCAAGTCTCTGTTTCAGAAGTACCAGGGCACCGGAGGAATGCAGTCAGCACTCAGATGCCTGTGGTTTACAATGTCATGGTAAGTATGTGTTCAGTTAATCTGTGCCCTAGGGAAGGCCTGTTGCCTTAATCAAGAACACACAGCACAGGAGTGTTCCACCAGCATTTAATTAATGTCCACAGCTACTATGAAGACTCAGTCTATCTCCCATTAGCATCAGAGTATTATAATTGGCGTCATAAGGATATTAGATAGGTTTTCACTGGGGACGAGGAGGATGTGGCATGTTAAAAACCCATTAGAAATGAGCCCTCATCATTATAATCAGTGGTGTGGAAGATACACACTCATTGGCTAAGATAGCTTACAGTCCCTCCCTTACCTTTGCATGATTGGAAGAGTCTGGATGGTACCTATGGTACCTGTAGATTCTAAAATGGTCCTGAGTCCAGCCACAATGTCAAAGCCTGAAGCCTCCAGGTTAATCCATTTTTTGCTTCTAGATTGTGGAGACCCCCTGGAGCAAACCTTTGATGCAAGGCCTGGTTAGAGCACCTGAAAGGACAGAGCTGTGATCAGTTTCCAGAACAGGTTCCTTTTGTGTCTTCTTGCTGATAAAAGCGTATCTAATAAAAGTCTGAAATGTGACAGAATTTGATCTGACACTTACGGGAAGTGAAGTTTTGGGGAGAGCAGCTAGCCCTTAACAACTCGTAGTGTTTGGGACCTACCTACAGTTACCAAAAACAGCCTAATCATTTATGCATAGTTCAATCTGTTTAGGTCAGTTGGCAGCAGCTACTGTCAAGGTATGTTAGGGCCAAGCACTTTATTTGCCTTTTTTCATTCAATCTGAAGAACAAATCTGTGAGGTAGGTCCTATGATTATTCCATCGTTTTAACTGGGGAAAAAGAAACCCCGAGATCTTAATGCACTGCCAAAGGTCACACAGCTACTAATTAGTGGATCGGGTTTTGAAACCAAAGCCCTTGTGCTTAATCACTGCACAATACTTCCCGATAACATTTGAAGGTTTTTGTTTTTCTAATGTTCATTTTTTCATTTGGCTGTGCCAGGTCTTGGTTGCAGTATGCAGGATCTTTTTAGCTGTGGCATGCAAACTCTTTAGTTGCAGCATGTGGGATCTAGTTCCCTGACTAGGAATCGAACCTGGGCCCCCTACACTGAGAATGCAGAGTCTTAGCCACTGGACCACCAGGAAAGTCCCCATTTGAGGGTGTGAGGTTGAATAACTCTTTTCCTCAAATAGGGTCAGGCAATAGTCTGGCTCTGCTCACAGCTATGCTTTCCTCATCTCCGCCCACCTGCTGAGAAGGCCATCTTTAAATGGAGCAGGAGCTGCCTCATTCAGACTGTGTCACGGATTCTGATGCATCTGTCCTGGATTCTGGCAATGTCCACCTCTTGACTCTTCTTTCTCAATTTCTTTTTCCCTCTCTCATCCTTCATATAGATTCTTAGGACCTCTGAGTTGGAACATCCAGTCCTGGCCAGAATATATAAATATACAAGGTCCCAGGGGGTGGTCCTCAACTTGCTGGAATACAGCCCGGATAAAGCACTGATGCCATGTTTGAATGACTCTAACCCCTCAGGACTTTGTCTTTTTATTGGCCAGACTGTGGCTGGTCATTGTCACTTCCTTCACTGGTCCTAATTCTGCCGACTGGAGTTACTCAGATGCCCAATCCCTTTATCACATGACAGTCCTTCAAGTATGTTGGGGATTCGTGTGTTACTAAGTGCGCTGCCTTAAAGGACTGATGGATGTCAGATGCCTTAAGATACAAGGTGGGATCTCTCTAGACCCTGCAAGTTTCCCTGCTGGAAGCTGTGGAACCTGTAAGACTCTGGCTTTGTAGGAATCTGTCCTGTCCTCTGGGCAGAGGTGCTTCTTGATTAGCCCTCCATAGTCAAAGAGGAAGCTGCTAAAATCCTCTCCCCTTTTACTATTATTTTCATTAGGCTTCCTGATAGCTCAGTTGGTAAAGAATCCACCTGCAATACAGGAGACCCCATTTCTATTCCTGGGTTGGGAAGATCCCCTGGAGAAGGGATAAGCTACCCACTCCAGTATTCTTGGGCTTCCCTTGTGGCTCAGCTGATAAAGAATCCGCCTGCAATGAGGGAGACTTGGGTTCGATCCCTGGGTTGGGAAGATCCCCTGGAGAAGGGAAAGGTTACCCACTCCAGTATTCTGGCCTGAAGAATTCTATGGACTGTATAGTCCATGGAGTCACAAAGAGTTGGACACGACTGAGCAACTTTCACTTCACTATAGTGTAATAAGTTTTTAAAAATTTATTGAGATATAATTTATTTACAATAACATTCACCATTTTAAAATGTACAATTCTGTGATTTTTAGTGTACTCACAAAGTTATACAACCATTACTACTACCTAATTCCAAAACATCTTCGTGACCCCCAAGAGAAACCCCATACTGATCAGCAGTCCTTCCCATTTTCTTGCCTCCATCCCTGGTAACCACCAATCTACTTCCTGTCTTTATGGATTTGCCTACTGTGGACATTTCATCTAAATGGAATCATACAATATGTGCTCTTTTCTGACTTCTTTAACTTTGTTTAGTGTTTACAAAGTTCGTCTGTGTTGTACCATGTATGAGAATTTCCTTCCTTTTTATGGCCAAATGACATTGCATTGTATGAATATACCACATTTTGTTTATCCATTCATAAGTTGATGGACAATTGGGTTGTTTCCATTTGGGGCTGTTATGAATAATGAGGCTGTGAACATTTGTGAACAAGCTTTTGTGTGAACATGTTCTCAATTCTCTTGAGTATACTCCTAGGAGTAGGACTGTGGTTGCACAGCTCTTAAGTATGTGTTGGTTTGATGCTTCTCAGTGAAGCCCTCTTCACACATAAAGGTTTCAGCCTGGGCTTAGGACTTGCGTGAACAGACATAAAAGACTATCATGCTCTTTCCACCATCTTTCTGTGCTGCCACAAAGGTGCACGTGAACATTCTGGCCATCGCTCTCAACACCATCCACATCACTGAGGAGAGGCAAAGGTTCTTACCAGGCAGCACTCCAAAGCCATCGTCTGGTTCCTAACTGATGATACAGCATCCCCTAATGATGACAAATTTGATGCACAAGCAGCTTAAACAATTGTAAAGTGATCAACCCCAGATTCGCTGTGCAGTTTGGTGATCTAGAATAATGACAGACAACCTTGATCCCTTTGTGTTAGTGATCACTTTGTGTTAGTGATCTCACCTGGCATCGTGGACCAAGTGGAAGCAAGTTGAAATGACACAGGAGAGAAAATCCTGGGATTCTTCTTCTGGGAATATACAACACATACATACAAATGAAATGCCTCAGTGAATAACACCAACAAAGACTATTATTTCTTTCTTAATAAAACAATTATATCTACTATTGTATATATACATAGTAAAAAGTCTTAGATAATATTCAGCAAAATGCAAATAGTGAATAACTCTGAATGATGGGATTATGAATAATTTTGTTCTCTCTTTTTTTGGGCCTATTTCTATATTCCAAGTTTTCTACAAATAATTTTATGATTCAATATGTTTATGGTTTTATTCTTACAAAACAAAAATCCAGTTGAATAAATTTGAAGAGCTAACTGGCTTTATTCATTCATAAATCGGGCAGCATCTCATCTAATGAACAGAAGTGTACTCCAAGGAACTGTACAGAATGGAAGGTTTTTATAGGCAGAGGGAGGGTGGGGCAAGGAAGTTATTAGCAAAAGAAAAGAGAATTGTTTGAGGCCAGGTCATCGTCTTTTTTGGGGGGAAGCAAATAGCAAGAATCTTATGCAGATTATCTCACTAGTGCTGACCAGGTCTATTTAAAGGTCACTTTGCTGGGAGAGGATGAAACTGCAGCTAAGTCTGAGTTTGCTGGGAAAGATTGAAGGCAGGAGGAGAAGGGGATGACAGAGGATGAGATGGTTGGATGGCATCACTGACTTGATGGACATGAGTTTGAGCAAGCTCTGGGAATTGGTAATGGACAGGGAAGCCTGGCGTGCTGCAGTCCATGGGGTCTCAAAGAGTCAGACACGACTGAGCGACTGAACTGAACTGAGCTTCCTGGAAGAGGCTGAAACTGTAGCTCAACCTGGGTTTGCTAATATGATGACAAATGACTTCATTTGAGGCTTTTATTTCTTTTTAACGGTACCAAAAATACAAAGTTATTTCCTAGTGTATATGTCTGCTTCCCCCTAGTCACGGCAGAGAACTTAAGAGGGGTGAATTTCCTTCCAATGATTTTCTTTTGAAAAATTTTTGGCCACACCCCACAGCTTGTGGGACCTTAGTTTCCCAACCAGGGATCGAACCCATGCCTCCCAGACTTCTGCTGGAATGTGGAGTCAACCATTGGACCACCAGGGAAGTCCCAGTGATCTTTTCTTGATCAATATCTCTTTTCCATTATGTTCTGTGGTGCTTAAGTGTTGTGAGGAGCTATGGTTTAAAGGCGGAGCCTGTGACCTTGAAAGAGTGACTTAATCCTCTGAGCCGCTGTTGCTTCACCCATTACATAAGAATGGTAGTAATAACGTCAGCAATAAAAGTTACCTTTCGGTGTTGTATAGACGTGTGTGGTATGATAAGAAAACAGTCAGGAAATGTAACTGATGTCACTCTATCACAGAAAGTGCTGCCAGCATCCAGATTACCACAGGAAATAGGACTGAGGAGAATATTTTCAAGTTTCTGTCCATCTCAGACAACTGGAATCAGTTCAGCTGAGACTTCCACTGATCCCCACCATTCCTCACTCCACCTCCAGTTCTTTAATCTTTCATGACTTGAGTGTCCTAAAGAACAACCACGAGGGGGCACAATTTCATCACTCGAACGCCTGAGACCCATCTTTCCTTATTTCTTACCAGTGCATTTAACCATCCAAAAATTTGGTGAATCCGAAGGTAAGTATTAAGGAAACTTTCTGGTGGAGAGAAACCCAAGGTCAATGGCTCGCAGCTCCATCATCTCCTCCCCGCCTGCCTCCTTTCCCCATCTCTGTCATAGCTGGCACCAGTTCCCCTCGCCTGTGGCAATAGGGCCTTGCTTTTCTCACTCAATCAGACGTTGCCAGAAAGGAGCTTTTTTCCCATTGTGGACTGAGAGGTTAAACGTTATTTGTTCTGCTCAAGGCTGCTATGGGACAATATTTAGTTTGAGGGACTTTATTCTTTGCTTTGATTCAGCTCAAGGTGGCTACCAATCTCATCAACTGTCTTCCCTGTTTCTCTTCTTCAGTCTACCAACTTCTTAGCAGGTGGCTGAAGACCATTTCTTTAACTTTTTTTCATTTGAGGAGTGATCAAACCATCCCCATTAATCTACTATTGATGATGACACTTGTAGCCCAAACCCAGCTTTGCTTCTCAGAATTAGAAGGCTCACTGCCCCTAACATTTCTGCTGCTAAGATTTCTAAGACAGCAGTTCTCAAACTTTGGTGTGAGTAACAATCATGTGGAGGGGCATGCTAAAAGTGCAGATTCCACCACTTCATACCTATTAAGGCTGTTATATAAAAAAAAGAAAGAAAAGAAGTATTGCAGCGAATGCAAAGACATTGGAACACTGTACATTGCTGGTAGGAATATAAAAAGGTGCAGCTACTATGGAAAACAGTACAATGGTTCCTCAAAAGATTGAACATAGAATTATCATATGTTCCAGGAAGCGCACTTCTGGGTATATACCCAAAAGAGTTGAGAGACGGAACTTCAACAAATATTTTTATCTATGTTCATAACAGCATTATTCGCAATGGCCAAAAGGTGGAAACAACCGAAATGTCCATCAGTGGATGAATGGAGAAACAAAATGTGATATAGACATATAGTGGAATATTACTCAGCCTTAAAAAGGAGCGAAAGTCTGACACATGTTACAACATGGATGAATCTTGACAACGTTATGCTAAGTGAAATAAGCCAGACACAAAGGGACAAACAGTGAATGCTTCCACTTATATGAGGTGCTTAGAATAGCCAAGTACATAGAGACAGAAAGTAGAAGAGTAGTTACCAGGGCCTGGGGAGGGGCAGTGTGGAGCTGTTGGTTAATGGGTGCAGAGTTTCAATCTGGGATGATGAGAAAGTTCTGGAGATGAGTGGTGGTGATGGTTAAATACTTTTACAACCTGATTCCACAGGTCTGAAGTGGAACCCAGGAATCTGCCCTTTTACAGTCCCTGGGAGTTTTAATGTAGGTGGCCTTGGAAAATCACTGGGATCCTCTGATTGTGCTTTCAAAGCCCTGCATGAGGATCACATACCACTGGAGTTTTAAAGCCACTGGACCTCTCTGTGCCTCAGGTTCTTCATCTCTAAAATGGGACTAATATCCCTACCTACCTAATAGGGCCTTTGTAAAACTTGAAGAGGTGATACATGCAAAGTGCCTTTAAAAATTATTGTTATTATGAAGGTGACCCAAGATTACTATAAACCATAATGATTAGAGTCACCCACTGGTCTACTCCCCAGAGACCCAATATCATGAGGATTAGATGCGGTAATTATTCTAAAATTTAACGGCAAGATCTGTTTTTAAATGATTACTTGTGAATATTCTCAACATCCAGGAAGCAGCTGCGTTGGACAGCTGATTTAATGAAGCAAGGTTAGGAGTTATGGGCATCTCTGCTTTAGCAAAGGGTTTATAGGTGAGAAGAAATGACATTACCTAACACTGAGTAGGGGGTTGTGATGCATCTCATAGAGTTCTAGCCGTTTTATTTTGTTATTCACATACATTTTAAAAAATTCCTCCTGAATTATACAAATCGACTTACTTACAAAACAGAAAGACTCATAGACTTAGAAAACGAACTTATGGTTGCCAGGGAGAAGGGAAAGTTAGGGAGTTTGGGATGGTCATGTACGTACTGCTCTATTTAAAATGGATAACCAACAGGGACCTACTGTATAGCACATGGAACTTTGCTCAGTGTTATGTGTCAGTCTGGATGGAAGGGAGATTTGGGGGAGAATGGATATATGTATATGTATGGCTGAGTCCCTTCAGCTGTTTACCAGGAATGATCAGAACTTTGTTAATTGGCTATACCCAATACAAAATTAGAAGTTAATAAATAAATAAAAGTCCTCCTGGGAGAATGTCTACTATGCTCTGTTAAAAGGACTAGGATTTGCAGCAGAAGGTGAAGGGGAATGTCTACTTTTCATCCTATTTCCTTCTGGGTTGTTTGTTTTACACTGGGAAGCCCTGTATTACATTTGCAGTTAGAAGAAGTTTTTTTAGTTAGTGTTGGAGGTATTAAATGTGGCTGCCTTCTCCCATTCAAAACAACACCGGCAGTACAAACACAGATACCTACTCAAAATAACATGCTTACATAATGATATGGATGATGATACCTTAGTAATTAGTCATTTACCAAGCACATTCATGTCCATTATCTCATTTAATCCATGGCATGGTTTTGTGAAGTAAGTAGTATTTTACCCATTTTATAGTCGAGGAACCAAATGCAAACTAAGTAGGTATAATTGTTGTCTAAGCTGCATCTTTCTCCTTCTTTATCCTCTGAGTATTGTCTTTGGTTCACCTTGCTGTAGTGTTTCTGTCACTTAGTCTAGTCCTATAATAAAATATATTTATAATCCATTCATTTAAGGATAAGCATCCTTGGCTAAAACTTCCCAGGTTGAAAAGACTGTTCAGACTTGGGCAATGCCACCCTGGTCAGATAGGAGGTAGTACTGTGTGTTGTTTGCCTCCTGGGGTTATCATAATAAAATTCCCAGAAGCAAAATATCTCATGCATTTATGTTTTAACAGATGCATCATTTTGTTTAGTCTGTGTAGCAGGCAGAAACCACATGAGATTTCTGTTGTGCAGACCATCCTTTCACAGAAAGCTGAAATGTCGGGTAGTTTTTGAAGAGTTGTAAATGGCTTTTCCAATTTGAGCAAAGTGAACCTCATCATTTGAGAGTAGGCATTCCTGCGGGCAAATGTGTGGCTTTCAGTGATCAAGCAAATATGGATGATTTTGGTTGTTTGCCCTGTAATTGAAAGATTTGGCTATTTGTTGTAATGGTTGTCATTAGTGACCACAACCAAATAAAAATGTCTTTGACTTCCACAAGTATCTCCTTTTAAATCTGCACCTAATCTCAGACAGCATTTGTAAACCAAGAATTTCTCCAGAATTGGCAAGATAATTTACACAGCCTAGTGCAAGTTGAAAGTGAAGGGACCTTTGTTCAAAAATTACTAAGACTTTCAAGATGATGATATCAGAACATTAAATCAAATGCAGAGCCCTTTGCAAGTACACAGGTTGTACATCCATGAAGCCAACCCTGGGTCTCTCATCCATTTAAAAATTTTATCTATCTGTATTTATTTCTCAGCAGTGGCCACAGGACTGGAAGGGACTGGATGTTCTAATCTCAAAGAAGGGCAATGCCAAAAAATGTTCTAACTACCACACAATTACATTCATTTCACATGCTAGCAAGATAATGCTCAAAATCCTTCAAGCTAGACTTCAACAGTATGTGAACCAAGAACTTTCAGATATACAAGCTGAATTTAGAACAGGCAGAGAAACCAGAGATCAAATTGCTAACATCCACTGGAAAAATAACATCATAGAAAAAGTAAGAGAATTACAGAAAAGCATCTACTTCTGCTTCATTGACTACACTAAAGCCTTTAAACTGTGTGGATCACAATAAACTATGGAAGATTCTGAAAGAAATGGGAATACCAGACCACCTTACCTGCCTCCTGAGAAACCTGCATGCAGGTCAAGAAGCAACAGTCAGAACTGCATATGGAGCAATGGATTGGTTCCAAATTGGGAAAGGAGCACGTCAAAACTATATATTGTCACCCTGCTTATTTAACTTATATGCAGGGTACATCATGCAAAATGCCCGACTGAATGAATCACAGACTGTAATCAAGACTGCCTGGAAAAATATGAATAATCTCAGATATGCAGATGACACCACCCTTATGGCAGAAAGCTAAGAGGAATTAGCCTGTTTATGAGGATTAAAGAGGAGAGTGAAAAAGCTGTCTTAAAACTCAGTGTTCAAAAAACTAATATCATGGTATCATGTCCCATCACTTCATGCAAATAGATAGGGAAACATTGGTAACAGTGACAGATTTTATATTTTTGGGCTCCAAAATCACTGTGGACAGTGACTACAGCCATGAAATTAAAAGACACTTCCTCCTTGGAAGAAAAGCTATGACAAACTTAGACAATGTATTCAAAAGCAGAGACATTACTTTGCCAACAAAGTTCGTCTAGTCAAAGCTACAGTTTTTCCAGTGTTAGGGGCTTCCCTGGTGGCTCAGACAGTAAAGAATCTGCCTGCAATGCAGGAGACCCAGGTTCAATCCCTGGGTCAGAAAGATCCCTGGAAAAGGGAATGGCAAACCACTCCAGTAGTTTTTCCAGCAGTGATGTACAGATGTGAGTTGAATCATATAGAAGGCTAAGCAGCAGAGAATTGATGCTTTCAAACTGTGGTGCTGGAGAAGACTCTTGAGAGTCCCTTGGACTGCAAGGAGATCAAACCAGTCAATCCTAAAGGAAATCAGTTCTGAATATTCATTGGAAGGACTGATGTTGAAGCTGAAACTCCAATACTTTGGCCACCTGAAGAAATGACTCACTTGAAAAGACTCTGATGCTGGGAAAGATTGAAGGCAGGAGGAGAAGGGGACAACAGAGGATGAGATGGTTGGATGGCATCACCAACTCAATGGACATGAGTTTGAGTAAGCTCCGGGAGTTGGTGATGGACAGGGAGGCCTGGCGTGCTGCAGTCCACGGGATCGCAAAGAACTGGACACGACTGAGCAGCTGAACTGAACTGAACCGATAGATGTAGCACAACTGTCTAACCAGTTTCCTTTGATGAATATATAGGTTGCTTCCAATGATTAAAAGAACTGTAAAAAAAAAAAAAAAAGAACTGTAATAAAAACCCTTGCAGATCATTTTCCTACATGTGTGTTGTTGCTATAGAACTGTCAAATCAAAGGCTGCATATAGCTTATTTTAAATTGTGGTTGACCTTGATAATTGCCCTCTAAAGAAGTTTTACCAATTTACCTTCTCACCAATATAGAGTTATCTTGTTTTTCAATCTTTACCAGTGCAACTGGTGAGACATTATGCTATCTTGTAGCCTTGATGTCATTTCTCTTATCGGTGAAGCTGACCATCTTTTCAAATGGTTGAGTCAGTCTCTTCTGTAAACTGTCTGTCCTCATTGTTTCTTTATTATGCTGTATTGTTATATTGTTCATCAGTCTTTTTCTCACAATTTGTGCAAATGCTTTATCCGTTGTGTATATGTGTGTATTAGTCACTCAGTCATGTCTGACTCTTTGCAACCTCATGGACTGTATGTAGCCCACCAGGTTCCTCTGTCCATGGGATTTACCAGGCAAGAATACTGGAGTGGGGTGCTATTCCTTTCTCCAGGGGATCTTCCCCACCCAGGGAATGAACCCAGGTCTCCTGCATTGCAGGTGGATTCTTTACCATGTGAGCCACCATTCTTGCTTTGCGATAATTTGAAAATATTTCCATCAGTTGCTTTTATCTTTTTAACTTTGTTTTGATGCACAAAGTATTTTTAAGATGTAGTTGAATTTAGCAATTTTTCTCTTATGGCTTATTTATAAAAATTTTTTACTGGAGTATAGTTGATTTACTATACTAAATGTTGTGTTAGCTTCAGGTATACAATGAAGTGAATCAGTTTACATGTACATATAGCCACTCTTTTTTTAGATTATTTTCTCATATAGGTCATTATAGAGTACTGAGTCGAGTTCCCTGTGCTATACAGTAGGTCCTTATAAGTTATATCTATGGCTTCTGAATTTTGTATCATACTCAGAAAGATCTTCTCCATTCCCATGCTTCCTTCTAGTATTTCTTTGAAGTCATTCCCTCACAGAAACCTTCACTCCATTTGGAATTTATTTTAGTATTAAGTGTGAAATAGGGACCCAACTTTATTTTTTCCAGATGGCTACCTAGTTGTTCCAGCAACATTCATTGGATAAGCCGCCTTTTTCCCCCACTGATTTGAGGTCCTATCTTTATCAAATAGTAATTTCCTATATGTAGTTATATCTATTCCTGAGTATTCTATTTCATTTACAAAATTGAATAAGCATCATGTATCAAAAAGAAGGGGGAAGAGGAGGAGGAGGGGGAGAGGAGGAGGATAAGAAGAATTATTTTTTAAACCTCTTCCTAGTTTGAGGAGTGATCATAGCGATGTGGCTTATTCAGAGCAATACAATAATCCCTGAAAGGTTAGTCGCAGTGTGTGCTTCCTTCATAAATATTTGAAAGAATATTATGATGATAGTTAAGGACCATAATGGATTTGAGAGTCAGATAGACCTGGGTTCCCATCCCAGCTCCATACTTACTTAGCTGTGTGACCTTGAGTAAGTTACTTGCCTTGTGCATACGTGCTAA
Source organism: Budorcas taxicolor (assembly GCF_023091745.1). Taxonomy (NCBI): domain Eukaryota; kingdom Metazoa; phylum Chordata; class Mammalia; order Artiodactyla; family Bovidae; genus Budorcas; species Budorcas taxicolor. The sequence goes on from NC_068932.1 coordinate 20,221,601, forward strand.
GTTGCTTCAGTCGTGTCCGACTCTTTGCGGCCTCATGGACCGTAGCCCACCAGGCTCCTCTATCCATGGGATTCTCCAGGCAAGAATACTAGAGTGGGTTACCATGCCCCCCTCTAGGGGATCTTCCCTAGCCAGGGATCGAACCGACTTCTCTTATGTCTCCTGTGTTGGCAGGTGAGTCCTTCACCACGAGTGCCACCTAGAAAGCTTCTCTAATCCCTAATTTCTTTATTTGTTAAACAGAAATAACTACAGTACCTCTCTCACTGAGTCAGTTGAGAAGTAAATGAATGTAAAGTGCTAGAATAGTGTCTGACACGTAGTAAGTTATTAGTAGTAAGTAGTATTTACCACTGGAGTGACCTGGTTTTATCACTGAAAGGCCCAAGTTCTGGGAAATTGCTTGGTCCTGAGAAAACTGGGACATTTGGTCACCTTTAACCCTATTGTCGTGTGCAATGTGTGTTTTTTCCCTCTATCAAATTCATACTACTCAGTACCTACACAAATTAGCTCAACTTTTACAGAAATATCACAAGATGCAACTTTTTTTCATAAACATAAAATCCATGCTGTTACCCCATTCCAGTTGAGTGCCCCTCCCTGGGGCTGATAGGCATTCTTTGGCCATCAGAGCCTAATCTAGGATTTCCTCTGGTTTCCACCTGAACCAAGATCAAAGAGACACCCACCCCCAACACTGCCAAGAAGGAGTAGGTGGTGGGAGAGAAGTGGGGGCGGGGGTCGAATAGGGCTAGACAAACATGCAAGGCAGAATGACGCCAGGACACTGGAGACTGGAAGCGCTTTGCTTCTAGAAGAAACACAAGGCAGTCTCCCCAGGACTGATGTGCTAGAGTATAAGAGAGAGGTTGTCTTCCCCACTCACCAATCATTCCAACTTTAGTCCTGTAACAGACTCAGTTCAGTTCAGTTCAGTCGCTCAGTCGTGTCCGACTCCCTGCGACCCCTAGCAGGGTATATATCCCTGGGGAGGTAGTGCAGCATATATTTCTCAAATTCCGCCACCAAAACTGCACCTACTCTGGTTGTAGTTGTTTTTCTTTAGTCACTAAGTTGTGTCCTACTCTTTGCGACCCCATGGACTGCAGTCCACCAGGCTCCTCTGTCTATGGGATTTCCCAGGCAAGAATACTGGAGTGAGCTGCCATTTCCTTCTCCAGGAAATCTTCCTAACCTTGGGGTCAGACCTGCATCTCCTGCATTGGCGGGCAGATTCTTGACCACTGAGCCACCAGGGAAGCCCGGGGAAGAGTGTAGGAGGCTCTGAATCTACAAGGACAAAAGTTCCAGATCCTGGCTGGTTGGTGGGGAGAGGAGAGAGGATTGTGTTGGAAAAATCAAATCTTGGGCTTAGTCAAACTTCATTTGATGTTGCAAGAAAGAGAGGCCTGAAAGTCAGGAGACAAAGTGCTCATTCCATCTCTTTGATGAACTACCTCTAACCCTAAGCCATCCATTTCTCCCAGGGCCACCCTGCACAACTTCAGGGGGTACATGTCATTCACAGAAACATGGGAATATACCCCGTGGAGCTGGCAATACTGAAACTGAGCAGGACCCTGAGGGTCTTTCCAGGTACAAAAGCCCCCTATTTTCCCTGTTTCTTGTTTGTATGAGAAGGGCTTTTAAACAGGCAGTCCCAGGGAAACTGGGACAACCACACAACTAGGATATTATGTAATTGAAGTTAAATTCTGCTGTCTTTAAAAATCAGAATAAGAGTAGTATCTTTAAAACTGCTAAGTCACTTCAGCTGTGTCCAACTCTGTGCGACCCCATAGATGGCAGCCCACCAGGCTCCCCTGTCCCTGGGATTCTCCAGGCAAGAACACTGGAATGGGTTGCCATTTCCTTCCCCAATGCATGAAAGTGAAAAGTGAAAGTGAAGTCACTCAGTCGTGTCCAACCCTCAGCGACCCCATGGACTACAGCCTTCCAGGCTCCTCCGTCCATGGGATTTTCCAGGCAAGAGTATTGGAGTGGTGTGCCATTGCCTTCTCCATCTTTAAAACTAGAGTATTTAAAAATTTCCATTGTTTTAATTTGTTTTTAGCCACAATATTTTAAGCATTTTAAATTTTCAAATAATATTAAAGGAGATCAGGAGACTTTCATGTTTAGTTATAAGGGACGTAAGCTCACTGTTTCAGGAATTCTCTGTTATAATGGAAATAGTAATAATTGAATCTTGGCATCACGGAATGAACATTGGGTTAGAAATCCAGAGTTCCGTGTCCACATCCTGCCTCTGGGATAATAGCATTTCATGTGTGAGCATTACTTCTGAGAAGCATAAGGTGCCACACAAAACAATATGTTATATAATTATTAGTGGAAGGAAAAGAGAGTACAATCATTGCAGATAATTTCTGAAACTTGGGCCAAGAACCAGAGCCTGTTTGGTGCCGGTGATTTCAGAAATGAATCCAGCGCCGATGCTTGTATGAAGGAAGGAGACTGATCCTCTGGATTTGCAGAGTCCTGGAAAATACCGTCAGTGATGAAAAACATCTATTTGGATTAGGCAGCCTCCAATAAGTAGGCGGATTATCCAGCTTCCTTCGTTCAGAACTGATTGGACTTGTTTGACGACTTTGAAACTATCAGGAAGGAAGAAGGAGGGTTGTGCATGTTAAATCTAGTGCAAATATGAAACATGCTGAGTTGGAGGATGGTGAGAAGAGCTTCTTTCTATATATGTATGGAGGGTGACCGGGGAGTGGAAGTGAATGGGGGCCGGGAAATTGTTTAGAGATAGGAGAAACCCATCTCTAGAAAATTAACTGTGAATGATCTCATAATCATGGGAGCTAGAGAGCATGGTGGTTTGGGTAGAAGACATAAGAAAAAATGAAAAGGACTTAATTTTCTCCCTTCATCTTTCCTAGGCTACTAAGTATAGAAATTCTGTAGAGCAGGCATCTACTAATGCTAACCTAGAACCCACTTCTCTTTTAAGAGTTCAGGGAGTCTATGAATTTGGGTGGGAAAAAATGACATCTTTGTTTTTACTAACATGAAATATAGCATTTCCTTGAGTTACAAATGTGCTCAACAACCACACCCATATTCGTGATCCTGAGACTTGTCACCAACAGAAATCACAGATGTTTTCAAATCACATTGTTGTGTGGTAGATATCATGAAATACTTGTGTTCATCACGACTTTGGAATTAATGATAGAAATTAGACTCACTGCTAGACTTTGTTGCTTAATGCCCAAAGAGATACATATACTATTACTATTTTACATATTTCTATTTTGATTATGCTTCAAGGAACTGATTTCTCCTGTAATCCTGTATATATTATTTTATACATTTGAAAGTGTTATTCTGAGTAGGTGTCCAGGGGTTTCACCAGAGCTAAGAGCTCTGTCCCTGGAAAAAGCAAGAACTGTACCTAAGAGATTCTGTTTTTGTTTTTTTTTTTCTTTAAAAGGACGTATAGATGCATATGCAGATATCTGCCTAGGGGGCCATACATCAAACAAGCATTGGTGTTAACAGTTTTGTGATTGTGTGTTAATATTAGTCAATACCAATTGTTAAAGGAAATCCTTCAAGGAAAAGCACGGTGTTGATGCTAGGATTAGCAGCTTAAGGGTGTCCCAGACATACCCTGTGGCAGCCTATAGAGGTGGCTCCATGCAGCAGATGTTGGCCCTCTAGGCATCCCCATGGAGCCCTCTGGGCCAGGGCCTCAGCTTTTCAGGCTGCTGCTGCTAAGTCACTTCAATCTGTCCGACTCTATATGACCCCATAGACGGCAGCCCTCCAGGCTCCCCCATCCCTTGGATTCTCCAGGCAAGAACACTGGGCTAGAAGGTGCAATTTGGTTTCTACACCCAGAAGATATTTGTTTCTGGGGAAATTATTACATTCCTAAGAAGTAAATGGATAAACCAGAATTCAAATGTTTGAATCAGAATATTATCACTTGCCTTGCAGGGTGTGTGACAAAGAAACAGGAGAATGTACTCAAAGCTCTTAGCAGAGGGCACAGCATATGGGAAGCCCTCAGTAGAAGGGAGCCATTGTTATGAGGTTCCCCAAGAAGATTTACCTCTAGGGGAGGTTAAGCTGGTCAGTAACCAAGATGGCCTCCCCCATGCCAAAAACACTGCTGAGGGCTTTGAGTACAGCTTCCCATTTCATCTTCATATACCCTGCAAGACAGGAGTTCCTATTCCCATTTTACAGATGAGGGATTAAGAAACTGAACTGTGATAAAGGTAAGATTTGAGTTCCACTCTGCTGTCGTCTAGAGAAGGAAATGGCAACACACTCCAGTATTCTTGCCCGGGAAATCCCATGGACAAAGGAGCCTGGCAGGCTACAGTTCATGGGGTGGTAAGAGTTGGACACGACTTAATAACTAAACCATCACTGCTGTCGGCTTAGCCAGCATTGCCTTTGGGTATAGGTTGGTGAGCATGAGCTTGGAGCATGGGTGTTAGTTGGATGGTCTTAATGGCAGTATTGTGCAGTTGTGAATGCCAGATATCTCCATGCCTACTAGCCAGATATGGCTTTGGGTGGTGGGTCACTTAGCTCTGTTCCTCAGTTCCTTCATCTGTAGAATGGGGATATTATTAATGCCTACTTCCTAAGGTTGTTGTAAGATTAAATGCTTTTAAATTGTGACTGACATTTGTAACTATTCTCTTAACGTTAGCCGTTGATGTGACTGTGGTTGTAGTTGTGACCTGCCACCACAGCTGATCTCTAAGTTGTGGGTCTGGGCACCACATCCCCCACATCGTACTGTAGCTATAAACTGGCTCTCTGAGCAAACTTTCATGGGTGCCTTATACAGACTTCGCCAGTTCTGAGCACATTCTTTCTTTAGCCCAAGTCCCATGAAATATAAACAGTTTAAACTTTCTCAGTTACACCCACAATTAAATTGGTTCTCTCGAAGTCACCCTCCACCCACCCCTAGGTTATTTTGATTGGATTTTGGGTGTGTGTTCACAAATTCTCTTGTTGTTTTTTTTTTGTTTTTTTAATTTATTTTTAAGAGCAGTTTTGGGTTCACAACAAAACTAAGAGGAAAGTACAGAGAATCTCTATATATTCCCTACCCCCCCACATGCACAGCCTTCCCCAGTGTCAATATTCTACACCAGCTCCCAGAGTGGTGCTTTTTATTTCTAGTGATATATACATTGACACAATCACCTCAGTCCCTAGTTTGCATTATGGTTCGTCCTTGGTGGTGTACATTCCATGGGCTTGGACAAATGCGTGATGGCATCTGTCCGCCATTTTAGTATCCCACAGAGTATTTTCACTGGCCCCAAAGTCCTCTGTGCTCTGCCTCTTCATACCTCCTACCCTCTTGGAGGAGCATCTTAAAAACAGCAACTCTCATTCCTAAAAACTAGATCCAGTCTTTTTCATTCTCAGAGTGTGAGTTTTGTTTTCATTCTCTGAGTACACATCCTCTCACCATCCCAGAGTCCTGGTTCATCCCCAGGGGACTGTGAGTCCCCCTGACAGTTAAAGGTGTGAATTGAGTGTATGTGGGTTTGGACCCATAGATAATGTAAGGTATAGTTCGGGCCGAGGCAGAAAGAGGAAAGACGACCTCAACAGAAGTAGGTTACCTTTATTTAGGCAAGGAGGGGCGACAGTCGGCCTAACGACCAGGCTGAGCATGGAGAGGGATCAGAGAGGCTCCATATTTATAGGGAGGCTTGTGTAAGGGATAAGGAAAACATTAATCAGGCGGGATGTTTTGGGTATTCTTTAGTTGAGATGGCATTTGTAGTTGGGCAGGGGATGATACGTCTTCTGTGCAGGTGTAGGGGGTGGAAGGTTTCTGGACAGGGGGTGACAAGTCCCAGGTAGATGCAACCGGCCTGGAGCATCAGGGCGGGACCTAAAGTTCTGTTTTGTTTTCTCCGAAGTTAGATGATTCAGCAAGGGCCTTTGAAACTGTTGTTTTCTTTTCTAGGCCCCAAAGACTCCTTCAGATAACAGGTGTGTACTTTTCGGCCATAGCCACTCAAAGGTTGGTCCACCTGGGCTCCAGGCGGGGGCTGGGACTGGTGAGACTAAGGTGTCCCTGGACAGGTAGGACCAGGCTCTCTGGTCTCCACGAGGGCCTGCCCTTGTCCTGGACTCTGACAACCGCAGTTCTCCCAGCGTGTCTGCAGCAGGACCCAGGTGTTGGGCTGAGTGTGGTCTGTGGCAGGCTTGTTGAGACTTGAAAGAGCTGGAGACTTGTCCCTTCCCTCACCTGGACCTCACTGTGGGCCTTGGAGGGCTTGATGCGGTGCTGTTTTCATTCCTGTCCTTTATTCCAAGACAATGGCTTTCTTGTCAACAAGAGAAATTCTTTGTTATTGGAAGACATGCCTCGGATAAGAATGTTTCCATGAAAGCCTTCCCGTCCACCTCTGACCTCCCAAACAAAGGACACTGTCCACCCCCTCCCACTGTACCCTCGGGGTACACCCAGGCCGCCATCACCATGTTGGCTATATCCAAGACCCACCCATTTCTTTAACATTTTGCTTTAAATGTGCTCTCTTTTTTCTTACGTAAATTAACTTTTCCAGGAACTTTATATCAGAAATGTCTGTGAAATTGCAGATTTAATGAGTTGTGTTTTTCTTAATATACATTAAAGTAAACACATAAGTATTAAATATTTAATAATTTTTCCGTGGATCACCTAAAACTAACCCTCCCAACCCTGCCCTGGAAAACCCCAGCAGGGTCTGTGAACTCTTTAGGAGATCCCTCAGGTCTCCTGTGTTGGCACTGTTGACTTTCCTCCCTAAGACCCCTGGGTCTGTGCCCTCATGGGCAGGTGCCACAGGAAGGAATGGGTCTGCTCCACTTGGATGCCCCACCTCAGAAGTGGTGAGTTCCACGGCCAGATGCCCTCCTCCACTCAAATTTGGATCTCCTTCCTGTCTGGTAGAGAGAGACTCATTCTTTTCTCCATCAGTGGTAAAAATAGGGTGTGGGTTCTAATCAGCTCTCTTCTCTGGGGAAAGATGAGGCCAGACACGGCCCTGGGAAAGGGGACTTCAAAGGCAGGTGGAAGCTGGTGGCAGCTGTGGGTAGAGGATGGCAGCTGTGGGTAGAGGATGGCAGCTGTGGAGGACTGGCGGACTGAGGACATTTGCCTCTTTTCACAAAGAATTTGAGGCGGCGGATGGATGTGGAAACAGGGCTGTGTGGGTCCTGACTCCATCAATTACCAGATATATCTGTTGTTTAGTCATTAAGTTGTGTCTGACTTTTTGAGACCTCATGGGTTGCAGCATGCCAGGCTTTCCTGTCCTTCAGTATCTCCTGGAGTTTGCTCAAACTCATGTCCATTGAGTTAGTGATACTATCCAACATCTCATCCTCTGCCACCCATTTCTCCAGCTATATAACCTGGGGCAAATCCACGTACCTTCCTGCACCTCAGTTACTTCCAGTAGAATGAGAGTGATGATATTTAGTTACACTGTCTTATCTGCTGTCTAGGCTGTGATAAGAATTGAATGGAAAATACTGCTGCTCTGAAAACTTTAAGGCGAGGTCTTCAACTCTGGATGCACTTAGGAATAACCTAGGGGAACTTTTAAAAGACAAGAGTAGGGACTTCCCTGGTGGTTCAGTGAGTAAGACTCTGCACTTCCATTGCAGAGGACATGGGTTTGATCCTTGGTCAGGGAGCTAAGATCTCGAATGCCATGTAGCATGGACAAAAGTAAAAAAAAAGAGTAAGAACTAAGGCAGTGAGGCCCAAACCCAGAGCTACTGACTTAATTTAATTTAACTTGTCTTGGTTAGGTCTTGAACTTCTGTAGTTTTAAATGTGTTTCTTGTGATTCTTCTGTGTAGCCAAGATTGAGAACCACTTCCCTAGGGGTGTGATGTTCAAATAGGTGTGCCATTTAAACTTAATTAGAACTGAGGAAAATTAAGTAAAATTTTTAATTAAGTGAAATTCCTTAGTGACACCAGCCACATTTTAAGTACTCCATAACCACACGTGGCCAGTACCTGCCATATTGGAGAGTGTAGATTTCCATCATCACAGAGAATTCCACTGCCTCCTAAAGTGTGGTCTGTGAACCAGCAGCTTCAGCATCACTGAGAGCTTGTCAGAAATGCCAATCTCATGTCCATGCCCAGCCTACAGATTCACAATCTGGATTTTAACAAAATGGAACAAAATCTCTAGGGTCTCATTAAAGTTTGTGAAACACTGCTCTGAAGCATACATTCTACTTGTTCATTTATTCAACCAATATTTATTAAATGCTGAGCATGTCCCAGGTACATTCAGGTGATGGCAAATGATTAGGGAAAAACACAGCAATGTCTCTTATTCTAGCTGAAAGAAACAGACATTAAGCAAGAAAACAATTAGGCAAACTCATTTGAAATAATACAGGGGAATATGCTAGAAAAGCACTATGTGGGGAGTGCGGCTAATCTGTATGAATGGGGAGCATCAAAGAGTGTCACCTGAAGGAGGGGACACTTGAGTGGAACTTGAATGACATAGACCTAGCCAAGGAAAGATGTGGGGGTGGTATATTCTGGACAGAGATGAAACAAATAAAAACTGCTTTGAAAATGGTAGTATTTAGCATATGAAAATATACAAACTCATACTATATAGCACAGGGAACTCTGCTCAGTGCTATGTGGCAACCTGGATGGTAGGGGAGTTTGAGGGAGAATGGGTATATGTATACATGCTGCTGCTAAGTCACTTCAGTCATGTCCCACTCTGTGCGACCCTATAGACAGCAGCCCACCAGGCTCCGCTGCCCCTGGGATTCTCCAGGCAAGAACACTGGAGTGGGTTGTCATTTCCTTCTCCAATGCATGAAAGTGAAAAGTGAAAGTGAAGTCACTCAGTCGTGTGCGACTCTTCTCGACCCTATGGACGGCAGCCCACCAGGCTCCTCCGTCCAGCGGATTTGCCAGGCAAGAGTATTGGAGTGGGGTGCCATTGCCTTCTCCAATATGTATACATACATAGGACCTAATCCCTTTGCTGAAACTATCACAACATTGTTAATTGGCTATGAGTGAATGAGTGACAGTCGCTCAGTTGTGTCCAACTTTTGCGACCCCACAGACCATACAGCCCATGGAATTCTCCAGGCCAGAATACTGGAGTGGGTAGCCATTCCCTTCTCCAGGGGATCTTCCCAACCCAAGGATCGAACCCAGGTCTCCCGCATTGCAAGCAGATTCTTTACCAGCTGAACCACAAAGAAAGCTATATATATCTCAATACAAAATAAAAGATTTAAAAAAACCATAAATGCCTACTTATATTTAAATTTCAGTTAAACCATGACTAGTTTTTAGTATGAGTATATCCCAAATATTCCATGGGACAAACTTACACTAAAAACAATTGTGATTTAGCTGAAATTATTATTTTTTTAATAAAACTAGACCTTGGACTGCTGGTTGACCTGGTCTTTTTAATAATTTGTATTTAGTTAGTTACTTTTGGCTGTGCTGGCTCTTCTTTGCTGCATGGGCTTTACTTGTGTTACGCTTGCTTCTCATTGCGGTGGCTTCTCTTATTGCGGAGCAGGGACTCTAGGGTTCATGGGCTTCGGCTTAGTTGATGTGAGGGATGTAGGATCTTCCCAGCCCAGGGATTGAACCCGTGTCTCTTACAGTACCACGGAGGCACCAGGGAAGCCCTGCATCCTGCATTTTACGGAGACTCTTCCTGAGAGAGGACCAAGAGGGCAGCAGAGCCGGCGGGACATGAGGAGGTGCAGTGTGATGAGTAGCTGGGGAGCAGGGCACCACGAGGCGGGGTAGGACAGACAGCAGGGCCAAATCTTGGGCTACACAAAGGCAAGTTTAAAAAAAATGGACACTGAAGGACGTACTGACCACTGCCGTTTCTTCCCCTCAGTGACGTCATTGGTTTTACCTTCCTGCGACCCTGTGGTTTCTGGGAAGGGTTTCTTGGAAGATGAACAATTGTCTGGGCTGTTATACTTGGGTGGTGCCTGGGGAGACCTCAGACCACTGGTTGACCTGCCTGAGCATAGCGTGAGGTATATATTGTTTGGTCTGAGCTGTTAAGTGCTCTTTCCCTGTTTGTTTGTTTAATTCCTGTGCTTTTGTATGTGATCTCCTATAAATCTCCCTCTCCTTAAGGGTTGTGTTTGACAACTTCATTTCCCCCCAACTGGAGACATTTCCCCTGCTAAGGGTCAAAAAGACTAATTACTCTAAACTGAGTATTGAAGACACCCTCAGGCTCACACATGACCCAGAAGTGCATGATCTTGGACATGTTAATAGAAGAATGTGATGAGAGCAGAATTGTGCACAGGAGCAGTGACGTTCTCCAAGTCCGACTCTGTTCCTGTTCGAAAATAAACTCCTGACTTCTGTAGCCACAAATTTGTGGCACCTCATGGTAGAAGAGGCCATGAGAGAGATTCTCTTCAGACAGAAATCTAGGCTCTGGGAGGAGCATGATTTGCCAAGTGACCCAAAATTGATGATGGAGCTTGGACCAGAACTTACAGCCCCTAATTCCCTATTCAGTGCTCCTTCCACCCAAGTTGGGCTTGATGTCAAAGGATGGGGGGTGGGAAAGGGAGAATTGTGGAAAGAGATAAGAAGGGCAGCACAGCATCAACTGAGTCTCATAAAGTTCTTCAATGCTTACAAAATACTTCTCTACATGATCTCATTTGAGGTAGCTATCATTTCCATTTTGCAAGTGAGGCACCTGGAGCTCAGAGAGGTTAAGTGACTTCTCCAAGGTCACACAGCTTTTAAATGGCAGAACCAGGAATCAGACCCAGATCTTCAGGCTCTGTGGTCTGTTTCCACCATAACCTGGGAAAAATGGACAAGGAGAAAGTAACACACTGGAAACTGTTGCTTTCAGAGATGAAGGGCAGGCAGGTGGGAGGGGAAAGCGGCCTGAGAAATTGGGAAGAAGACTGCCTGGAGCCAGATTGGGCATTTTCCATGCATAAGCTCCTTCCATTATCAGTCACCAAAAGCAGGGCACAGGGTCAAAATGTTGGCAGTTACTGGGTCTGACCATTCTTTAGCTTCAGTCCTTGAATATAATTCAGCCTTGGGAACTTGGGAAGCACTCAGGGTGGCCAGTAGTGTAAAGCTAATCAAATTCACGAGAAGGTATCACCACCTGCACTTTACAGATGAGAAACTTAGATTCAGAGAGGTTAGTTAAGTGGCCATCCAGCTGGTTAGTGACAGAGTTGGGACATGAATCCAGACCTGCCTGACCTCAGAGCCTCAGCAGGTCCCCTCTGGGGTTTTCAGTCAGTAGAAGTCTGCAGGATGAAACTGGACATGTGGGAGGCATGGAGAAGATGCAAGGAAAAAGGACCAAGAAGGCTTACAGGTCCAGTGAATGACCTGAGGGGTAAGGGTGCTCCCTGTGACTCTCCTCTCTGCTCTGTAGGCAGATATTGTCCCAGAAGCATTAGCCAAATCCTCTCATCTTTTTATAGCCTATAGGTTTGCTTGGGGACTCTACCTGTATTTCTCTGCCCTTAAAACTGCAGTATTTGGCCCCCTCCCTTCTCTGGCCACCTCTCATAGGGCCTGCCTCCCTCTGAGCTGCACCCCACCCCCAGCGCAGGACCACCAGCATTAGGCAGGAAACAGAGCTGGATTACCTTGTTTTCATGCAGGAACTTGTCCCATCTTCTCTTGCCCCTCTCCCCCACCCCTAGTCTCCTAATTTTGTTTCCAAAATAATTTGAGGTTTTTCCCTAACTGAGGGTCCCTGATCGAATACCAGTGGGGAAATTCCTACCAAGGCTCCCCTGTCTTTTCTATTTAACCATCTCATTTTTTTCTGAGGCAGCATCACTGACAAGGTTATCATTTTCCCCAGTACTTAATTCAGTGCCTGACACATAGTAGGTTCACAGTAAATCTTTCTGCCCTGAACTGACAGCAAAAGGAAGAGGTGGAATTATTACGAGGGGCCATCATTGCTAATGTTTCCCTTGTTTAGATATCTTTTGTGGCTAATGAATCTCTCAAGAGTGGCATCTGGGACATTCCTCAGAAGCCTCACCATTAGATGAGTCACTGGATGACCCCGCTGTCCTCTGGGGGAATGCTGGGAGTCGGCGCATCTGTTCTGGGGTGATCAGGGTTCCCTTGTGGTCAGTGCAGCATCCTCCCCATCAGCCAGCTGCCACATTGCTTCTTCTCCTCACCTTCAGCCAGGATCTACAATCCCCACCCCCCTCAAATCGATGGAAGTTTAAGTCCAACGGGACATAAAAATGTACTCAGAAAATGAAAGCAATACTTACTCCTGGCAATAAAAGACCAACATTTAAGATGTGTGGATGGTGGCTATAGGAGGATTATTTGTATTGTTTTTGCAAAATTTCTGTTCATCTGAAAATATATCAAGATAAAATGTTAAGTAGATAGGTAAACAAACTGGTTTGCAACTCGGTTGAGTAAGTGAGTTGGAACATGGAGCCAAAAGAGGCCAGAAGTGGGATGGTTAAGGTTAGAGCTTTGGGGTCGGGGACTTTCCCGATACCTCAGTTGGTAAAGAATCCACCTGCCATGCAAGAGACACTGGCTGGATTCCTGGGTGGGGAAGATCCGCTGGAGAAGGGATAGGCTACCCACTCCAGTATTCTTGGCTCAGCTGGTAAAGAATCTGCCTGCAATGCGAGAGACCCGGGTTCGATCCCTGGGTAGGGAAGATCCCCTGGAGAAGGGAAAGGCTATCCACTCCAGTATTCTGGCCTGGAGAATTCCACGGTCTGTGTAGTCCACGGGGTTGCAGAGTCGCAACTTTCACTTTCGGGTCAGGGAGAGTTGGGTAGGTATCTTGCTTTCCCATTTAAGAGCTCTCATTCCTCGAATAGGTTACTTAACCTCTTCTAGTTCCAGTTTCTTCATCTGAAAAATGGGGATTGTTAATATTGACCTCTGTAGAATATCAGAAGAGTAAATGAGATAATACATGTACAGCGTTTAAGATGATACCTGAGATTTAGTTGTGTTAGTCACACAGTCATGTCCGACTCTTTGCGACCCCATGGACTGTTACCTGCCAGGCTTCTCTGTCCATGGAATTTCCAGGCAAGAATACTGGAGTGGGTTGCCATTTCCTTCTCCAGGGGGATCTTCCTGACCCAGGGATAGAATCCCAGTCTTCTGCATTGCAGGCAGATTCTTTACAGTCTGAGCCACCAAGGAAGGCCTGAGACTTAATAAGGGGTCAATAAATGGTAGGAAGAGGGCAAATGAGACAGAAAAGATGAAGTATTCCCCTTATCCAATCTCAGATATTTCTCAGCCACTGCCATTTAAGATCCTAGGCCCCACACCAGAGACCCACCATATCGTTGAAACCAGCCCCTGGCTTCAGCCAGCACTTTGCCCATGTGATGAAGTTGGCCAGGGCCTCCTCCCATAGAATGTTTCCTGACATTCCCAACTGGTCACCTTAAATGGCCAGCAGGAAGGTGCTTATAGACCCTCCTTAGCTTGTGACCTAAGGAATTGTTCACTTGTTCATTTAACAGAACTTCACTGGGTAAGGGTAGCGGGAACCATGGACTAGACCGTGTACTTGGCCTAAGGATATAGATGAAAGAAAACAGACCTGGTCCTTGCCCTCCAGCTGCTTACCTTCTGGGGACTATCCTTTCCCTTTGATTTTCTCTGGCTCCTCTCCCTTGGCAGCGCCTAGACTCTGTCATTCCTTTGGAATGCAACCCCACCTATACTGTAGCCTGCAGACAACTCCAGCTCACACAGTCACCAAAAGCAGGGCACAGGGTCAAAATGTTGGCAGTTACTGGGTCTGACCATTCTTTAGCTTCAGTCCTTGAATATAATTCGGCCTTGGGAACTTGGGAAGCACTCCGGGTAGCCAGTGGTGTAAAGCTAAAACTGCCTATCCATTTGGCCTCCTCGACCCCATTCCCTGTCCACAGTATTTTTAAAAGTAGTCTCTGCGTTATGCTCTCTCTTCCTTCTCCGTCTGCAATCCTTCTCAGTCTGAAAAAACTTTTCCAAACAGCTTTCCTTCTGTAATCAAATATGCCCTCTGCCCCCTACCATCCTGCCTCACCCTCACCCTGCCTTCCCAACTAGGCTTATGAAAGCCATCCAACTCCACCAAAAGTTCACCCTCCTAGCATCTCAGATTCCAGTCAGTCACCAAATCAGCGTTAGCAAACCTGCCTACCCTGTCTATGAGGCAGTTCCCCATTCATTTGTTTTCTAGGTAAACCGGAGTGACAATTTGAAACACAATACAAATTGAAGGAGGAAGAATTTCACCTTTTTTACCCTCTTTCACATTCACAACTCTTTCAGTAGACATCTCACTTGTGAAAACTGTTTAACTTAAACGTTCTACAAAATTAATTGGTATTTTTCGCTATAGAACTTTACTTCAATATTATTTTTTGAGACCCACTTGTGTTTTACAACCTACAGAGAAAATCTTATATATTCTTCATGAATAAGACCTACAGTATAAAAATGTAGCTAACCTCATATGAAAGGAGGGGCTCCAGACAGTTCTGTGTGGTGAAATGCAACTTCAAAGTCTATAAGACTCAATCTCTGAAATGAGAAGTGTGTGTGTTTGGTCAAGAAAAAAAATTATCAGACTTTCCTGGTGGTACAGTGGGTAAGAATCCTCCTGCCGATGCAGGGAACACAGCTTTGACCCCTGGTTCAGGAAGATTCCACATGCCTCGCATCAGCTAAGCCCGAGAGCCACAACTACTGAGCCTGCTGCTGCCACTACTGCAGCCCACAAGCACGAGCTCTTGAGCCTGTGCTCCACAAGAAAGGAGGCCACTGCAGTGAGAAACCCAAGCACTGCCGACAGAGTAGCCCCTGCGCACCGCAACTAGAGAAAACCCTCACACAGTAACAAAGACCATGCACAGTCAAAAAAAATTATCCATTATTTTGTGATTTTTTAATATCATGAAACATAAATTTCCACGAAGCCTAAAAACATTTTCAAAAAAAAGCCCAGGCTCTGGACTCAAACACAGTCCAGGTCTTACTCTCCTTTCCACTATGTACTTGCTCAGAGAAAATGTATAAAAATTAAAAGAGATGATAGATATAAATTTATTAGGCTAGTGCCATAATAGCTGGCAGCACAGGCTGCTAGCTGTATGCCCCCACATCCGTTCTTCTCTTTGGTTAGTAATGTAATTCTGATTTTTACCTGGGCATATAGACTCCCTTACAGCTAGGTGAGGCCATGGGACTAGGCCAATGAGTTCTGAGCAAAAGCATTGCCTGTGACTTCCAGGAACTCTCCCTAAACAAAGCCACTCTTCATCATCTTTATGCCTGTTGTTGTCTGGACTCTAGATATGATGGTTGGTGCCCCAAATACTATATAGGAGCATGAGGAGGAGGGCCATACCCTAGGGATGGCACTGCAGACAGCTAAAGAGTCCATGATGAGCAGAGAGCTACCATTCCAGCAGTGGACTTCCTGAGGATTTCTTTTCATAAAATATAAATTAATTTTCTCATACTGACCATTATTTTTCAAAGCGAAGCTAATCCTAATTATGACCGTCATCATCATTTTATTAGCCCTATCCCATAATCCTGTTCTCTCACAGATCCCCTCTTTAGGCCATTAGAAATGGCCTAAATGTCATCAGTACTACAAAGAATTTTGCCTTCATTCTGATCTCTGTTGCCAACCCATTCATTCATGACTTTAATGAGAGCGCGCTTGTGTCCTGGCCCCCGATGGCACACCTACCATCACCACTGCGTTCCTTCCCTTGATTCCCCCTCTTTCTGCATTCCTGATTCTAGGTCTTTCCCCACTTTCCATGACTTTTCTTGCAGAATTCTCACCTGACTGGGTGAGACTGAAAGCAGAGGATTTGAACTAGGTAGAAAGGATGGGGAAGCATTCCAGGTGGCAGAAAACATAAGCAAAAGGGGAAAGCAGATGGAGCATAATTGGGGGATTAGAAGGGGAGTGGCTAAAAGTTTTTGCTGAGGTTGGTAGGAGATCCGATTGAATTGGGAAGGGCGGTGGGACCCCAGGAGGGTCTTTAAGGCCCAATAGAAGAGTTTGGATTTGATCCTGGAGAAAATAGAGTCACTCCAAGTTATTGAGCAGGCAGTGACACAAGGCAAGTGATGTTTCCACAGGAATTAATCTGGCTGCCGTGAACAAAACAGATTGAAGGCAGGAAGAGCCTGGAGACTGGGAGACCGCTATAAATCTTCCACCCAGTAATCAGTTGGTCAAACACTGTCAACAAACTTTGAAAGGGGCCGTATGAAACAGCAAAACGAAAGTGTAGTGATTTCAGTTAAGCAGAATAAGAAATCTTAAACAAAATCTTTCCCCAGAACTTCCCACACAGAGAAAGTAGCCAGTTTCCAAGTAACAAAAGTGGGTTCAATCCTTCTGGAAAACAATTAGGCACTATGGATCAAGAAGAGCCTTAAGAATGTTCACACCCTTTGACCTAATAATTCCACTTCTGGGAATGCTAGGGAAATAATCCAAATGAGAGAAAAGGGGAAAAAAATTCCTGGAGATCTTAATCACAGCACACTTGATAATAGCAAATAACTAGAAACGATCTAAATGTTCAGCCGTAGGGGGATGTTTAAGTAAACTGTGGCTCTCAATTAACTGTTACCTAGCAAAAAGACCAGGCAGATGACACAGAAAATGCCCGTGACATAATTTGAGGAAAGCAGGATACAAAATCCAAATGTATATCACAAAACAGATGCAGAAAAAAAAAAAATCAGACCAAAAATTAATATTCTCATCACTCCCAGTTGATTCATGAAAGTGGAGGGACTGTAGATTTTGTTTCTTTCTTCAAAAAAAATTTTCTCCAATATGCTTTTGTGTTTACAGCTATTTAATCATAGGAATATCAGAGGATTCTTATTTTTTTGGCTTTCATGAGAATGTGTTAAATATGTATGACTTGTATTTTTAAAATAAGTGATTTTTCCAAAAAAACGTATGCAGGAAGTATATGTAAATGCAGGAAAACTGTAAGAAATGATCATGTCATCACAGGCAGTTACTTATATTCATCTTCTGTATGATGTGGTTTTTAAAAAACACTATACTCTTTAGAATGGGGGGTGGGTGCTGAGTTTAAATCCCCCCTAAGCTAGATTATGTGTGAAGTAGGGAATAATGCATTCTTTGCAAATTTATTGGAGAAATCAAGTGAGAAAATTTACAGAAGTCTCTGAGCACAGTGTTCTGCATTTAGGAAACACAGAGCCATGGTGGCTGTAACTATGCGTAGCTGTGATTTTCTCTGCTCTCTTGTGTTTTCTGCCTTTTGCAGAAAAGGGGTGACCTCCAGAGGGAGGGACAGGATCCCTGAGCAGTTCCCTCAGCCTCAGCCACCTCCTGCCCCGTGCAGCCACTCTGGCTCCTCCCCACTCTCAACCCATGTGCAATTTCTGCTCCTTCCTCTGCATTTGCAATGCCTTCCCCTCTGCCTGGACCACACTTCTGTGATGGTATATAATGAACCGATTGTAGAAGACAAAGTTTATTTTCAGAAGGAAGTTTTATTCTCCATATACTCAGCCAGCATGTCTTAAGAATGGTTTTATGCTTTTAACACTTAGCTTGGAACATAAAATGGCCTTAGTTTGCTTAAATCATTCTGTTATAGGACCCTTGACCCCTGTTTTTATGCAAGTCCCAGTTTACAACCTTGTTCAAAGCTGCACACGTCCCTTTGAAGGGTCACTGGGATCAGGAGAGAGACAGAGGGGGGATAAGACAAGTGTGGCTCAGAGACCACCTAGGGCAAAGCAAATCGATGCCAAAAATGATTTTGGGGGATGCTAAATGATACCGCTAATTTCCCCAACATCCTGCTTAATAAAACTTTCACACTGAGCCATATTTTCCAAGTTTCTCAAGGACTGCTTAAGTGGGAACCCATTCAAAATGTTATTAAAGTCCAAGGAGACTATGTTTATTGGCTCTGCATGGACTGCTAAGCCTGCCGACCTGTCGGGGGAGGCCTCGTACAGACTTCCCTGTTTCCAGCACACGGGCACTGATGCTGTGGGAGGGAGGAAGAGCCCCCTTCCTTCCCCACCCTGACTTCTGTTCTTGAACCCAGAATATAGCTGGTCTGGGACCAGAAACACCATATGTGAGTCTTGGACCACAGATTCTGTTGCTCCAACAAGAGGGAAGCCAAGGGGGATGGTCATAGGAGAGAACAAAGCTGGCCTGGGACCATGTTCTTTTTCCCTTGGGGCTGCCACTGGCCCTTTTGGCCAGCGCTTGCTCTTTAGTCTTCCGGTTTCACTTTCCAGTTCGAGTCTTGCTGTGACGTGAACTAAATTAGAACAAAGGCAGGGGCCCTGTCTTAGGGGCTGTTGTACTCCCAGCACCAGTCCCACCACTGGATGGGCAGTGATGGTTTGATGAATAAAGGAACAAATGCATAAGCCTGCTTTCCATTTACTTCTACTCTGCCCATGTCTTAAGCTTCCTGGGCAGATGAAACATTATGTTCATTGCTATGTGTCAAACCATCTTTCCTCATTACTGATTTTAGAAAGAATTAGGACTTTAAAAGAAAAAAACGCATGAGAAATCTGAATTGTATAACTAGGTGGGGAGCAAAGCTGCCCAGTGAACTGGAACCTCTGTGCTGACCTGTGCGTAGTAAAAGAGAAAAAGTCTACAGTCTTGAAATAAAGGGAGAAAAGAGGAAGGGAAAGAGGGAGGGAGGGGAAAGAGGAGAAAGAAGCAGAGAGAGATTGAGAAAGAAGTTTGTATTCTGGTTGTATGGCTTTGTAATCATAAGCCTCAGTTTTCCCATCTGTAAATTGAAAGATTGGACTGGATCAGTTTTCAGACTTTATGAGACATCATAATCACTTGGGGTGTGGCGAGTGATGGTGGATGCTGTTAAACGCGCAGATTCCTGAGCCATACCTCCAAAGGCTTTGACTGGGGCCCTGGGAACATGCATATGTAACAAGCCAAGCTGCAATTGTTTCAAGAGCTCACTTGGAAAACACAAGACCCAATCTCCTCAGAGAGCATGTGGTTCTGACACTTCAAGGTGGACTCTGGTAGGTGTACCAGTAACCCTCATCTCTTGTGGTAATAGGCGACCACTTTGGGGCATGCTCTGGTTTAGGTGGGAATGACTCAAGAGTAAGTGCTGGAGGTAAAGGGGATGGTACGTTAGCATCTTAGAAACCAGACGATTCTCTCAAGCTGACCTTTGCCTTGGTTGTTAGACTTGTTAAACGGGACCAGAGTTAATGCAGGTGTACTGTCTCCCTGACTTAAAAAAAAAACATACAAAGTGAGAGTTGAGAGTTAGGTTTTATTTGGGGCAAAAGGACTGTAGCCTGGGATATAGCATCTCAGATAGCTCTGAGAAACTGCTCCAAAGAGGTAGAGGCGGAAGGTCAATATATATGTGATTTTGGTGAAGGGGAAGTGCATGTAATCAAACACATTTTTTTTTGCAAAAGGTTTCTACTAGTCTCATGAAGGTTATTGCTAGTCACAAGCAATAGATGTCACCATGAAGGATTTTGGTGCTTTTCCAGATGTGAGGAGATACAAGAATTGGGAGATACAAGAACTGGCTGCTCTCCACCCTGAACTCCTTCCAGGGGATGTTAAAAGTCAGCAGCTACAGAAGCACATGATTTAAGAGGTGCCCACAGCAAGTGCCCATGGTAACTGCAAATTTGTAGTGAATACATGTGTGGGCCTTGCGCTTTCCCCACCCTCATCTCTGGTGTTGGGTCATAGTTGTCACTGCAATTTGTGGAAGGTAGTCTGAGAATCAGGTGAGCCAGGCAGAAGATAAAGCAGAGATTTCAGGATTTAGCCAGGTGCAAAATGTACCTTAAATTCACATATTCCAAAGCAAGAACCATCTCAGTTCACAATTACTTATGTAATTATATAGGTTAGAAAAATTGCAATAAGCAGCTCATGGTCCTGAAAGAGAGAGGATTTGAGGGGAGGAGGGGAAGACACCTCAAACTCGAGAACTTGTTGCTTGTATGAGCTGCAATTGGCTGATGGCTTCAGGGCTGGGGAGTGGGAGTTGATTTTGAGGGACTGGCAGGAGTATCTGCTGGATGAGGGGTAGGACCATGCTTCCCCAGGGATCTCCTCCTTGCTTTCTCTGATCCTAAGCAAGCACCAGCATTTTGTTAGCTTTCCTAACACTCTACCCTGTCATGAAGAAATAATGGTGATCTTGAGACCTTGCCCTCACTCTGTCCAAACTTTATCTTGTTGCACAAGCTGACCTAATGCAGATCGAATGTGTTATCCACCTCCTGGAAAGCCAGGCCCTGTCTGAGTCAGGAGTGGGACAAACAGAGAGTGTTTAATGTCTTCTAAAAGATGGGGGAGGTGATGGGAGGGCTTGTCCCCTCGCCCTCCCCTCTACTTCCACTCCTTGGGCGCTTTGTCCCGGCAGACCAGACTCGGCTGAGTGACCCTGAACAAGCTGAATTACTGGTAAATTAATGCCAGGAATTAGTGTATTTAGCTGAAGTGGGCAGCAGATCTGGGCTAAAGTGTTGTTTTGGTGTTTTACACCAGAGGTCTCTGTTACACTGTACCTGTGAAATCAGGATCCAAAGGGCTGACTGACAGTCCTTGGCTATGTGGCTGTGAGCAAATGCTTTTAACCTTTCTCAGCATCTGTTTTCTCACCTGCAAAATAGGGATAATCATTCCTGCACTCCTAACACACAGGATTCTTATGCGACTCACATTTGAGCAAGTCTATGACACATGGTATCAAGTGGTAGAAGATACACGGCTTCTCCTATATTTCCCTCAGACGTGATTGTGAGGTTCACCTGAGCAGTTAACCCAATGGCTGTTTGAAAAATTCTATATGCTTAAATGTGATCTTAGACCACAGAGCCATATAAAATGTAACTTCTTAATTTCATATTTTATCAATCTGCTAGGAGATAGGGTGAACAGATGGTCCCACTGCCATCTGCCTGAACCTATGCAAATATCTCCCATCCAGGTGATTTCAGAAATCTCCTGCCGTCCTCCTTGCATTTGGTGGGTCCCCAGTTCAGACCTGCACACAGCCTCTCCATTGAACATCTTTTTCATCACATTGTCCCTCTTGAAGCACAATGCCTTTAATGGGCATATGACTTCAGCACCCTCCAATTTGGTCTTTGAAGCAACCTCCCTTCTCTGCCCTCAGGACCACCTCTTCTCCATACCTCGGCTTATTCCTTGAGCCATCATTGCTGGGTGGAAAACTCTTGTCTCTTCTTTCTTCAGACTCAGCCCTTCTTCAAAGTCTGTATCAACTCCTTCCTTTAAAGGAATGTCCTCTGATGTCCCCACTCCATAGATCACTCAGCTTGTATGGGCTCAGTTTGTGTTGTGTGACTTTGCTTTTGCCTAAACATGACTTTTTAAACATTCTGTGAGCCACGTGGCAGGGACCAAGTTTTCTGTTTCTTTTGGATTCCTTGCCAGCACGTGGTGGGATGTGCTATGCAGAGGAGGCCCTCCAGGGAGACTGTACTTGACCGTGAGGCCCTCACTTCACTATTGACCTTCTTAGGCTCCTCTTTAGGAGCAGAGGCTCCCTGAGGAGTGGTGCTGTCCTTCAGTGAGACATCCTGTGTCAGATGCCAGAGTAGGTTCCTACCTCCCAGGGAAAGCTTTCAGCTCCTGCTTGCAAGGGGCAAACCCTGCACAACACACAGCTTCCCTACTCAGGTGTAATAGCTCTGGTTCTCCACTTGTTCAGAGACCTTGCGGCCAAAAGAAACCCATGTAAGGAGAACATCAGAGTCTCGGGTCAGTGTCTCAGGAGCAACTAGATTTTCCTCCTAGTTTACCCTTCTTTGTACACCTGTAGACAAATGCCCAGGCTGTCTTTCCCCTGCACATACACATTTCCAGCACTGGTTTGTTTCTAGGCCTCCCTGGGAGTCCCAGAATCTAAGACATCTGACTTAATGCTATGCTGCCATAGGTGGGCAGGCCCTTAGGAAGAAAGAGCAACTTTGAGCTAGCCTCAGTGTGCAAACAGCCAATAGGCAAGTTCCCGTGTGTATGGGTGCGTGCTCAGTAGCTCAGTTGTGTCTGATTTTTTGTGACTCCGTGGACTGTAGCCTGTCAGGTTCCTCTGTCCTTGGGATTATCCTGTCAAGAATACTGGAGTAGGTAGCCATGTCCTCCTCCAGGGGATCTTCTTGACCCAGGGATCAAACTTGCGTCTCCTGCATTGGCAGCTGGAGTCTTTATTACTTTACCAGTCTTTGCGAACTGGGAAGCCCTAAGTTCCCACATGATTGTCTAAACCATCATCAATCCTCTTTCATCTTCCAGTAACAATGTTTTGGAGGGTCCCCTTTTCTAATGGTGACAACAGGCCCTCACCTGAAGTCCCTGTCTCTACTGCCACCCCCCCCCCCCCCCCCCCACTCCAGGTCATCCCCTGTCTGGACTGGTACTTGAAAGCACCCTGACATTGCTTTAGCCCTGTCCCTCCCTGCGTAAGAACCATGAGAACTCCTGATTAGCTGCCAAGTCAAGTCTAGACTCCTTCACCTCACTTTCAGGCTCTCCAGAATCTGACCCTCCCTGGGTGACATGACAGCTATCTTAATATTTTTGAGGGGCTGTCAGAGAGAATAAGGATTAGTCTGAATCTATGCTCTCCAGCAGTAGAGAGAGATCACAGGTAGAAATTACAGGACGACCCAAGTGCCTCAATAGAAAGAATTGTTCTTCTTTCTTTTCAGTGTGTGAGTGTGGATGGCAGGGGTGGTCGTGGTAGAGAGCTTGCATTTATAGAGCCCCTGACAATGCAGGAATACTGTGTGTGACGCTCATAGACTGGTTCTCTGCTCACCAGTGTAAGGCAGCAGGAGGTAACAGGTACTGCGCATCCAAGCTGAACAGCGATCGTGTGAGGTTTCTGATAGTTTTAGACAGAATATTGTTTGTCTCCTAAATCCGTGACTGAAGACAACAGAAGGGATATTTTAGATTATCAGGAAAATATGTGTTTGTTTTGAATGTCTCGTGTTCAAGTTGTGGGTTTGGATTGGAGAGACAGGCAGAGGCCAGATTATGTAAAGCCCCGCTGGCCATGGTGAGGAATTGGGCCTCAAAAGCAGGAGAGTGACATGACTCTAGAATGGAAGCAGAAGAACAAAGAATGGACTTTCTAACCAATGAAATTTGCAGCAAGTGAACACGGTTGGCCTCGGGTAGCAGTGAGCACCCAAGCCCTGGAGTGGGTCTGCCAGGGGTGCTGTAGAGTGGGGCAGGGCTCCAGGAGGGATTACTTCTCAGAACCCTGTTACCTCTGACCTCACTGGTCAGCCTCACCCCCTCCAACCACTACCCTACGCCTGGTCTCCCTTTAGGATCTCTGAAGCTTCTGCTGGGAGGCAGCACCAAACTGTCTCCCCACCCTGCACCTTCTCTCCATAGCTGCCCTGCTCCCCTTTTTGTTGTTCAGTTTTGACCTCCCGCAGCAATGCTCTTGAGAATAAATTATAAAGGTGCACCAAGAGACTGACCAGATAAGCTATTATACATTTGAACAATGGGATATTATGTGGCCATTTACACCGAGGTGATGGAAGAAAATTTAATAACATAGAAGGATGGGCACCATATATGGTTATATGAAATAAGCTGTTGACAATGTGGTCTGATTTTTGAAAATTAACAAGAAATACACATAGAAAAAATACTAGATGATGTGCATATCAAAATGTTGCCATATTCTCTGAGTAATAGGAATAGAGGTATTTTCTTTCTATGTTTTCTAAATTTTATAAAATCAGCACTTTTTTTGGCTTTTGCAAAATTTTTTTTTCGCTTTACTGTTAATCAAAGCCACTTCTTTCTCATTAACTCTGGGCTACTGTAATCTTTTCTGTCTCTCAGTCTCATTGTTGGTTTCATGTAGCCTAGTACATGACTATACACTGCTTTGTGTTAATACAAGATTGTTTCATTCACACTGGTCTTGCATGTCAGATTAAGACATTTTTCTCTGGCTAAATTGTGACTTATTTTCTCATTTTCCCCATCAGTAAACACTGTGCAGGAATTGACCCCTTGATGGTGGCTTGGTGCTGTGTCCTCACAGTGCCACATAACCTACCTGACTTTCCAGGCAGAATCTGAGCTGAGGGTTACCTTCAAAATCCACAGTTCCCACCGGTGTGGTGAGCCCCGTGAAAGTGAGGCTGGGTTTCTGACCCAGGTACCCAGTCACTGGCATCTAGACTCTCACCCCATCACCCTGTTCTGCTTCTGTCTTCTCTAGTGATTGGACCCAGAGACCTGGGAACCTGAGGCTGGGTCCAAACTCCAAACCAACTGTCCTCTAGTAGCTGAACACTGTTGAATACTGAAAGGTCACTTTGCTATCTTTTCTCATTATTTGTGAATGTCATTAGAACTGAGGGGGTCTTTAGTGTGGAGAAGGAAATGGCAACCCACTCCAGTGTTCTTGCCTGGAGAATCCTGGACGGAAGAGCCTGGTGGGCTACCGTCCATGGGGTCGCAAAGAGTCGGACACGACTGAGTGACTTCACTGCACTTAGTGACTTCCATTCTTTCTGAAGTTATCCCATGTCCTTTTCTTGAAGAGCGGATCTTATTGCCCCGTGTCTGCTGTGGTCTGGGTACCGTGCCAGGCAGTAGCTCGGAAAGCTGACAACAGGGCCCAGGTTTGGGAGACATCCCTTTGTTCTTGTGCTTAGTCGGTGCTGGGAAGCAGCTGTTCTCTTGCACTTGAAAAGCGAACTCCCTGAAATGACCTCTGCAATGACTTCATCATGCTCTCTTCACTCCACAGGCCATTCAGACTTCAGTGATCACTGCGTGTGTGGCTCTGTTAACATCTCTCTCCCATCACTAAATCAGAGGGGCGGCAGAGCTTACTTGAGGCTCAGAACAGGAGACCCCGCTGTTTCCTTGACAGTTTGTTTCAAGTGCATTCAGACAGGATTCTCCACAGATACTTGAAGGGCTGTCAGGTGGAAGAACAAGATTTACTCTGTAACCAAATCCTGCTGATCTGCAGCCCTAACTCTGCTCCAGTCTGCCACTTTCCTCTGTCTCCCTCACCACAGTCCCTGCGCAGACCTCAGTGCAGCCTTGCCCAGATGACTTCGGCAGCCTTCCCCCAGGTCTGCCTGCCTGTCCAGTCTTGCTCCTCTAATTCCTCCTTAGAGAGCCTAAGTGATCTGTTTCAGTTGCAGATCTCATCACACCATTCCTCTGCTTAAAACCCTGTAATACTTCTGCACTGCCTGCGGGATAAACTCTAAACTCCTTAGTGTTGCTTTTAAGACCCAGTCCCTGCTTGGCTCTCCAGCTGCATGCCTTACCCAGGCTGTCTGCCACCATGGAACCCCTTGCAAACTGAACCCCAAATGCTCCAGGTCTTTGCTGAGAACATTTCCCCTCGTCACAGCTGGGTCCTCCCTTGTGGCTCAGTGGTAAAGAATCTGCCTGCTAGGCAGGAGATGCAGGTTCAATCCCTGGGTCAGGAAGATTCCTTGGAGGAGAAAATGGCAACCGACTCCAGTATTCTTGCTTGGGAAATCCCATGGACAGAGGAGCCTGATGGGCTACAGTCCATGAGGTTGCAAAAAAGTTGGACACGACTTAGCAACTTAACAAAACAACCTCACAGCTCATTTGCCTTCCAGGTATTTCTTCAGATGTCACTTCCTTCTACCCCATCACCCAAGACCAGGTTTGGTATTCTGTCCCCTCAACAAGTGTCTAGTTTTACTTATCACATTTCTTGTCATCTTATCTTATAATCACCTGTTTACATGTATCTGCCTCTCCAGACAAGCTCCTTGAGGGCTGGGATAATTTTTTAATCTTTTTTTTTGGAGGTGGTGGGGGGATGGTTTTATTTATCATCATGTCCCCACCACCAGTGCCCAACACAGATGCTTAATAGTTAATGAATGAATGACAGATGACATAGCAAAGATGACAGATGGAAGTTTTAGGGGGTTAAATCTCCACTTTGTTTACTGAACAACTTGCTAACAACTGGTTCAGGTTCCAAAAAAAAAAAGGAACAGACTGGCCCACCAAACCCACCAGTGAAAATCCTGTCCCTCAAGTCTCCCAGAGCCCAAGTGGTCCTGGGCAGGGAGCTCCCTCAGATGGCAGGTGGAGGACATACCCTCTGCTTTTTCCCTATCTGTAGGAGGGCACAATTAGATTCACTTCTAGGGATAAATGATCTGAGTTGGGGTCCCAGTTCTGCAGTTACTGTGAGACCTTGAGCAAGTCACACCCTCTCTGAGCTTTCCTTACCTGTAAAACAGAGATGATACCTGCACTGCCTACTTCAGACTTTAGGAGAATCAAATGAGATCACCTATGATAAAGTGCCTTGTAAAAGCCTTAACAGCAAATGAAAAGTATTATTATTTACCATGTAATCTTCAGGACTTGAAGCTTCACTGACTAATTTTAGCTTTGCAACTACATAAAAAACCAGCGCCATGTGGAAAGGTGTACTGCTGCAGGCAGAGCTGAGAACCAGAGCAGAGATCTACCTGCCTGAGCCACGCCACTGCCCTAGGGGAGAGGCGACAGTGAGGATCAAGAGCACCTTTTTAGTTAGGATCTACACTTTTACTTTCACAAAGACCCATTGTTCCTGCCATCAGAGAGATTCCTTCGAGCCTATTACTAACCCAGGGGGAGTATGACCCCAGAGTCTTAAATCACCACGAAAACAGCAGAAACAAAAACTATAAATGCAATCAACCTTCCCTCTGGGCCCCTTAATTCACGCTTCAAGTCAAGAACAGTTGATAGCATTTCACTTCCCCTTTGGCAATACAAACCCAATGAAACCATTTCATTTAAAGGCTTTTTATTAGGAACCAGGGGAATGAGCTGCTTATCCCTCTGTAACAGTCTAGAGCAGGTCATCAGGCCCAGGAAGGAGAGTGTCAGAGATGCTGTGGTGTGACTCACTGCACTTGCTTAAGGCCCGGAAGGAAAGGCGGTGGCGACAGAGGGCGGCAGGAACTGGTGTCAGCCAGACACCCAGAGCCTGGGGAGAGCGAGCCCTCTGCCTTCCTTCCTCCACTCGAGGCTGGGGTGCGTCCCAAGGCGGAGAACATGGCTGGGGTGGGCAGGGCATCAGTGCTGGCTGAACCCTGGTTCCATCTGGTGCTGCTTCACTTGCCTGCCCTCCACTCTTCTTGCCTTTTAGTGATCAGGTATTTGAAGAACTCGTACACAGACCAAGCGATGGCTGTGGAGGGGATCTGGTAAATGACTCTAGCCTGCACCCCTCGGAAGTAGGCAGTCACCCCGCCTACTTGATACACCGTCCTGAAGGCACTAGCCATGCCTGTGATATGTCCTGTAAGGTTGGAGTTCAAGGCCAGGGATTCCTGGGTGTTGAGCAGTGTTTTGCAAACGTCCAGTGGGGTTGTGGCAGCGGCAGCTACAGCTCCTGCACAGGCTCCGGAGAGGACGTGGGAGCTGGGGTTGTACCGTCTCTGGGGGTTAAAGTGCTCCTGCAGGAACTCGTAGGTC
This sequence comes from Budorcas taxicolor, assembly GCF_023091745.1. NCBI lineage: Eukaryota > Metazoa > Chordata > Mammalia > Artiodactyla > Bovidae > Budorcas > Budorcas taxicolor. The sequence continues at coordinate 20,249,244 of NC_068932.1, forward strand.
ATGAAGTGGATGGCTTGGAAGGGCACGTTCATGGTGAGCTGGGTGGTGTAGCTGCGGTAGAAGGCCCCGGCCCCCTCGTTCCGCCACACTGCTCGGACACAGTCTGCCACCCGGCGGTACGGAGAGTTGTACACTTGCATCCTCTGCTTGACCACTGGCGGCGCCGTCGGTGAGCAGGAAACGGCGACAGCGTTCAGCCGGCGAGCAGGAGCATCCAGGAGCAGAGCCCCAAGTCAGCGGATCAGCCAATGGATTGGAGAGAGACAAAAGTATGTGAGTTGTCAGTCGGCCTGCTCAGCGAAAGTTCCCCTTTCTGAGAGGACGCGATAGGAGAGGGTTGATAAAGGGCTAAAAAATAATGGAACCACTGCCAGTAGGATTTCTTTAAGACCAACCAATTAATATACAAGATATATCTACCATTGAGACTCCATAGGGTTTCCTTGAAATAAGTACCTATTATTACTACCATCTTACTCTTTCATTAAGTCCCAAGACAAGAAAAGATTCAGTGGCAGTGAACATAATAACAAACACACAGCCCTAACAATCCCAATCCTTGGTACACAGAATGCCAACTCTTACAATATGAGGACGCCATCCTTCCACAGGAGGAAGAGCTGGAGAAGGGCGACCAAATCAAAAGTCTTAGCCAAGAAGAGTGTGACTTTAGTTTCCAAACATCTCCCACCCCCTCAAGTGGATTCATGGTATGAGTTCGAGATCTTCAGCTTAGCTTTGGCCCTTTCCTTGCCATGGTCTTGCCCAGACAGGTAAAGAACTGGAACTTTAAGGAATATGGCAACTGTGCTATCCTTTCATATTTGTTTGGGGACCTCATTCTACAACTGAAAAGCCAGGGACTAAGCTCTGCTACCATTACCCTTTCATTTCTATCTCAACCATTATTCATTCCAGTAAGAAAGGCAGTATTTTCAAATGGCAAAATCCATTTTCATCTCTTTGAAGAGAACTGAAATAATCTGCTAAATTTTTTAGATCAAATCCACTACAAAGTGGACTTTCAGGAAGGCCCAGGAACAGGCCACAGACAGTCTGATGTTTTTCTAGGGAACCCCCAGATGAATTAAATCTCAGTGAATATGCTTCCGGCCTAAGGGAATCTTCCTAAGCACTGACAGCATGGAGGGAGTGCCCTCTACTGGTAAGACAATGTAACACAGCAGGGTTTCCCACCCAAACTGATGGGGTGCTCCCTGGCTCTCTTCTGCAAACCCCAAATTAAGGAAAAGCCTAGAGATGTAGATGAAGCTACCCAGAGGGAAAGGGTGAGGAATCATTACCTTCCACTGGATTCATGGCAGCGTCATGAAGTAATGTTGCCACACACCCAGCTGCACCTGCAAAGGAAAAAACAACTGCCACATGTAAGGCCAGGAGGGGGTGAATGACTTAGGGAGACCCCAGAGTGAAGGGGAGTGGCTGTGATAAACCACAGCAGGGAGAGGGGATACTAACAGCCAGTTTAAAAGACGGGAACCCACTGCTTCTAGATGCCTGTTGAGAGAAACGAGGCTATTTGTTCCCCCTAACTTACTATGGCCATCAGTCTGCCTTCCACAGCTACCATATGAAGGCCAGGAAGAGTCTGAGAACAGCCCAGATTTCATCAACAAAGATGGCTCTAAGGACAGATGCAACTCATGCCCCATATAGGAAGCTAGTTCACTGTGGCCAGGGGATGCCAGCGGATCAGCCCCCTGGAGGGAGCACATGAGGGGCAGGCGGCTGGGTCTCCACCACAGAGCCCCACCTCCTGCCCTGCTGCCCCATGCTGCCCGGCCTGTCTCCAGAGCCTAACAGCTGTCCATCTAGACTTTCCTCTCTGGGCCTGAACTACCCTGTCCCTCCTCCTCTCCTCTCCCCTTTCACTTTGGTTTTCTCCAGGCTGCTATCCCTTCCCTCACTCCCACACAACCGTCAACCTCTGGTTTCTTTGGACAAAAGACCCAGGCCCCACCCCCATTCTCTTGTTAAGCTCCTGTTTTGTCCTCTGTGACACAAACTGCCTCCGGGCAATTGGGATCCTGAAAATGTGAGGCGAAGAACTGAGGCTCCAGGATTAACACCTGACTACCAAGAAATACATAGAGTGGGCAGCTCACTGTGTGTCTCTACATTGTCAGGGCATTAGAAGTTGACGCCAGGGAGAAGATAAAGGATTCAAGCAGGTACATAAGGAAGGATACTGTAACCATTTGTTGAGGTGCCTGGAAGAAGGCGTGAGATGGAAGCAGCTCATTGTCTTAGGACATCAGGTTTGGAAGTCCCTCCTCTATAATCTGGCCTACCCCAGCCCAAAGCTGCAGCTTCAAACCATGCTGAGACTGGAAAGCACTGATAGCAGCAAAGCCCAAAGAGTTGGGAAAGTGGGAGAACCAGCACAGGAAGGCTCAATACCATTGGCAATATGGCTATTGCCCCCAGGGTGGATTACATCACTCAATGTCTTTTTTAACTTTTCATAGCAGGCAAAATAGAGGGCGTGGGCAGGCCCTGCGCCTGTTGCTGTGACGTTCAGGCCGCGCATGGGCCTCCACAGGCCCTCCGTTCTTATAATCCTCCAGAGGGCCTCCAACACATTTCGGTAGCGGGCGGCTGGATCCGGCTGTAGGCTCTGCATCCGGGTCTGAAAGTACAGAAGGGGGAAGTGCAGTGTCAGGGATCTGACGTCTCCCAGTCTCAGCACTCAAGCCTGAGCTCTGGGCAGACCTTCTATGTGAAACCGTGTCAATATGCAGAAGTGATACCTGGCATCCAGTTTTACTGCCTTCCAAATCTACATCCAATCTTTCCAAGCCTTGGATGTTTTGTTTTTTTTCCCCTGGTCATCTATGACTCTACAGGCTTCCTTGGTGGCTCAGCAGTAAAGAACCCACCTGCCAATGCAGGAGAGGTGGGTTCAGTCCTTAGGTTGGAAAAGATCCCTGGAGAAGGAAATGGCAACCCACTCCAGTATTCTTGCCTGGGAAATCCCATGGACAGAAGGAACCTTCAGGCAGCAGTCCACAGGGCTTCAAAAGAGTTGAACACAACTTAATGACTAAATAATAACACATGACTCTATGAGTAGAACACCATTATTTTCCCTCAAAAAATTACTCCTTTGTAAGTGTTCTTGAACTCCAAAGTGATTCACAGCCTCGGCAACAAATATTAAGCCTGTGTTTCAGGAGAAGTTGCTTTGGTATCTTAATAAACTCAGGCTAAGAGCTCTTTACAAGTGGATTCTAAAGTTAGCTATTTACAATATACTTTATTACTACTGAAAAGTGATCCTGGGCCTGCTTCCTGATCACATACTAATGAAATGAGGACTCAACCTCTGATATAAGCTTGATGATAATCTGACTTCTTCAGAATATTTGGCATTGGCAGCTGGGCCTGTATATTACACTTCTGGCAGAAATAACATTCCTAATAGATACTGGTCCAGTTTCCTGGGAAAGAAAGTTTACCCTCAAACTATGAAGGTGGAAACCAATCTTGTCTCTAAAAGTGAGAGAGATTCCAAATTTCTAATCTAAATTGACTAAATTCCAAAACTGGCATCAATGAATAAAAATTAGTGAAACATAACCCGTGGAATCTCCAGAGGATTCAATGACTGGAATGAATGTATAGAGTAGATATTCTGTATGACGTTCCTGGACAAAGTTTTATTGAAATTTGGGAAATTAACCTTATAGCTCACAAATCACTGACGACCTTCTCTGAAAGATGAGTCTACAGGGCAGATCTCTTATTTACTGACCCATTTCAAGGCCAAGGTGGCTTGGAGACTCAGATAGTATAAAATCAATATACAGCGCCTGCAATACAGTAGGCACTTAAGATTTGTTTGTTGAATGAATGAATGGAAGAATGAAGAATCTTAGCTTTGTCTACACCACTTCAAAAACACCATTAGTGAACCAATAGGGGCAACTAATGCCCAAGTACAGTTTAAATTCCTACTTCATTCCTGTCACTGATTCAATCTGGATTGAACAGCTGGAACCTTCCTGTTGTCCATCTGGAATCCAAGACTAATGTCTCTTCTCAAAAGTATGGGAGAAAACAATCTAACCATATTAACAAGTCCTAGTTAGCCGCAAGCAATCCACATTCCTCTAGAGTTATTTTCTCCTTCCTGCTACCAATAAAGAACTGGATAAAAGGTTAATTATTTGAAGTTCAATCAGAAATACACAGGATCACTTACCACAATGTGATACATTCTCTTTTACTTCTCAATAAAAAACACAAACCAAAACAACCAAAAAACATCAATTTCCAATAAAGAATGTGTTTACTGATCTTTCACATCACCTGGGAGGATAAAATTCATCAGAGGAGTTATTCAAGGAGACGATAGGCCTTGGCTGGGTAGGGACACTAATAGATAAACTGGTAGCTTAACAACTGTGTGTTTCCATAGGTTTGTTCAAAAACTAATCTTGTACTGAGGGAATGTTCAGAAATCCCAGTGTTCTGCTGGAGTCAATGTCATATTTGGGTAACCAGACTTGAAGGTCTGGCCTCAGAGGCCTGGAACCGTTTACCCACAAGAGAAACAAGAGATGGTGGTAAGTTACACTGAACATTTTACACACATGTCTAAACGTAACTCACAATTCTAACTCAATGAAGATGCACCCTCATGGAGAGGACCCAGGCCTAAGCCACACCAAATATAAAAACAAATATGGCTTCCCGAAGAGAAAGATGAAATCTCTAAAGCATTAATGAATAGTCTTCGATATTAAAAAAAACCACTGCCTGGCTCTGAAGAAAAGTCATACTAATAGGGAAGGAAGCAATGTGGTACACCAAGCCACATTTCAGTATGAAAGCCTGAGTAGGAGCCCCAGCTTTGCTGGCTGTGTAGTCTCACGTATGTCACTTAACCTCTGAGCTTCAGGCCATCATCTATAACATGAGACCAAGGATGGCTAGTGCACAGGGCTACTGTGGGGATTCAGAGTTAAAGCATGTAAAAGCCATTGCTAATTTATGAGGTGCCAGAAATACAAGGCTTTTTATTGTATTCAAATATGGTTCTCAGAAATATTAGTTCATACCTTAGAGTTTACAGATCATGGCAGCATTGTCTTGTGTTACCAGTTTTTGAAGATATGGATGGGTAACTAACTGCTCTTTAACCACTAATAGATCAGGCCTGATTTTTCATTTTTTGTTTTCACTCTAAAGTTCCTCTGTGGCTGCAATGATCGATATGTCCAGCTGTTCATCTGCAGGTCATGTTTAGGAAGAAGCACTATTGTGAAATTCTGTGCCTCGCTTGGTTCTGGAAATCTGCTTTTTGGAGGCTGTATGGAAGGCTGGGGAGTCAGACTTGGTTTAAATCATGGCTCTGCCACTAACTGTGTGACTGTGGAAAGTTACTTAACTTGCCTCTTTCTTCATCTATAAAATAATGAAAATGGTGTTTACTTCATGAAGCTGTTCCAAGGATTAAATCAATAACTGCAAAGCACATCAAACAGGGCATGACAAACATGAGCAACTGCCATTTACTGAATACTTATTATTAGATACAAGAAAATCAAAGAAGCCAATGTTTCCATCTCCTAATCTTCCATTGGTTTGAAAATATCTATTTCCCTTTGTTCTTTTTCTCCTTAACTTATAGATTTATTTGCTTCACTATTGCAAAGCCAAAAAGCAGCACCTTGGTGACAGGTGCTTAACAAGATATTGAGAAGAGTTCTGACTGCTTTAGGCTGCAGAACCCACCCTTTTAAATAAAGTCTGGTGCTTGCCTCTGAAGCACAGAAAAGGAAAACTGGACTTCCAAACTGGACTTCACTTGCACTTCCAAACCTATTATGACCATGGAAATAGCTGGTTGAATAACTGTAGCCTAGCCAGGCTATGCTGACTTCCCATGGTCCCTCCCAAGGATATTTAACTCGACTAACTAAGATCATGGCATCCGGTCCCATCACTTCATGGCAAATAGATGAAACAGTGGAAAAAGTGTCTGACTTTATTTTTCTGGGCTCCGAAATCACTGCAGATGCCTGAAATTAAAAGATGCTTACTCCTTGGAAGAAAAGTTATGACCAACCTAGACAGCATATTAAAAAGAAAAAAAAAAAAAAAGCAGAGACATTACTTTGCCAACAAAGGTCCATCTAGTCAAGGCTATGGTTTTTCCAGTAGTCATGTATCGATGTGAAAGTTGGACTGTGAAGAAAGCTGAGCACCGAACAACTGATGCTTTCGAACTTTGGTGTTGGAGAAGACTCTTGAGAGTTCCTTGGACTGCAAAGAGATCCAACCAGTCCATCCTAAAGGAGATCAGTCCTGGGTGTTCGTTGGAAGGACTGATGTTGAAGCTGAAACTCCAATACTTTGGCCACCTGATATGAAGAGCTGACTCACTGGAAAAGACCCTGATGCTGGGAAAGATTGAGGGCAGGAGGAAAAGGGGATGACAGAGGATGAGATGGTTGGATGGCATCACCGACTCGATGGACATGGGTTTGGGTGGACTCCAGGAGTTGGTGATGGACAGGGAGGCCTGGCATGCTGCGGTTCATGAGGTTGCAAAAGAGTCGGACACAACTGAGTGACTGAACTGAACTGACCCTGATAAGTGGCCTGGGGATGCACAGTCCTGCATGCCAGAGGCACTGTCAGCTTTCAGTAGCAAACACTGTGATTGGCCTTTAGGCTCCAACATAGATACCTGCCTCTAGTCTTAGGGTACTTTGGGCTGCTCTTCCTCTCTGCCACCTATTTATGGTAAAAGAGGAAGAAGGGCTGCCTAGGGACAAGTAAACTGGGATGCCCCTTCTGAAGAAAGAGATCTGAATGTTACTTTCAAATCTGCACAACAGTATCTACTGCTGTAAACCCTTCTGAAGGAAGAGATTTGAATTTTACTTTCAAGTCTGCACAACAGTATCTATTGCTATAATCAGTATTAACTGACCCTGAGTCCTAATGGTCTCACAGAGCTTTTCCCTCTAGTCATTTAAATCCCAGCATCTATGGCAAATGAAAATGATTCTTCTAAAATACGCTTTTGTATTTTTGAAAACTCCTGAGCATTTTTTTTCCTCCAGATGAAATAATTATTTAATGGAGTGCTTTGAGGCATGACTGTAATGTTGTATTACTAATCAAAAAAAAAAAAAATTCCAACGCTTATGTAAATGAATAAGAACTGTTCTTCAAAACAGTTACCTCAGAAGGCTGCAAGTGACTTATTTCAGCAATGCTGCTGCATTTATGCAAAACATTTCTGGAACTTCTCTTTCCAAGTGTTCCCTCAGTGGGTTTATCAGCTCAGGAGGAAATCAGTCTCCCTGCTTTCCTGTCCTACCTTATCTTTGACCCCCATCAGCATTACCCATTTTATTCTCCCACCTGAACTACCACATTTGATTCTGAATGGCTTCAATGACTAAAACATCAACTCCATCTTGTCAGAGGACAAAGACTTGCCCCATTTAAGGATATGAAGCCAAGTATTCTAGAGCAGCAGTCCCCAACCTTTTTGGCACCAGGGACCAGTTTCATGGAAGGCAGTTTTTTTTCTTTCACAGACGGCACAGAGGAAGGGTGTTCTGGGATGATATGAGCACATTCCATTTATTGCGTACTTTATTTCTAATCTAATGCCGCCGCTGATCCGACAGGATCAGCACCAGTCCATGACCTGGAAGTTAGGGACCCCTCTTCTAGAAGCATTTCTAACAGAGGAAGTTACAGATTGTTTACAACAAAAACAGTATTTATGTAAATATATGGAGTAAGGAGATAGCTGCCCAAGGTAGTGGGACAACACTTAAATTGAATAGCTGTGGTAATATTTCCAAGTCAGTCACTGTGGAAATATTTCTAAGTCAGTCACATTATTACATTGTATTTTTCAAGCCATTATTCTCCTTGATCCAGTTTTCATTCGCTACCCATCCTGAAAGACAGCACCCTAGACTATCTACTCTTAGACTCTACTCACAGTTCAAGTATAGTGAGGTTTACTTTGCAGTTAGATGTTAACTTTTGGATACACAGCATCAACGACTCATAGTCATTCAATCTAGATTCTATATAAATGTCTGAGGAATCTTTTTAATTTGTACTTATCTGACATTTCAATATTGTTAGAGCACTAGCCATCCTCTTACTCCTCTCTCATGGATTTTACTATTTATTTCTATTCCTCCCAAGTTAATACTCTCCTCCTGAACATGTAACCTTTCCCTAGTTTGAGAAGAAGACATATATCCAAGAGCTGTGAGAATATTTTTCGACTCTTACTCTTAACATGTAAAGGAAGAACCAGTCTCTGTCAGTATATTTATTTCAACAGTCCCCTTGAGTTTACTTCTCACTCAGCTTATTTCGTGGTGGCTCCTTTGCCAATGCACAAGAATAAGAACTGTAAAGAACAATGCATTCCCCCTCGTTACCCAGCTTTCTTCAGAAACACCTAGTCACCACCTAGTCTTGTACCCACTCAAGAGCCTGCTTGGTGTGGATGAAATTACTTTCACTTTCCCAGGAATCATGCCCTCAGGTTGGTCCCGTTTCCTTTTCTTTACACTAACATCTACTTTCTTCACACTAACATCTATTTTCCAATACTGTCATGCCTCCCTTATAGGCAACTTTTCCCTTTTTGTCAACTTCAAGTGGCTAAAGATATACACTATGAGGTCCATCCCTCCTAGGAGGGGTGATGTGCTCCCTGCACACACACAACCCCAATCCCAGCTAAATTTTCATGTTCAGGAAATAGGTGGGGTATCAGGCCTGCTGCACTGAGAAACCGAAACTTTTCCCTGGTCTTTCTCATATTATTTCCAGTCAGGAACTCTGAATTCTGACTGTAAAAAGATTTCCACTCACTCACTGATTAAGATTTAATAAGTAAATCTTTCATCTAGCTGAGAGATCCCAGACTCTGGTTCCCGCCCTGTCACTTGTAAACACACAAGATTAGTTTGTAAAAGCAATCGGAACATCTCTAACTTTTAAGATCCTATTCTGGGTCTTCAATAAGCGTTACCTTAATGAAGTTAGTAGCACTTACCTGTTCCTTTCCCATCCCACCCTATTCCTGTTTAGTCCCAGATGGGATCCAGGGTTTTGGCTGACAGATTTTCTTCCCAGAGTCCCGATTCAGATCTCACTGACGGTTAGAAATGGGTCCCGATTCCTGACTGGGATCAATTCCCGGCTGGGACCTTGCTTGCATGGAGTATCGGTCGAATAGTGTGGTGGTGGTAGGAGCCAGAAAGGAAACCCTGTCGGCTCCGGCTCTCGGCTGGGATCCTGGCTCCAGGCATGACCCAGGGGGTGGGGTCAGCCCCAGGTCGGGTTCGGAGCAGGTCCAGGTCTCACCTTGACGCAGTCGACGGGGTACATCACGCAGTGCTCCAGGATCCCTGCCACGGCGCCCGCCACCATGTGCGTGGTGACAGTGGTTCCAGCCGGCAGCGCCTCGTAGTCCGGGCCGGAGTCCGGATCCTGTCGTACAGGGGGCCTGCAGGCCCCGGCCTCCCCGCCGCTGGCCCCCCGGCCCACGCCCCGCTGCAGCCACCCGTCCAGCAGCGCCGACTCCCCGGGGCTCCGCCCCGGCCCAGCCGCCGGCCCCCCCGCCACACCGCCAGCACCCCGCCCCTCCAACTCCATCCACCCGGGCCAGCTGCGGCGCCCACCCTCGCCACCGCCGCCACTGCCGCCGCCGCCCCCCAACCCCGTCGCGTCTGCCTCAGGCGCGGCCCAGAGAGCCCGGGGCCTCCGGCTCCCGCTTGGCCCCGAGGACACGCCCCTCAGTCAGCCATTGGTGCAGCCGCCAAGTTAGCTCCGCCCCTTAGTTTACGTAAAAAAATATATCTGTGGTATTAGTGAAGTAGCCTGTCATTCCTTCGCCCCGCGGCGTTGCTACCGCTTAGATCCCACCCCTTCCCCTTTGATCTTGGAAGCTTCTTTTTATTGGCCATTTGATTGGCTAACATGTAAGATCAACCCGCCCTCCGACTTTTCTGGAGGGCGGGAGAAACTTAAGGCTGAACTTTGATAGGCTCAACCACCCTTGATGCTTTGACCCCGGCCATTGGCTAGCATTACGTCGGGATCTGATTGGCTACAGGAAGAGGGTGAAGCGCCCAGGGGCTATCGAGGCGGAATTTGGGCCCCAGACTGGCGCCGGTGGAGCTGTGTGCGCTGAAGGCTACATCGCTTTGGGGGGTAGGGAGGGGGTGGGGGAGGGCGGTACTCGGCCTTCAAGGTCAAACCGCTGACTGGTGCCGTTAAGATCCGCGCTCAAGCGCCTGCCCCGCATCCCTAGACTCGCAGGTTGCGTGCGGGCTGGTGGCCCTGGCGCGAGAGCTCTATTCCCGCGGGATGTCGGGCTGACGTGGGGCGGAGCCGGCCTGGGCTTGGCATCCCCTGGCGTGGCCCACCGGCCTGTCACGAAAGCTGTTGCGACATGCAGGCGGCGGCCGGTTAAACTCTTGTCAGGTCGGGAGTGTTGTTCCCTGTGGGCCATGTGCGGGCACACTCCTGAGGGCTCGGTGCCCCTCAGGCCCCAGAGTCACCCAGTAAACCCCGCAGTTCTTGAGTGAATGAGTTGGGAGACCTGCTGACGTTAGACCCTGAGCCTAGCCGAGAACTGAGGCCGGGAAGAGAGCTGTCGACGTCGGGGCGGGAAGATTCAGAGACAATGACGGCTGGGCAGGAGGCAGCTGCTGCCCAAACACAGCAGCAAAGTGCGTCAAATAGGGGAAGCTTGTCCCTAAACTGACTCACTGATGAGCCCCCTTCCCGGTGACGAGTCCTTTGTTTTAAGACGGCTCTCCCTCGCAGACAGGTAGGCTGGAGTCTCAGAGGGACGCTTATGGTTAAAGAACAATGTCAGCAGCCCCCAGCCTTGAGCATCACCTGGGCCGTGAGGATACACAGGTGGTGCTTTGCTATGGCTTCAGGCTGGGTTGAACACAGGCTTTCCGAACTCCGTCTGCCCGACTTCAGTAACCCTTCACTGGATCGTGTTTGCACAAGTTTCTCCAGCGTTTCCAGATAGGTCTCTACTCCCACGTTTACTGAAATGATGATGTAATTGTGAACTTAAAAAAAATCTGTTTCTAGCTTTTGCTTAGATAAGCAGTTTTTCTTTGTCTCTTTAAAGCTTAGCCCTTTTCTGGGCCTCCGAGTTTTTCATTTTTTAATTAACAAACTCACTTATTTTCTTCCTATTCAGCAATAGCTGTTTACCGTTTGGGTCTTGACCTTTTGAAAAAGAATGAAACTACAAATCCTCATCCCCGCACCTCTGACCCTGTGCACACAAAATTTTGCCTATAATTTCTGAGTTTGCAGAGTCCCTAAAAGTGACTTGTGGACCCCCTAGGGGTCCATTAACTTCCAGTTAAGAAGCCTGGGTTTCGTAAAAAAGAAACTCACTCAATCCTGCTAGAGTACTAATTTCCCTTAACTGCCAAACTGCTCGACTAATGAGCTATACCTGCCAAGTCCTTTCTCTTAAGCCCTACATTTTTGCTCTTTTAATCTGTGGTCACAAATGACCTTTCCAAATCCAATGGTCTTTTTCTTATTCCCATTTTTCACTAAGCGGTAACACTTGCCCATCATTGACCCATCACTCACTGAAACCTTGTCCTTGTTTCAGGAGACACTACCCTTTAGACTTCTGAATCTCCTACACTCTTCTACCCACTAAGGGGGAACATTCCTAAAGGTTTAAATACTTCCTATTCATCTAATAGTTTACAGAACTTCACTATTCCAAATCTGTTTTCCTCATTGGAGACCTATCTATAGTTCCCTTATTGCATATCTTGTAAGTGAAAGTTCCATGTGAACATTCAGTAAATATTTATTGGGTACCAACTCTGCCTGGCACTGTATTTGAAACTGGTGATACAAGATAGAGTCCATGCCTTCATGGAGCTTACTTTTTAATGGAGAGGGAGGGATAAGCCGTTAAAAATATTGGTTAGCCCTAGATACTACGCTGATAACTAAAGTAGGGAATTAGGATAATGTGTGACTGGGTGGCTACATTTGTATGACTAGGAAAGGCCTTTCTGAGGAGGTAACACTATGGCATTCCCTGATGGCTCAGTGGTAAAGAATATGCCTGCAATGCAGGAGATCCAGGTTCTATCCTTGGGTCAGGAAGATTCCCTGGAGAAGGGAATGGCAACCCACTCCAGTATTCTTGCCTGGAGAATCCCATGGACAGAAGAGCCTAGCAGGCTACAGTCCATAGGGTCGCAAAGAGTTGGACATGACTGAGTGACTAACACTGTGGTAAGTTCTGAATAACAGGCAGGAGCTCATGATGGGCTCAGAGAAGGGCATTCCAGAAGAAACTATAGGTGCAACAATCCTAAGGTGAGAACAAGGTTGGTATACAAAGGAACAGAAAGGTCAGTGTGGCTGGAGCATGGTTGGGGATGGGAGAGAGTGATAGAAGATGAGGTTGGAAAGATAGGTGGAAGGTGAATATCCACTTTAATTTCTGATTTAACATATCCAAAGAATTGATGCTTTTGAACTGTGGTGTTGGAGAAGACTCTTGAGAGTCCCTTGGACTACAAGGAGATCCAATCAGTCCATCCTAAAGGAAATCAGTCCTGAATATTCATTGGAAGGACTGATGCTGACGCTGAAACTCTACTACTTTGGCCACCTGATACAAAGAACTGACTCATTTGAAAAGACCCTGATGCTGGGAAAGATTGAAGGCGGGAGGAGAAGGGGATGACAGAGGATGAGATGGTTGAATGGCATCACTGACTCGATGGACATGGGTTTGAGTAGGCCCCAGGGTTTGGTGATGGACAGGGAAGCCTAGCGTGCTGCAGTCCCTGGGGTCACAGAGAGTCCGACACGACTGAGCGATTGAACTGGCTGATTCCAAACTCAGCCTTTCTGCTCCCCACAACAACCAATTCCTCCGCAGTTTTTCACTTCTACCCTATCAGACGCTAAAGCTGGGAGTCCTTGATTGCTTCAGAATAATTATTCTGAAATGTCTTTGTTCTTCACACTCTCCTTTTCCTTCCAAATGATACTATATTTTCCCAGTGTCTGATCACTTTACATGTACATTGTGATAACCTTTGAAAGACCTCCCTACCTCTGGGGTCTCCTGGCTTCACCGGTATTTTGATTCCTCTCCTCCTAGGGACATGGTAAAATTGTTTTTCCTACCTCCTTGAAGACAGGCATTGCTATGGGGTTTGCTTGACAAAGGAAATGTGAGAGAAGTGTAAGAACCACACATTACCTCCCCTTGCCACCTGACTGGTGATGTTCCGATGGTAGAGGCACCGTCAGGCTGGGGTCCGGGTGAGGATGATGAAGCAGTCACTTACTTGCCACCCTCTTCCTTCCAGATGAACTTTCAGCATGAGCAAGAAAGAAATATCTGTGATTGTAAAGTATAGATTTTAGGACTATTACATACCATAGCATGAGCTAGCCCAGCACTTCTCAGACTTTAGTATTATTCACTAAAGAATTTGTAGAAATGCCACATTATAATTCTGTAGGTCTGGGTGGGGCCTAAGATTCTGCATTTCTGACAAGCTTCCAAGTGATTCTGATGCTGTTTGAGACCCTGGGCCACACTTCAAATAACAAGGACCTTATCCATCCTAACTCTGATATACCCTCTCATCACATCTCTACATACTGTATCTTACATCTCACCAGCACTAAACTCTCCTAGAAAACAAATTAGCAAACAGACAACTTTCTTGGTGATATTCTTTATAAACCCTCAATAACTTCCCACACCTGCAACTCTTCAGTCGAGCACTGCAGAATCTTATATTCTTAGGACACTTGTTTTTCCTATGCTCTCTTCTACCTCCTGTCATTTTCTGTGTTAATCTGTGAGACCACTTGTTTTCTTTAGTAACAGATATTTCAAGTTTTAGCTTGGGCACGTGGCTTCTCAGCAACTTTTCCCCAGTTTCTCTTGCAGCTAGCTTTGTATGTGTGACTAATTTCTGGCGAGTGGGATGTGAGTGTAATTGATTTGAAACATCTGGGTTCTGCCTTTAAAAGGAAAGAGTCTGTCCCCTTTGAATATTTTCCTCATTTTCTCCCTTCCAGTCATAGAATACAGACCCAGAAGATGTCAACCATTTTTGGTCATGAGGACAAGGCCTACCTTAGCAGGTGGCAGAGCAAGAGGCAGAGAAAACCTGCTGCATTAGTGCTCTGGACTACTCGCTCTGTTACAGGAGAGAGCTTGTTCATGAAGTTGCTGTTAGCCTGAGTCTTCATTACAACTGATTTATATCTTCCCTAGAATGCATTTTGCTCTTTGTTCTTATAAAAATCTCATCTTGAAGGTCTAAAACAGGTCCTACTACTACTTACATTACTCTCTTTCCCTGAATTTCTGTTGTTCATGACCAGACATGAAGTATGAGAATAATACAGAACGGGATTGATTCTGGCAGCCACACTTAAAAATAAGACTGATTTCTCTACAGTTACTGAAAGGGAAATTGATTCCTAAATTATCAAGAATAGACCATAAGAGCTATAGGAATTCAGAGAGGGGGCAATCAGTAAGGACTGAAGGGATGAGAAGATAGAGTTATATATTTTATCAGTTTCCAACTGGGGAATGTGTACAGGAAGACTTTCAAAGGGTATGTGGGGAACAGTATAGGGGAATCGATTTGTTGTTCCACATCTCTCTTAAAACTAACCTTCCTGAGAAAGCAGATAAGGCAGTTCTCCTTTCCTTCTTCCCGTTTCTCAGTCTGTCCTTCCACCATATGAAAGACAAGAGTGCCTTTGCCCACCATCCTTCATCTTGTTAGAATTCATTGCCCTGGTGCATAAAAACCTCCATGTAGCCAACAACTAAAAGAGTGTCTTCTTTTGGAACTTTAGTTACATCATCCTTTAAGCAATAAACTGTCTCTGCACATTTTTTTTTTCAGATGGTGGTAGTTACTATCACAACATTTTTTTTAATGTTTTCTCCTAAATGATCTTATTTATAAAAGAAAAAAAAGGCAAAACAAAATCACTTATTTTGATCAGTCTAAGAAACAAACCTAATATCATGCCTGGCTCACAGGCAAAGCACTCCCAAATTACTTTAGCTTCACTGGTTCTTATCCAGTAGGAAGTTTTAGTTCATTTTGTACTGAAGATGAAATAGACACCAGAAAAAAATTTTATTTGATACAGTAAATACATATTATTATTTGGGCACAAATCTCACTGCCACTCATTTTTTGCCTTCATTTATGAATTTCTATTATATCCTTATTATTTTGACAGAAACATGTTGTAAATTGTGTAAATAATTCCCCTAAACAATTATTTTTACACCATTTTGTAAACTGTACCTACTAGTCATGTAATACCTTCTCTTCTTTTTGCTGTTTATTTTCACAAAGTAGATAAAACTGCATTCTTAAAAGCATCTACTTATGTACTTGGTAAAACAAAAGTGTTCCCAAAATAATATAATCTAAGATATAATACCCTGAACTTTTGGAAACCATTTCATTTAATTACAAGTAATATCTCCATCTCAGACTGTGACATGTTCTTTTAATTCTGTCAAATGTATAATTTTAAACTTGTTTAAATCTTGAAATAACAAACCTGTATATAATATTTTTATTATACCAATTTCTGCCTATCTGAAATGTCTTCTTAGAGCACTTTAACATGAGCTAAATAATAGAAGTAGGTCTTTATTCACAACAAGAAAAATCATGAAACACATTTTTAAGGGGTTTTCAGCTCCAACACCAAAATGCCTCTAAGTAAAAGAGAAATAAGAACAGTTAGTAGTCACTTGATAAACCTTTTTATTTCCAGAAATTGAAAAAGTAATTACTCAAATGAGTAACACATCCTTTTTCAAATGAGATGGTTTCTAATCCTTTAACAAATTTTAAGGATATAGAAAAATGTGACAAGTATTTGGCAAAATCCCATTTATTTATTTGTATAAAAATGTTCTTTGGTACTACCTATAATAACAAAATATAGGGATAGAATTGGTGATGACCTCTATCTCACTTTACCAAAAATAATAGCCATCTAGTGATCCAGGATGTAGTTTAAAATGTTTTTAAACCCCCATTCATCTATTATTAAGTGGTACAGGCCAATAAACTTTTACTTTTTATGTAGTTATTTATGGGAAGTCCCATCAGGAGGAATATCTTTCTTTTTTCTGCTGTAACATAATATTTTCAGAATAGCTGAGTACCTGAAACACTGTAAGAATTTGGCAGAATTTATTTAAAATAATAATGAATAAGACACTCACAGGTCTTGGGCCTCGGCTGCTATTTCTCCCCTTAGGTGGTAGCAATGACGCATCCAGTAAGTTCCAGTTCCTTTACTCCTCAGCCCTACTAGGTGTCCTGCAGTTATAGCCAGAGACACCACACAACAGGGTGCTAGTAAAGCTCATCCTTTTCCTAATCATGACCTTAATTCTAGGAAGATGCCTTGTAAGCAACAAGCTCAAAAAGACAGTACAGAAATCAGGACTGGAAAATGAGCCCTGCCATTACTTTGTAAGAGTTTACTAAAAGATAGATTGTGAGTTCTTCCTACCTTTCCATTCCTTCCCTTCCTCTCTTACCAGTGGTCACCCTGAGGACTTATCAGACATGCAAATTTCTAGACCCTATCCTGGACCTATCAACTCACATCTCTGGGAATGAAGCAGGGACGTCTGCATTTTCCCTGCAGGTTATTCATACTGAGAAATACTCCTTTGTTATCACCAGGGCACAAAGAGTCACACAACTGAAGTGACTAAGCACATCACCCTACTAGTTTTAAACATCCAGATGATGCTTGTTTTGTAGACTAATGTTATAGTCTCAGCAGGGTCAGTAAAGCTTAATAGTGCTAGCCAGTTCACATATTCTTTCAAATGATACATGTCAGGCCCTGAACTAGGTGCTTAGGGTACAAAGATAAATAACCCTAGACATGGTCTCTTTTCTGGTAGAGTCTATGAAAGAGTTGACTCATTGGAAAAGACTGATGCTGGGAGGGATTGCAAGCAGGAGGAAAAGGGGACGACAGAGAATGAGATGGCTGGATGGCATCACTGACTCGATGGACGTGAGTCTGAGTGAACTCCGGGAGTTGGTGATGGACAGGGAGGCCTGGCGTGCTGCGATTCATGGGGTCACAAAGAGTCTGACACAACTGAGCGACTGAACTGAACTGAACTGAACTTAGGGTCTAGTGAAGAACACAGGCATTAACCAGACGCTCACAAATGTAAAATTACAACTGGGTTGAATGCTGTGAAGGGAAAACACATGATGCACTGAAAGTGTATGTTAGAGGGACTCGAATAGAGTTATGTTACACAGGGAAAGTGGCATTTAAAATAAGATCATAAAAATAAGAGTTAAGCCGAATCAGATGGGGAGCAGTAGAAGAGGTAAAGGAGGCAGAACTTTCTGGACAAAAAGACTATTGTATTGCAGAAGTCCTGTAGTGAGAGGTTTAGGCCAGTCAGTATTTGAGGACTAGAGGAAGCATAAACTGAGATGCAGCCTGGGAGGTAAATTAGGGGCCAGATCATGAGAGGCTTTGAAAGTAATTTTAAAGGTATCAGTTTATATCTTTAGAACTGTAGGATCTCATTTTGAGTTTAAATTAGATAACATCAAATTTTGCATTTTGAAAAGGTCATTTTGGCTGCTGTGGAGAAAGGTTGAGGGCAGCAACCCTAGAAGTGTTGTTACTGTTATTTTATGGATAAGAAAATGAGCTTTAACGAACATAACTTCCTCAGGGTCACACAGCTAGGAAAGTTGTGAAACCAGCTTTCAAACACTTACCTGCCTGACATCAGAGTATAAACTTAGGCACACAGTGCTGCCTTTCTAGATTAAGGTAATAAATCCCCAAATAGTTAATTACAATCATTTAAAAAAGGAAGAAACCAAGAGACTTCTCTCTGACTCATCCTGACATTGCCTTGGTCATGAATGTCAGAGATGAAGGAGGGAGCATAGGGTAGCTGAAGTTCCATGACTTAATCCAAACTTCAGTTACCTTATTTGTAAAATGGTAATAGTAATAATCCATACTTAATTGTTTCAGGATTCAATCAAAAAAGAATCTTAAATTCTTACTATACTATCAACTAGTTAGAACCCAACAAATATTATTATTATTATTACTTACTTTTCTTTATGACTGCCCATTCACCCATTGCAGAAATCGATGGCATCATGTTACCTAACTACCAATCAAGAAATCAAGATGCCCACAACTA
Source organism: Budorcas taxicolor (assembly GCF_023091745.1). Lineage (NCBI taxonomy): Eukaryota > Metazoa > Chordata > Mammalia > Artiodactyla > Bovidae > Budorcas > Budorcas taxicolor. Next base: position 20,267,557 of record NC_068932.1, read on the forward strand.
GTTACTGTCCTTTGCTTCTTTGCACAATCAACTTGTTTCTAGACTGCTGCTGCTGCTGCTGCTAAGTCGCTTCAGTCGTGTCTGACACTGTCCGACCCCATAGACGGCAGCCCACCAGGCTCAGCCGCCCCTGGGATTCTCCAGGCAAGAACACTGGAGTGGGTTGCCATTTCCTTCTCCAATGCATGAAAGTGAAAAGTGAAAGTGAAGTTGCTCAGTCGTGTCCGACCCTCAGCGACCCCATGGACTGCAGCCTTCCAGGCTCCTCCGTCCATGGGATTCTCCAGGCAAGAGTACTGGAGTGGGGTGCCACTGCCTTCTCCATGTTTCTAGACTAGAGCACCAAATTTGGGATATCTCACAAATAAGCCTGACAATAACATGCTGACTTCAGGTCTGTGTCATGTGTGACCTCAACTAATATAGGAAATTTGTATCATAAAGACTAGATTTAAATATTTTTAATTTCATAAGTAAAATGGCTAAAATTGCAAAACTTTCCTTGAATATTATCAGAGAATGTAAACTGTCTGTTGTCCTTGACATACAAAGAAGATAAACTATCAGCAGGGAATGACACTTGGGTTATTTATCTAAGTAGATGTGATATATTTTTAATGCTCTGTGGTGCTGAATCCTTTATAAATATGGGGCATCTTTTCAAAGCAAGCAACTAGCCACAGTTATGGCGGCAACAAACATTATCAACAATATAAATATCATCATTAGCAGAAAACAGCAGATATGGGCCTCAACCCATGAACCTTAAAGCCCTGAATTATGTGTCATCTTCCTGGCTGTTTTCCAGGTTCTATTTTCCTTTTTTACTCTTTTTACCAAAGATACATTCCTGACCTTGTTACCTGGTCCATGTTTGCCTTATCCAATGTGCATTTCCTCATTGCCTTAGTAGTTTAGACCAGGGTGGTAACAATGAGGTTAGTGAGAAATGGCTGCTCCTGAGTACATTCTTAAGGTAGCACCAACAGGCTTTTCTTATAGACTGAGTGGGGAGTGGGTATGAGAGTAAGAAAAAGATTAAGAATAACTCCAAAATTGGGGGCCTGAGTGTATGGAAGAATGGAGTGTTTTTTATGCCTTTACTAACATAGTATATCATCAAACATTTTAATCTTTCCCAGATTGGTAGCTGAGAAAATGGTATTTAATGTAATTTTTCCCTACATTTTAATTGTGAAAATTGTCAAACATACAGCACATTGAAAGAAGAGTGCTGCTGCTGCTGCTAAGTCGCTTCAGTCGTGTCTGACACTGTGCGACCCCATAGACGGCAGCCCACCAGGCTCAGCCGCCCCTGGGATTCTCCAGGCAAGAACACTGGAGTGGGTTGCCATTTCCTTCTCCAATGCATGAAAGTGAAAAGTGAAAGTGAAGTCGCTCAGTCGTGCCCGACTCTTACCGACCCCATGGACTGCAGCCTACCAGGCTCCTCTGTCACTGGGATTTTCCAGGCAAGAGTACTGGAGTGGGGTACCATTGCCTTCTCTGTGAAAGAAGAGTAACCCCCTTCATACTGATTTTAACAATTAAGGATATTTTTTAGCTCAAATAATTGGCTATCTAGAGATAGAATGGAATTCAGGTTTCACTGGACTCAGTAACTTAACCATGTCATCAAGAATTTGGGGGGTTGGGCTCCCTCAAACACTCTCTAAGAAAAGCAAATAAACTTTTTATTTGCTCCAGGAAATATGTCTCTTTACCTGGGATTAGGCTGTGTGACCACTCCTGAAAGCAAATGCTGCTGCTAAGTCGCGTCAGTTGTGTCCGACCCTGTGCGACCCCATAGACAGCAGCCCACGAGGCTCCCCCCGTCCCTGGGATTCTCCAGGCAAGAACACTGGAGTGGGTTGCCATTTCCTTCTCCAGTGCATTAAAGTGAAAAGTGAAAGTGAAGTCGCTCAGTCATGTCCGACTCTTAGCGACCCCATGGACTGTAGCCTACCAGGCTCCTCCATCCATGGGATTCTCCAGGCAAGAGTACTGGAGTGGGGTGCCATCACCTTCTCCGCCTGAAAGCAACAGCTGTAGCCAAAGAATGGGACTTTGCCCATTACCTTAGGCCTGACTTGCATGTCCCACTCTTAGAGCCAGGATGGAGTCAGAATCCTCAAATTCACATGTCCTATTGAAGGTGCCCACACTTAAATAAAATCAGAATGGAAACCAAGAGAAGGAGATTAATATCCTTCTCCCCATCCCTTCACCCCAAGTACTGTGGGCATTTTCAACTGCATCCCACCTCCCCAGCTGATATTTCTGAAGAGCCTTTCATTTCTGTGAATGACTTGTGGCACTGATTTCCTGTGTTTGTTAAATTTTCAATCATCCTACTTGTTAATTCACTTCCTACAGTTGCTGTCCTCTTTTTGCACTGCTAGGCCATCGTTTTTCAAAGTACTCCAACACATGGCTATAGTGTTATTAGACTTTTACTGAAGGTTCAGGGTTGTGGAGAGGATTATAATGTATCACAGAACTCAAAGATGAGTTCTAGATGTCAATGCTATTATCTGAAATTTCCCTGACCACCTTGTCTTGAAGACTAGTGATTTTAAAATATGTCTGCAAATTGTTTGATACTTCCCCCTTCAAAAAGTGAAGCCTAACTGCCCCACCTTTGAATGTGGACTGAGAGTTAGTGACTGGCTTTTAACAAATAACATGTGGCATAAGTGAAGATATGTGATTTCTGAGGCTAGGTCATAAAAAGAAAAAGCTTCTACCTGGCACTCACATTATCCTTCTCTCTCAGATCACTCTGGGAGAAGCCAGCTGCCACATCATGAAGACACCCAAGGATCCCAGGAAAGGGTCCATGTGAGAAGACACAGAGTCCTCCCACCAACAGACAGCATCAACTTGCCAGCCATGTAAGTATGCCATTTTAGCAGCATAAAATCTTAACTGGTCAGTGCCAGTTAAGATGTCAGATGACTAGAACCCCAGCTGACATGTTGATTGCAGCCTCTGAGACCCTGAGCCAAACTGCTTGTAAATTCCTGATCCACAGAAACTGGAAGAGATAATTTATTATACAACTATAAAGAAACAATATAGGGACTCTCTTGGGCTGCTCTCTCCTGTCTTGTCTGCCATCACCTTGCACAGGTCCCTCATCTTTCTTTTCATTTTTTTTTTCTTTACCAGAGCTCCCCAAACTGAGTCTCTAGAGGGAATGCTCAAAATTTCTGTGTTTTATTTGGAGAGTAACTGAAGTCTTCTTGGTCTAAACCTCTCCCATCTACAATAAGCCCAGGGGATCCTACTTTCCCTGACCAAACATACCCATTATCATCCAAAACCTACATATTCTGTCTTCCTACCAGGCCAGCTGATACCAGGCCCACTCAAACAGCTGCCAGCTTTTAAAACAATTATTCTTGCCCTAATAGAAGTATGCGTGAGCATAGTGCTACATGAGCAGACAGGAAGCACATGAGCTCCCTGGGGGAGCTCACAGAGAGAAGGTGACACTGAGCTGAGCTTTGCAGAGTTCATTTGGTAGAGAAGTGAAAGAAAGTCATTTACACAGAAGTAATAACAAGTGCAAAGGCTCAGAGGTAAGAAAAGGCATAATTCTGAGAACTGTAAATATGTCAGGGTTGTATGTGAGAATATCTGTTGAGTAGCCTGGATGATACTGGTGGTTAGATCATGTCAGGCATTTTAAGCCAAGACAAGAGGAGCCTGGCAGCCTACAGTCCATGGGGTCGCAAAGAATCAGACACGACTTAAGCACACATCAGTTAGGAGACCACAGCTAACAGAATCCCCTGATTCAACTGATTTAAAACAAGAACAATAATGAATTTAGTACCTTAAATAATAAGTCCGTAAATAGGGCTTCTCCCATGTTTTTTCTACAGCGGCTCCAGGTATCCTTAAGATTATTTCTGGAGGTAGAAAAGGGCCGTTTTCTTCTCTCTCTCATTATGTAAACTTTTAATTTCTTTTAAGATGGAGGAAATCTTTCCCGAAAATGTCTTTCATCCTCCTCCCATTCCTCCCAACACCTGACTTCCCTTTAGCTAGAACTGTACCGTATGCCCGGGCTCAATACTTGGTAAAGGAATAGGCCACTATGATTGATACGGACCAGTCACAGTTTACTCTCTAGGGCTGAGGTGGGAGCTAGCACTCTTGAAACACAGAGCCAAGCATAGCAGTGTGGTTACTAGAGTAAAACTGGGATTCTGTTTAACAAGGTGGAAGAGAGGTCATTGGTGTTTTGGGTAGGGAGTCAGCAGAATCTGCCACACTATGCCAAGGAATTTGGGCGGGAAACCACAGAAGGATTTAAAAACAGCAAATAGCATGATTATATTTCACTATGTCAGAATAGAAGGGTACTCAAGTGGGGCATGGGTCTTTGGAGGTAGGGTGACCAGTTAGAAGATTTCAGCAGATGATATTAGAGAGAATTTTAGGTCTTTGAATTAGGAACACCCAGTGACTAACTGGATGGAATGGGAAAAGGAAGTAGAAGGAATAGATTTAAGAATGACTTGCAGATTTCTGCTTGGGTGAATCACAGGGTATTTCATCAAAGTTGGGAATATGCATGGAGGAAGTTTGGGTGGATAAGGTGATGAGTGGAGTGACAGTGAATTTGGTCTTGGACAATAAAGTACCTACAGGACACATCAGGAGAGATCAGTAAATTTGGAGGGGATAGCGAAGACCACATTAAACTCCATTAGAGGTTAGCGCAGGATGAAGTGTGGAATGAAGGAGAATTGATGAGAAATTAAGCTAAGCATACAACTAACACATAGTGTGGGGCTGGTTTGACTGATTTTGCTCAGGGCTGGGTAGAGTCAAAGACATCTTGAGAAAATTGCAAATTTAATTGTAGACAAGCCTTTAAAAAGCAGTTAAAACCCTGTTTTGAAATGCGTATTTCTGTAATTTGTTTCAACATGTTGAATTACAGCAAATGAGATGGAGAAATGATCTCAACCCATTTTTTTGGCCTCCTGACTGGAAACCTCAGAACTCAGCCCTGTAAGCTGTTAATCAAATAAGCACTGCAGGCTTTTGTAAAGAATCATGCTTTACAAATGCCTGAAGGCAGTATTGGGATTAAAATGTAGGTTTCTTTTCTGCTTTTCAAATTGTATTTATTTATTTTTGGGTGCACTGGGTCTTCGTTGTTGTGCATAGGCTTTCTCTAGTTGCGGTGAGTGGGGGTTAATCTCTAGTTATGATAAGCAGGCTTCTCACTGAGATGGCTTCTGTTGTTGCAGAGCATGGGCTCTAGAGCCCGAGGGCTCAGTAACTGTGGCACACAGGCTCAGTTGTCTTGCGGCATGTGGAAACTTCCCAGACCAGGGTCAAAGCCCTGTCCCCTGTAGGTAGGCAGACTCTTAACCACTGGACCACCAGGGAAGTCCTCTTTTCTGTTTTGTAACAGTAGTTATGAAATGTAAATTTAGAAGATGTTTGAATGTACCATCAAGTTCTAATAGTTCATCAACCATGTACATTAAGTACAGTTTAAAACATAAATAGGCATTTTATTTCTGCTCAAAAACACTCACTCCACTTTAGTGGAACACTGGAATTTTACATAAATTAGATTTATAACTGCATAGTTAGTAGGCAACTTCAAGAATTAAAAAAAAAAGCCACAACATTTGTTGAATTTTTCCCACATCTATCTTTTTCCAGGCACTAAACTGGGCTCTAGAACAATAAAAACCACTTGACATTTGTATATTTTTGTGATTAATTCTAACTTTATGCAACTATTCTACTCAATGTAGTTTCTGGGGGCCTGGATAAAATATAACACTTGAAGCAGAGTAAGGCTTGAGAGACAAAGAAGAAAGGTGAGGATTGAAGCAAGCTAGGAAACTCAACCAGGTTGGGAGGGTAATGGAAGAAAAAAGAAACAATCACAAGAGACTGAATATACAAACTGGATAATGGTCAGACCACAAATGACAATTAAAACTCTGACCCACAATCAGCAATCAGCTCAGCAATCAATCTCTGCAGCAATCAGCCCAGAATTCTTATGACTGGTCAATGACCGTCAGCTTTCCCGATTTTTGCCCTCCTCTTCCAACTCAGGACCAACTGGAGAAAATCAAATATGCTCCACTAAAACAATCACATAAGATGCCATACTTCTAGTGAGCCTGCCTCCAGCTTCCCCATGCCAGTACTCTCAAATCAGTGCATACGTGAAATCTTCCCTTTTTGTTTTTCTACCTTAAACTTTCCCACTCCCCTGACAGTCTTTGGTTCTCTGCCAGATGCCAAGTGATAGTGAATGACTGCCTTGTTTTATTAGGCATAGAATAGCCTCTTTGTTCTCATTTCGGTGGTCTTCCTTTATTCCCACAGTCATTCATTCACTTATTTGTCATATATGAATCATATTTTGTGTGCCAGGGAGTGTCCAACATTGCTGTGGAAGCAGATAGTCCTTGCCCTCAAGGATATCCTGTCTATGGGGATAGATACATACATAATATAACTAACTCAACGTGGTAAGTGAAACAGTAGGCATCTATAAACGAGGTGTAGATAAGTAAGGCTTTTAGGGAAAGTGACCCTGAAATCGAAGATAAGGGACGACGCTGAGTTATCTGGCAAGGAGGATCAAGGCAGGTGGAGGCGAGAGATGGAGGAGGCAGAAACCAGAGGTGTGCGACTGGAGCATAAAAAGGGAGGTGAACAGTGAACATAAAAAGGTGAACATAAAAAGGGAGCTGCATGGGCAAGTCGTGGACGGCCATGTGTGTGCCACGTTTGTAAGGACTTGGACTTCATTCTGTCCAAGCGGTTCCCTCCTGGAAATGAGAGGAACCCCTGATACAACCAAGGCACAAAAGCAACATTCAAGAAACATCCTTGTGTGTATCACCGTAAGGCCCGGGACGGCAGGGACACAGCCGCTCGTAATGTCTGGCTCACAGTAGACATTCACTGAATGTTGGATGAATGGATATAAGTGCTTCGGTGTAGTCGTCATTGTCCCCAGTTTATGTTTTTTTTCTCACGGGACAAGACAGGGAATCCGGGGCATGTTTGAGAGACTGTAGGGAGAACTGCCGTTCTGGAGGGCAGGGTTTGTGGACACAAAACCTCCGATTGGCTGTAGGCAAGGAACGCACTTCTGTCGCGAACCCCCAGCTCCTAACCTTCCCCCATCCACCCCCACTCCCCCCAAAGGCAATTGGCTCTGTCCCGAAAACAGCCTCAGAAAGAGGCCAGCACAGAACCCGCGCCACCGAGAGGGCAAGCAGCCGCTGGGTACCTGGGCGCAGTTTGGTACCTCTCCGCTTGCGCACCCCTGCCGGCCATCCAGGCGGAGCCACATACGACACACTTCTAGATTGGACGCGCAGGAAATCCCGGGGCGGGCATTAAGGCCGAGCGCTCTAGGGGATTGGCCACCCTGGCGGACCGACGTGCGGACGACGGAGCTGGTTTGCCCTTCGCTGAGGAGGGCGGATCCCTCTCCGCGGGTCCCCTGTCAGTCATTGGCTCTCTGTGGTTTCCTTGGGGACGTGGCGCCGCCAGCTGCCCGGGCCTCCTTCCGGCTCGGTTAGAAGCTGCTTGGAGCGCTACTGGACCTAGAAGAACGGTGCCGAGGGAGCCGGCTGGCCGTTCGACCGGTGAGTGTGAGCATGGGAACGCTGTGGGGCCCGAAGGGGTGTCCAGGGAAAGAGGAACTCGCATCCCCGCCACCTGGGGACGGCGGGTTCCTCGAGGACGTCGCCGGCCCTCTAGAACACCCGGCTCCCAGGGAGCCGGGGTAGGGTCCACTGAGCCCCAGGAACGAGAGCAAACGCATCTGGAGTGGGATCCTGGGGAGTGGGTGGGCGCCATGGCTTCTCGTGAGGGGGAATGGGGGTATAGTCTCGTGGGCACTGCTGGAGATGAACCTGAAACCCAACCAACTCTTTCCAGGCTGCAGACTTAGGAGATGCCGAGGACGAGGAGACTACCTTTTCAAGGCAAAAGGAAAAGGAGGTGACAGGCATTGAGACCACTGAAGGGAACCCATGGCTAGGTAAGACTGCACACTTTATCCTCTGCTGGAAGCTCAGTTGGGGGCTGGCAGGCAGGTTGAGAGGCCTTGGGAGATTGTTACAAGTGAGGTTTACTCTAATGCTGCATGTGGACTTTGCAGCCTGGTCAAATGGATGCAAAGAAGATCAGAGTTGCATTCTTTTGAAGGCGGATACCGCAATACTTTTCAGCCGTGTCCCAGGGGTGACTGAGTGAGTGCTTGCTCTGTTCTAATAAGTGCTACTAGGTTGTAATGTTCTTTCAGATTTCCATTTGAGTGAGGCTAGGTGCCCCTTGAGGAAGTTAAACAAAAACACAAACAAAAAAAATTTTTTGTTTTGTAATGAACTTTGAAAACAGACTGAGGTCCTTTTGAATTAGTATGCAAAGTGAACTTCACAGTTGAATACACTTATTCATACATTATAATACTCAAGGTTTCAGAGAAGATTTATGTGGATATGTGGGTCAACTTGTACCAAATGAGACAGTTGTCAAATAGGATAAATGGAGAAAGATGCAGGACAGTATACCTACTGGTGTAAAACCAAAGGAGTGGAGATACATACACACACACACACATACACAGATATATTACCTTGATGGTATGTATTTATTCTTGTGTATGCATAAAGTCCATGAGATTGCAAAGAGTCAGACACGACTTGAGTGAGCGACACACACACACATAGAATGTCCCTGGGTAACAGTGGGATTGCAAAGAGTCAGACATGACTGAATGAAAGACACACACATACACACAAACACTGAGTGAGACACACACACACAGAATATCCCTGGGTAATAGTGGTTGCCTCTGAGAGGGAAAGGAGGGGTTAAGGCACAAGACTCAATCTCCACTATATATCCTTTAAACTGATTTTTTTTAAAAACTGTGTGTATATGTTACCCATTAAAATAGTTTTAAAAATCAGTTAATAAATTGTCTCTTCTGTTTTTTTTTGACAGTATTCTTGGTGGGACTGTTGCAAGTGCTGTGATTTTTCAATGTTATATGAGTTTGCACAGGGAGACTGGTGATCTTTTCATTAACATGAAGTTAGTTCTTTGAATTTCACCCCAAAGTGCAGACTCTGGAAAAAGAGCAGAGAAGGCTTTTCTGGTTTATATAGTAAAAGCTCCATGAACCATATAGGTCCTTTTCTAAACTTTGAGACTAAATGAACATTTAGACTTCTGGTGGCATAAATTTTTTGTCTTTATTAGGAAGGGCTTTAATCTAGTTTTAAAACCATTTTAGCACTCAGTTGTAGAGACTTTTCTTATTAATGTTTGTCTTATTTCAGGATCAGTTTTTCCTTCGTCTGCCCAGCCTCCTGGTACTTCACTGTGCCCACAGTGAGCCAATTTCCCCGGCAGCGGGTGGCATTTCTAGGACTCTTCTTCATATCCTGTCTCCTTTTACTTATGTTAATCATGGACTTTCGACATTGGGGTGCTTCATCACCACGAGATAGGCAATATGAAAGGTGAGTCAGCTTTACATTGCTTTGACCAGCTTTGGCAGTGAAGTCATAAATATTTTGATAAGCTGTTTAACATACTGCTACCTTAGGATGAGATGGTTAGATAGCATTACTGACTCAATGGACACGAATTTGAGTGAACTCCAGGAGATAAAGACAGAGAAGCCTGGGGTGCTGCAGTCCATGGGGTCACAAAGAGTTGGACACAACTTGGCGACTGAACAACAGCCACCTTTGACTCTTTTGGGGAATACTGGGGAATACTGCACTTTTAGTTAAAACTGCATGCCACTTACTACATTAAAAAGATCTTAATCCCTATTTTGGCAATGTTCAGTTCTGATTGAGAAATGCTAATGCTACCTTTCAACCATGAAAGGCATGTTTCTCTTTCCTTGTTTTGGTGGGCTGACTTACTGGGTGCATAAATGTTTACAATTGTTAACCTACTCTTGATGAATTGACCCTTTTATGGTTGTTAAATGACTCTTTATCTTTGATTGTATTCTTTGCTCTGAAATCTACTAGCCTGGTATTTCTGTGGCAGTTTCAGCTTTCTTGTGATTAGTGTTAGCATGATAGATGTTTTTCCATTCTTTTAGTTTTAGCCTTTTAGTTTCTTTGTATTTCAAGTGTGCTTCTGGTAGACAGAGTTTAGGTGAGTCTTTTTACCCAGTCTGACAATGTGTGCCTTTTATGTGGGCTGTTCAGGTTTTTCCATTAATCAGTTATCTTCAGGGTTTGATCTATCTTGCTATTTGTTTTCTGCTTGTCACATCTGTTCTTTGTTTGTCTTTCCTCTTTACCCCCCCTTTTCTTGAATACATTTTTTTATGATTCCATTTTATCTCCTTTGTTGTTTTGTTAGATATAATTCTGATTTTTAGTTTTTCAGTAGTTGCTTTATGGTTTAAGGCTTAGAGTATACATTTTTAACTTACTACTTCAAGTAATATACCTCTTCACACAGTGTAGAAACTTAACCACAGTGTACTTTCATTCTTCTCTTTCTCCTTGACCTTGGTGCTGTTGTTGTCTTACTTCTTACTTCTTCTACATATGTTGTAGGCTCTACCATACATTATTATTTTTGCCTTAAGCATTCAATTATTTTTTAAAGAGGTTTTTAAAAATAAGAAAAAAAAAGGTTGTATATTTACCATTTCTGGGCCTCTTCGTGCCTTTGTGTAGATTTCATATTTCCACGTATCATTTTCCTTTTGCCTAATGGTCTTCCTTTAACATTTCTAGTAGTATGAATCTGTGGTTGGTGATTTCTTTCAACTTTTATAGGACTGGAAAAGTCTTTATTTTGCTTTCCATTTAAAAGAAATGTCCACCGAGTATGGAAGTCTAGGTTGATCTTTTTTTTTTCTCTTTCTTTACAGATGATGCGTCACTGTCTTCTGGCTTGTCTTAGGAGAGCTCTGTTGTCATTTTTTTCTTTGTTCTCTGTACGTATTGTGTCTTCCTCTGGCTGCTTTTAAGGTTTTCTCTTTATCACTGGTTTTGAACAATTTGATTGTAATGGGCTTTGGTGTAGTTTTCGTCATGATTCTTATGTTTGTGATTTCTTTATTCTTGGGACTATGGATTTATAATTTTTAAACAAATTTGGGAAAATGTTAATATTATTTCTTCAAATATTTTCCTATACTCTCCCACTTTTCCTTTGGTGTCTCCAGTGACATATGTTGAGTCATACCCACCTATGTTCTGCTCACTTCCCACCCCCCCCAGTCTTTTTCTCTCTCTGTATTTTTCTGGATATTTTATATTGCTGTGCCTTCCAATTCATTAGTATTTTCTTCTGTGAGTCTAACCTATTGTTAGTTCCATGAGAGCTGAATACCTTTTTTCACAGAAAATACATTTGGAATTATTTAATATAGCTTTTATTTGATATAGCTTACCAGTGCATAGAAGATCTATATTCCTTTAAAACAGTTATTTTGCTATTTTTTATTTTTTAAATTTATTTTATTCTATTCAGCTACACTGGCTCTTAATTTCAGCATGTGGGATCCAGTTCCCTGACCAGGGATCGAACCCTGCTCCCCTGCATTGGGGTGCAGAATCTAAGCCACTGGACTATCAGGAAAATCCGAGTTTTGCTATTTTTTAAAGATTAGTTTCTGGTTAGGTTACAGAATGAAGTGGTAATATATTGTGTTCATCATCTGCAACATGATTTTCTCCTTACGGCTTCTCAGAAGTATCAATTAGGAGGCTTTGGGCTACAAGTAATAGTAGGACTGACTTACATAATAAGAATGTTTATTGGCTCACAGAATGAGAAGTCCAGGGGTAGAAGGACCACAAGTTCAACACTGGCTCTCAGGATGGGAGTCTCTGTCTCAGTTGCCCATTTTGTCAGCATACTAAGTCGTTGTACAATAGTAGCCAGGGCTACCTCCATTCTCACTCATGTCCTGTAGGAGAGAAACAGGTCTTTCCATGCTCTCTTAAAAGAATGAAAACCCTTCCTGGAAACCTCCAGCAACTCTTTCCTTGAGTCTTTTTTTGGTCAGAATTGGGACACATGCATCCTCCCCTTAAATTTCTGGGTTGTTCTGTCCCCAGAATTTCTCATTTCCTATTCACTTTGGTCATTCATTCATTAAAACATTCAACAAACATTTATTGACTGGCCACTATGTGCTGAGTGATAGGAACTACGGCATGGAGACCTTGGTGCTTTTTTTCAAGAAGTTTGTTTTCAACTTTCTCCCTCCAGTAACAGTATTGTTTTGTATTTTTCTTTCTTCCTTTTCAAAGAGGAAACACTTCTTTAGATCGATGACAGAGTTATTAACAATTGGTCTTGAGAAACCTGTTAGCTTTAGAAAACTCAGTCCATAATTTGAGTGTTTTAAATGCTTATTGAGATTTTCTTGACATATTTGAGCAGTTTCTCATTGGAACATAGATGGTCTAATTATGGACTTATTTGTAGGATAATATGGCTAGAGTAAGGACTACTAGGCAGTGAGTGGTGATCTGTACAGTTAGAGGGACAGATCAGACTGGGCCTGTTAAGCTATTTCAGGGGGTTTGATGCTACTGCTAAGTCACTTCAGTCATGTCTGACTATGTGAGACCCCATAGACGGCAGCCCCCAGGTTCCCCCGTCCCTGGGATTCTCCAGGCAAGAACACTGGAGTGGGTTGCCATTTCCTTCTCCAATGCATGAAAGTGAAAAGTGAAAGTGAAGTTGCTCAGTCGTGTCTGACGATTAGCAACCCCATAGACTTCAGTCTACCAGGCTCCTCCGCCCATGGGATTTTCCAGGCAAGAGTTACTGGAGTGGGGTGTCACTGCCTTCTCCATTTAGGGAGTTTAGACATTATCCTAAGGGTAGAGGGAAGACTTTGAAAAACTTTGAAGAGTGATGTGATCAGAACTGCTTTTTAAGAAAAGGCCACTTTGGTGGCATTATGGAGAATAAATTGGAATACTCCAATAGAAAGATGATGGAGAGAAGAAAATGTATTTCCCAATGAGGGATTCATTGGAGGTAGAGTGATATGATAGTTCTCATCTACTACTAAACTCAGGTGGCCAGATTCAATAAATACTTGTGCTGAATTAACTGCAACAAGTTAGCCCCAGAGCTAAGGAACACTCAGACTGTGCTTGTATAGTGACTTAACAAAATCCTCACACCCCTGACAAAATCTTTACACCCTGTAATGCTCTGGCTAAGCAGCCAGTAGCTGTATAGCCTTAGAGCTCCTTGTTCTTTATTGAAAGGTTGTTTGCATATGGCCGCAAATTACCACGTGTCCTTAAACTTCACTCATGGCTGCCTATATGAGGCATTTAGGAAACAAACATCTGTTGAGAGCTTGCAGTATGTGAGACACTGAGCTAGACGCTAGAGTACAAAGACGAATAAAACGTGGCCCCTGAACTCAAGGAGTTTGTAATCTAGGTAGGAAGGCAGATGTGAAGGAATAATTGTTTCCCAGTGAGATAATAGTTTAACTGTGTAGAATCAGGAACAAAGAATCAGGGACTGTACATAGTCAAGAATCAGGAATAAAATTAAAAAGCAGAAATTAACCAGAAGAGGCTTATGAGTAACCATATTTGATGTCACTAAATTCATGTACTAGGAGCTTGTGTACTGTAGTGATAAGTTAGACTCTCAAATAGAGCCTCTTTGCTTTTGTTCTACAAACTGTATTTTTGTTTTTTTACGTTTTTATTTTTAGAGTGTAGTTGATTAACAATATTGTGTTAGTTTCAGGTGTACAGTAAAGTCATTCAATTATACATATACATGCATCTACTCTTTCCAAATTATTTTTGCATTTAGGTTGTTACATATTATGGAGCAGAGTTTTCTGTCCTATACAGTGGGTCCTTTTTGGTTATCCATTTAAAATATACTACTGTGTACATGTACATACTGTTTTAATTAGCGTGGTTCTCTCTTGTCTCAGACGTAGCAGGTAATAGCCAGTTAGAATGGTGGTAGTGGGAAGGGTATGGTGGTCATTAGATGTGGACACACTGATGGCAGTAATTAATAATATGCTGATATCTTGACAGTAGGCAGGAGAGAGGAAATTTATTAAAAGTAGACTCAATAACTCAGATTTTCTACAGACCATTTCTATAGTGGTATTCAATTCTATGAGAAAAGCGTGTTAGTCACTCAGCCATGTCCCACTCTTTTTGACCACATGGACTGTAGACCACCAGGCTCCTCTGTCCATGGAATTCTCCAGGCAAGAATACTGGAGTGGGTAGCCATTTCCTTCTCCAGGGGATCTTCCCAACCTACGGACTGAACCCAGTCTCCTTCATTGCTGGTGGATTCTTTACCATCTGAGCCAACAGGGAAGCCCCTGAATCATTTCGGGACCTTTAAAAAATACAAATAACGACTTTTTCTCAAGGAGATTCTAATATACAGCCTAAGTTGGGAAGCACTGTTCTACAGTTCAGTTATATTTATCTGGGAACATGGCATTGTGGTATAGGAAAAGAGGGTTGATTTTAGAGTTAATCAGCCCATCATTTTCTAGTTGAGTGATCTTAGACAGGTGTTGTACTCTGGTATCTCATTTCTTTAAATATAAAGTAGAGGTAAAAAATGCTTGCCTTGTCATTTGGATTAAAAAAGAAAAGCATCTAGGACTGCCTGGTGTGCACTGCGGATGTTAGGCTTATCAGTATTATTTGAAATAATCTTGATTTTTTTCTGTTCTCTGTTTTCTGCCTTGCAAATATACAGTGAAGGTAAATGAAGGTAAGGGGCAGCACTAACTCCATTTAAAATTTTTCTTCCAGAATTTGTTTTTTGTGGTGGCTGTTACTGTTAGGCACCAGTGAGCATTAGCTGATGATAAAATGATTAAGCAAATAACTAGGAATTGAGGGAAATACCCATCACTAAGTTCAATACCTTATAAAAAATTAGGACAAGGACTTGTAGTTGTGATTTTTATATCACATACATTTAATAGTCATTTTTTTTCTGATTTAAATTGTGAAAAATATTTTAGTTTGAATTTTTTCAAATTGTATTGAAAACTGTATTTTAATTTGAATTTTTTCAGTCATTGGTGGAACCTATCATATCACTTTGGTGATGATATGGCCCCAAATTTTAGAAGCATGAATGGGGGTTTTCCCTCAATATTAAAACCAAAGAATTGTTATATAAACGTGTATTCACATTGCTACTGAAGGAGAAAGCAGGTTTACCTGAGAACTAGAATTTAGAAAAAGGTAAATTTAGAGATTGATGAATGTCAGTAAGGTTTGAATCCAGAACCATTTTTTGATTTATGCTCCTAAAATAAACTTTATTTTTTAGACCAGTTTGAGGTTTACAGCTAAATTGAGCAGAATTGCAGAGATTTCTCATATACCCTTTGTCCTCCCCTGACATGCACAGCAAAGCTATCTTTAAGAATATTTTTTGTTAGATGTGTTTTAGTCAACTGTTTATCTAGCTTGTGCCATATACTGTGTGCTCCAACAACTTCATCAGACTTACTTTGTATTGTTCACCCATTTATTCATTCATTTATTCACTTACTTAACAAATACTGTCTGCACAGTTCCTTCTTTGCGCTTGTCACATTTTAGGTTTCATTGGCCATGTGTGGCTAGTAGCTATCCTATCAGACAGTTCAGATGGGAAATATTTCCTCCAGGTCAGAAAGTTCTGGAATGTGCTAGCCCTGGATGCTGGTAAATTGTTAAACTATATTACTAATTTTTAGTTTAAGGGATTCTTTTTACCATGTATATATTGTGCAAGACAAACAGTGAACTGTTGTATTCAGTACATTTCTTTTTCACCTTAATGTTCGATGATGTTCACTTTTTGGTAGGGCTTCCCAGGTGGCTAAAGAACCTGCCTGCCAAGCAGGAGACCCAGGTTCAATCCCTGGGTTGGGAAGATCCCCTGTAGAAGGAAATGGCAATCTACTCCAGTATTCTTGCCAGGAGAACTCCATGGACAGAGGAGCCTGGCAGGCTACAGTCCATAGAGTCATAAAAGAATTGGACATGACTTAACAACTAAGCATCACCACCAACAAAAACTTTGTCTGGCTTATTGTTCTGAAGAATGCCTGTGGTAGCTACTGAAAGGTGCCTTCATCTTCCTTTGCTACCTGGGAATAACTGAGTGAGAGCTTCTGTGTCAGTAATTGGCTCAATAGTGGCCTTCTTTAGGAGTTTTAATTCTGTTTAAAGTAAGTGAAAAGGAGCCATGACTTATGGTTAGAATAAAAATGATAAACAAATATACAGATGAAGTTAAGGGTTCTAATGTATAGTGGAGCAATTCAGAGATTTTGCTGGTGAAATGGAAGACATTTTTTTGCATTTATTCATTTGCTTGTCCTTAATGGTGTTCATAGTGTTTATAAGCAGAGCTTTAAATTATAAATGTTTCTGACTGCTCTGATTAATCTTGTTAGGAAGTAAGTAGTAACCTTACAAGATGCTTTTCTGGGCATGTAGTACTATCATCAGTCATGCACAGCTACTTTGGCTATAATGTCATTATATTTGGTTTTGAGCCTTGAACAGAGTTGGGATGATGACAATTCATCAAAGAGGTGGTAGCTCCATGCTAATGGGGGCCACTTTAGTGGACTTTTGGCATGTTACTGAGTTCTTTTTGAACTCTAGAAGTGGTATAATTTGTGTTGATTTTGTACACTAATGGCTTGGTCAGTTATTGCTCTAATGCTGTTAATGTTTTGAGGATAATGGCAGCAAAAAGCCAATTGTCTTCCAGTTCTACCTTGGGTGATGTATATGTGGGTATCTTTCTTTTCACTGACTCAGCAGTGACTGGAGGGAAATCATGCTTCTATTTGGGAAATCATCCCAAATAGAAGGGATTTGTGGGTTTGAGGCAGGGGTAAGTGCATGTGATGGTAAATTAGATGTCTCCTGGAACAGTGGATATGACGGATTCCAAAGCTTTTGGAGTTTTTCTCTTGGGCTTGAAGTCCTTTTTAGGGGTTGACTTAGTGCAGTGTCAGCAAAGCAGGAGGATTCAGCAATGCAAGTAATTAATCATGATGGCTAAGTCTAGGATTGCAAATCAGAAATGAAAATATCCAAGAAAGGACCAGTGATGCATCTTTGTTAGGAGCCTAGATGAGGAAGGGCTTCTAAGAAGCCTGAATAGATCATAAGAGGTCAGAATTCCAAAAAAAGATGATACTATTACTTCAAGCCAAAGGGAAGAATTTTTCTTCAGTTACTCATCTGTATGGAAGATGAGAAACAGAGACTTCTGCAGCCTGCAGCTACTGATTAGAGATTCAAGTGGAAAGTATAACATAAATGCCCTCTGGCCCTATCTTTCTCTCTTTTTTTTAAAATATAAATTTATTCATTTTAATTGGAGGTTAATTACTTTACAATATTGTGTTGGTTTTGCCATACATCGACATGAATCTGCCACAGGTATACATGTGTTCCCCATCCTGAACCCCCCTCCCTCCTCCCTCCCTGTACCATCCCTCTGAATCGTCTTAGTGCACCAGCCCCAAACATCCAGTATCATGCATCAAACCTGGATTGGCGATTCGTTTCATATATGATATTATACATGTTTCAATGCCATTCTCCCAAATCATCCCACCCTCTCCCTCTCCCACAGAGTCCAAAAGACTGTTCTATACATCTGTGTCTCTTTTGCTGTCTCGCATACGGGGTTATCATTACCATCTTTCTAAATTCCATATATATGCGTTAGTATACTGTATTGGTGTTTTTCTTTCTGGCTTACTTCACTCTATATAATAGGCTCCAGTTTCATCCACCTCATTAGAACTGATTCAAATGTATTCTTTTTAATGGCTGAGTAATACTCCATTGTGTATATATACCACAGCTTTCTTATCCATTCATCTGCTGATGGACATCTAGGTTGCTTCCATGTCCTGGCTATTATAAACAGTGCTGCGATGAACATTGGGGTACACGTGTCTCTTTCAATTCTGGTTTCCTTGGTGTGTATGCCCAGCAGTGGGATTGCTGGGTCCTAAGGCAGTTCTAGTTCCAGTTTTTTAAGGAATCTCCACACTGTTCTCCATAGTGGCTGTACTAGTTTGCATTCCCACCAACAGTGTAAGAGGGTTCCCTTTTCTCCATACCCTGTCCAGGATTTATTACTTACAGGCTTTTGGATCGCAGCCATTCTGACTGCCGTGAAATGGTACCTCACTGTGGTTTTGATTTGTATTTCTCTGATAATGAGTGATATTGAGCATCTTTTCATGTGTTTGTTAGCCATCTGTATGTCTTCTTTGGAGAAATGTCTATTTAGTTCTTTGGCCCATTTTTTTATTGGGTCGTTTATTTTTCTGGAATTGAGCTGCAGGAGTTGCTTGTATATTTTTGAGATTAGTTGTTTGTCAGTTGCTTCATTTGCTATTATTTTCTCCCATTCTGAAGACTGTCTTTTCACCTTGCTTATAGTTTCCTTTGTTGTGCAGAAGCTTTTAAGTTTAATTAGGTATATCGTAAAGTTGCAGGATATAAAATCAACACACAGAAACCCCTTGCATTCCTATACACTAATAATGAGAAAATAGAAAGAGAAATTAAGGAAACAATTCCATTCACCATTGCAACAAAAAGAATAAAATACTTAAGAATATATCTACCTGAAGAAACTAAAGACCTATATATAGACAACTATAAAACACTGGTGAAAGAAATCAAAGAAGACACTAATAGATGGAGAAATATACCATGTTCATGGATTGGAAAAATCAATATAGTAAAAATGAGTATACTATCCAAAGCAATTTATAGATTCAGTGCAATCCCTATCAAGCTACCGGCAGTATTTTTCACAGAGCTGGAACAAATAATTTCACAGTTTATATGGAAATACAAAAAACCTCGAATAGCCAAAGCAATCTTGAGAAAGAAGAATGGAACTGGAAGAATCAACCTGCCTGACTTCAGGCTCTACTACAAAGCCACAGTCATCAAGACAGTATGGTACTGGCACAAAGACAGAAATATAGATCAATAGAACAAAATAGAAAGCCCAGAGATAAATCCAAGCCTATGGACACCTTATCTTTGACAAAGGAGGCAAGAATATACAATGGATTAAAGACAATCTCTTTAACAAGTGGTGCTGGGAAAACTGGTCAACCACTTGTAAAAGAATGAAACTGGAACACTTTCTAACACCGTACACAAAAATAAACTCAAAATGGATTAAAGATATAAATGTAAGACCAGAAACTATAAAACTCCTAGAGGAGAACATAGGCAAAACACTCTCTGACATACGTCACAGCAGGATCCTCTGTGACCCACCTCCCAGAATATTGGAAATAAAAGCAAAAATAAACAAATGGGACCTAATTAAGCTATCTTTCTTTCTTGTATTGTAATGTCAGCTGACTTTTTTCTGCCAATGCACACATGGCAACTTTAAGAGAAAAGAAAGCAAAGTTGAGTTGTACCCAAATTAGAGTTTTAAGGTTTCTTATTGTGGCAGGAACCAAAGAGGATGACAGGATGCTTTGGAAAGCCACTGAAATTTTCTAAGAAAGAGACCAACTGATTTTGAGTATAGCTATACAAAGACTTAGGTGAATTGTTAACAGACCAGCAGCTTCATATTGTGAGCTCTAGGCCCAACCCAGTCAGTATTGATTGATACATATTGGAGAAATGTGAGGAACATTCTGACTGTATTGGGGCATGCAGTTAATGTACTCACTCTTGAGAAACTGAGAACCTAAATGGAGAGGTGGAGCAAACAAATACGAAAGAAATCTTAGGGCTCAGCCTGAAATGTAAGCAAACTGCTTAAAGAGAATAATGACACTCCAGGTCATTATGAATATTACAAGCATCGGCATTGTTGATTGGAGGCTTCTTAAGAACTGGAAAACCACGTCAGAGAAGGGAAAGGGGAAGGAATAGGAAGAAAAACAGACAGATGTTTGTTAGAAACAAGATTGTGTTCAAGTAGCGGCTCTCAAAGTAACCCTTGGAAGTCTCTGAGACCCTTTTAGGGGATCTATAAGGCCAAAACTATTTCAATAAAAATACTAACACATTTTGTGTTTAAAAAATTCATAACACAATTTATCATCTTGTTTTTAAATGTTAAGTATCTTCACATTGTTATGCAGCCAATCTCCAGAACTTTTTCATCTTGCAAATCTGAAACTCTATACTCATTAGACAACAACTCTAATTTTTTCCCTACCCCCAGCCCCTGTAACCACTATTCTATTTTCTGATTCTGTGAATTTGCTTATTTTTCATATTTTCATAAGTGGAATTATATAGTGTTTGTCTTTTGTGACTGACATATTTCACTTAGCCTGATGTCCTCAAGGTTCACCCCTGTTGTAGCACGTGACAGGATATCCTTTTTTTTTTAAGGCTAAATCATATTCCATTGTATGTATATAACACATGTTGTTTATTCATCTATCATGGACATCTAAGTTGCTTCTACCTTTTGGCTGTGGTGATAGTATTTGTTTTTTTCACTGAGTTAACATTTACACTGATGATACAAAAGCAGTGTTGGGTAAAACTGCTAGTGCTTTAGCACAAATCAAGATAGAGTGCCAAATTAAAGCAGTAATTATGGTGTCTTCACTGTTGCACAATTGCAATGGGAAGGAAAGTCAAGTTCCACTTAAGAATATCATTTTAATGTTCTGTGTGACAAAATGGGAAATATGCATTAAGCGCTTTGCTATATATGCAGGTTGTCTCAAGAAAAAGCACTTAGGCAGTTGTTTGAGTTGTGAGCTGAATACAGCCCTGCTTTTATCATACTATTTTTCACTTGAAAGAATAACTGTCAGAACAACTATGTATTTCGTAAGACATTTGCTTGAAAATGAATGAAGTAAAAACCTATCGCTTCACAGAAAATTACTATCAGTATTTATTGCCAATGATAAAATTTGAACTTCTAAGTGAAAAGTAGAAGTTTGGGATATTTGTTTCTGCCACTGTGAGTGTGCTTCCCAATATCTCAGAAGTTTTGCTTCCCAATTCTTCAAAGACTTTTTTGATAAAATTGGTGGTGACATTAATGAAAGTATGTGGTTTTTGGTAGAATGAAATATGTCAGTGTTAAGATTTGCATAGCTCAATGAACCAGTAGTCTTCAGTATATGATGTGACAACATCATGTGTGAATAAAAGCAATTTAAAGTGAAAGATAGACCAGTGCATTTTAATGTAACAGTATGAAAAGTTCTCAGAGTTTAGATTCCACATTGCCACCAACCTGTAAGAAACTCCACTTGTCAACTTTCAGTGTAGTGTCAAAGGAGAATATCCACAGTAATCTAAAAAGGCTGTTGAAGTACTATTCCCTTTTCAAGCAACATTATGTGAAGCTTGATTTTCCTCATATCTGTCAGCTCAGTTCATTCGCTCAGTCATGTCCGACTCTTTGCGACCCCATGGACTGCAGCATGCCAGGCTTCCCTGTTCATCACCAACTCCCGGAGCTTGTTCAAACTCATGTCCATCAAGTTGGTGATGCCATCCAACCATCTCATCCTCTGTCGTTCTTCACATGCTTCAGTCAAAACAACTTATTATAACAGGTTGAGTACAGAAGTAAATATGAGAATCTAGCTATCTTCTATTAATTCAGACACTGAAGAGATTTGCAAAACTCTAAAACACCACCACACTTCTGACTTTTTTGTTTTAGAAAATAGTTATTTTTCATAAAATTTGTTAATATGTATTGAATTTACTATTATGTCTAAATTAATAAATATTTTAAATGTTCTATTTTCTAACATGGTAAATGTAGATGGATGTAACCCATGTATGCAAAAGCTGTTTGGAGTTCACTAGTTTTAAGACTGTAAAAAGGAGTCCTGAGCCCACAAATTTTGAGAACCAATGTACTGGGAAAAGTTATTCATTAAGTAGGAGGGGACAGGATACAGAATCTTGTCAAAGAGAGATAGAAAGAGTGGTTTTCAGAGACGGAAAGCAGATAAAGATCTGTGAAGTAGAATTGCTGATGAGAAATGAAAAGTCATTTGGGGCATGGATTATCTTGCCTGTTTCTTTTCTGTCTGTGGCACCCAGATGTCTGCCTAACTTTCCTGTGATAGAAGTGACCTGTTAAGAGTTGTTTGGTGGATTGTGAGCCCATTGCAGCCCAGTAATTTGATTAGAATGGGCAAGTTTGTGGTGGAACGGAATCTTTAAGACTGTAAACTTTCTAGTGTGAAACAGATTTTTACCATCTGCTTCACTTACCACAACTCTCATATCCTATCCTATCCTATCCTATCCTATCTCATCTCCTTGACCCTATCCGATGCAATAATTTACAGGATTATGTGCATTTGTGCTAAGTTGCTTCAGTCATGTCCAACTCTTTGTGACCCTATGGAGTCAGACACAGCTGAAGCAACTTAGCACACAAGCTCAAATGTATGTTCCTCTCTTTTTAAAAAAAATGCATTTTGTGTTTTAGAATAGGAAAGGTACTCAGCCCTACTTTTTGATTTTAGAACTGTTTTTATATGGTCTTCTTTTCATCAAGGTTGCTTTCTGTCCAAAATAAGGAACTTTGTGTAGCAATGTGAAATCACCAGCAAACACAAACAAGATTGTTCTGGGGGAGGGGGCAGTATTACTTGGAAAAATTCACAGTATTCCTTTGAAGGTATTCATTCAATTATTAGCTCAATCTATAGTAATATTTATTCAAATTTCAAAGAATCTAGAAGACAAAATTTTAGTCTGCCTACCATGCATTGTATAATAGCACCAAGAAAGAGCTCTCCTTTTTTTGAGTAATGAGCTAAAAGCCATTCTCGCTGGTCTCCTCTTCAGATGAAACCTTTGAAAGAAGTCATCAGTGATGTTTGTAGTTTTCAGGCCCTCACACTCTGAGGAAACTTTAATATTTATTTAATTTTTAAACTTTAATATTTATTGAAGTCTCACCACTCAGAAGAAGGATTTTACCAGCTTTTAGCCTTCTTTTCTTTCTGAACTTTTCAGCCCTTTCCCCCAGAGCATCTTCTGCTAGTTCTCCCTATCCTTACCATGTAACAGTGAGAGCAGGGATAGTGGCACAGCACCTATCTGTTAGCACTGCAGCTGCGGACTGCTTAATACCCATTGCCTCTCTGAGGGTAGAGACTCCCAACTACCCTGATTTCCCAGACGAGAAAATTACCTGAGAGAAGTTAAGTAATTTCCTGACGGTCTCAAAGCATAGAAAGTGCTAGAGCTGAGACTCAAACTTTGGGGTTTCGATGGTAGCATCTTTACTTGTTCCATCTTCCTGCTGTCAGGCATCATTCTGCCATATTCTTCATGTTTATATAAAGAAAGTATAGATAAACAGAAATGAAATTAGGATTGCCTTAGTTATCTAGTGTGCATAGCAAACCACCCTTAGTGGCTCAGTATTTATTCAGGCCTAGAAACCCTTTGCTGCTGCTGCTGCTGCTGCGTCGCTTCAGTCGTGTCCGACTCTGTGCGACCCCATAGACGGCAGCCCACCGGGCTCCCCCATCCCTGGGATTCTCTAGGCAAGAACACTGGAGTGGGTTGCCATTTCCTTCTCCAATGCATAAAAGTGAAAAGTGAAAGTGAAGTCGCTCAGTCGTGTCCGACTCTTAGCGACCCCATGGACTGCAGCCCACCAGGCTCCTCCGTCCATGGGATTTTCCAGGCAAGAGTACTGGAGTGGGGTGCCATTGCCTTCTCCAAGAAACCCTTTAATGCTTAGTAGAAGATTTGCTACCATGGCCAGTTTCAGAACTACTCCCAAACTTCTAGTTATGTAATTTCAGTGTAAACCAGCTGTTGCGTCATGTATGTCAGTAAATATGGTCAATATTATTTCATTCCTTTGTTAGGATGTGTAGTCCCATGTGCTTGGCACATGTAGCCACTTAATGAAGACTCGTGAACAGAAGAATTAAGTGGTGGTGCTATTCGCTTAACACTAGTTCCTCTTTCTGCCTGGCTTAGGTATTTGGCTCGAGTAGGAGATCTTGAAGCTACTGACACTGAAGACCCAGATCTGAATTATGGACTTGTTGTGGACTGTGGCAGCAGTGGCTCTCGGATTTTTGTTTATTTCTGGCCAAGACATAATGGGAATCCTCATGACTTACTGGACATCAAACAGATGAGAGACCGAAACAGCCAACCAGTGGTTAAAAAAATCAAGCCAGGTACTAAATGGAATTTAAATCATTGTTGATCTCTTTTATCTGCTGCAGAAATGAGAGGAGAGAAGAGAAGAGGGAGAAAGCAAGCTACCCTTTTCTTCTGGAGATTCTGGATAATAGGAGGGATTCATTGTTGCCCTACTGTTATGAAATAAATAAATGATTAGGACCTAGACAGAACCTTATGGGATATCAGTCTTCTGAGTCTCTGTGATCTGCTCTTTAATGAAAGTATTTTATCTTATTTAAGGAATCTCTGCAATGGCAGACACTCCAGAACATGCCAGCGATTACCTTCGTCCTCTGCTGAGCTTTGCTGCTGCTCACGTGCCTGTGAGGAAGCACAAGGAGACCCCCCTTTACATCCTCTGCACGGCAGGCATGAGGCTTCTTCCCGAGAGGTGAGACACAGGAGGGTGGGTGGCACGAGAGTTGAAAGTGCGGTTTCATGCATTATTCTCTGTGGTTCCTGATCTGAAGACGGGATGTGGGTACATCACACAGAGTTGGCAGGTGGCACTAAAAGACTTCCTGCTCAAAATACAGCAGAGCCAACCTACAACCCGTTATTTCACCATCGCTTACCACACATCCATGGCATTTGCTTCTTTGGGATCAATATCTATTTGAGATGGCTGTAATGATTTTTAGTTTTGATTAGGGTTAGGAGCAGCAGTGATGGTGATAACTTTGGATCATTATCTAGCACCTAGAAAGTGAAAGTGTTAGTCACTCAGTCATGTCCAACTCTTTGTGACGCCATGGACTGTAGCCCAGCAGGCTCCTCTGTCCATGGGATTTCCTAGGCAAGAATACTGGAGTGGGTTGCCATTTCCTTTTCCAGGGGATTTTCCTGACCTGGGGTTTGAACATGGGTCTCCTGCACTGCAGGCTAATTCTTCACTAGGCAGATTCTTCACCGTCTGAGGCACCAGGGAAGCCCAGAGGGGAAGCATAATTTCACAAGGGTGGTAGGAAGGTCACCTGAGGGACTGGGTACCTGGGGCCTAGTAGGAGGGCTCTGGTAAGATTTGAGTTTTCTCTGTAACTTTGCCTGGCTTCCTGGTGACAGCTGGTGCTGCCTGCAAGCTTGGTCTCCATGGCTTGAGACCAGGTTTTTCATCACTTGTCAGGTAAGTTTTTTCCATATGACCTTGGCAGTTTAGCCTGGCATTTTTGTCACCTAATCCTAGAGGAGGAGGAAAAGGAAGAGGCAGTGGCTATGCTTAGGTCTCATCCCTCCTTGTTTGTGATTTCTCCCCTTTGACACCTCGCTGACCCCTGTACACTTACTATGGTCTTGGGGTAGGTAGGAATGAGCCCCCTTAACTTGAGCATCCATCCTTCTGGAATGTCCACAGTCTCATAGTCATCAGTATTTTTTATTAGCTTAAATATTTTTCCTTGATAATTAGGAGTTCCCTTTGCACAGAACTTCATTTTGTTTGTTTGGCCAACACCAGTGAAAACCTCTGTCATGTGTATAGGGCCCCATTCAGCTTGTGCCAGACAGGCCACACAGTACAACCTGCGCCAGTGCGTCTTTCAGTGCACTGCTTTCCTGCTGCTCAGGTGCAGACTTACTGGTTTCCTCTCTGGTTTACTGTTGAGAAGCCATTTGTCATCCTTCAAGGCCTTCTAGCTCCTTATTTTCACAAACATTTTGGTTTTAATTTTTTTGTTGTTTGTACTTATTTTTAAAACTGAAATTTATGATGTAGAACTTTACATCATTAAATTTTAAAAGCAAAACAAAAAAGTCATTATTCTACTGTCTTATCAAAACTGTTTCATTTTGTTTTATTCCTTTCTATCTGTACATCTATATGTAACTTCTACAAAATCGTTCTCATACTACACATGCAGTTTAGAATTTTTGTTTTTGACGAAAGTAATACATCATTCTTCCCAGGTGATTTTCCAGGTGGCTCAGTGGTAAAGAACTCACCTGCCAATGCAGGAGATGTGGGTTTGATTCCTGGGTTGGGGAAGTCCCCTGGAGGAGGACATGGCAACCCACTGCAGTATTCTTGCCTGGGAATTCCCATAGACAGAGGAGCCTGGCAGTCCATGGGCTTGCAAAAGAATTGGATACAACTGAGCGACTAAACACCACCGCCACCACTGTCATTCAGAATTTTGCAAACCCTTGGGAGAGTGTGGATGACACACGTGGTGCCATATCATGGGTTCCGTGAATGGACTGAGGTCTCACAAACCAGGAAGGAGGTTGGCGGGCCAGAGGAAAAGCTGACTCAGAGGTCAGAAAGGCAGAGCCAACCAACAGGGCAAAGATTTGGCCACATTTTGTGAGCAAAGTGGAGCAAAGGAGAGGATTGCCCCATCTGCTGGCACTGCCCATCCTTTCCTCAGTCAGAGAAGTTTCTATTTAAACAAAACCACCCCATTAGCTCCACCCCATTTGTCTAAGATGTTCTCTGTCATCATGGAGCTCTGAATATTAATATTTATTTTATCTTAAGAATTTGTAAAGAACTTGCCTTTAACTTCTTTTTTGATCACCTCTTTTAATAATACCTAGATCTATCCTGGGCTTATGAAACCTCTAAGGAAGCTATAGTTGTTGACATAAGTGTAACAATCCCTGCGAGAACCTGTTTTATATAATTAATACTTTGTTACTTATTTGTATTTGTGAGAAATATTCAAAATGGGGGTGGATCACCTGTACTGTATTTTGGATTTTTTAGCAGGATGTTTTATTTCTTTGCCAAAGGCCTAAACTAATAGAATTTATTCTACTGCCTTTTTATTTTGTAATAGAAATAGCTTTAAAGAACTACAAAGTGATATTATAAGAAAATTGTAAAGTGATAAGAAAAAAACTTAATTATGGGAAATTTCAAATATATATAGAAGTAGAGGGAACAGTGTAGCGACTCCCCATTTACTTCCCACCCAGCCTGAGCAATTGTCAACATTTTGCCATAGACATTTTTTTTTTTAAATAAAGAAGCAGTATTGAATTTTAGAAAACCAATGTTCCATCCTATCCGGTGAAATACATGAAGAGTGTTTTGTTTATTAACATAAATTGGGATAATATTATATATACTGTTTTCTAACCTATTGGAACTCGAAATCTTTTCATGTCAATACAGGTAGATAGAAATTGACCTCATTTCTTTTAACATCTGTATGCTATAACATTGTATGAATATACCATAAATTACTTAGCCAGTCACTACTGATGTACATACGGTTAGATTATTTCCAGTTCTTCACTGTTACAAGTAATGCTGCAGTATTTTTCTCCTTTGTATTCTTGTCTGATGACTTTACTGCAATAGCTGTCTTACAATACAGTAATTAGGTCAAAGGTTTAAACACATTAACAAATTTGATACATAGTCCCAGATCACCCTTTAGAAAGATTCTACCAGTAATGTACATTTCAAACAGCAGAGTGTGTTGGTGCCCGTTCTTCAACATCATCACCAGACCAGCAAGCCTTTGGATATTTGGGTGTTCTTTGGTATCGTCTTTGGGTATGCTTACTGAAGCATATTCAGTAAGAATGGCAAAAATAGCACTTCTTGTTCCCTCTATGAAGTTTTTATCTTTAAAATTTATTGTATATAACAATGAGCTTTTTAGAAACTATACTTGACATTATCTTGGGAAGTTATTACTTTAAATATAATTTTCACTTTCAAGGGCTAATAACATTCTTTACCAAGTCATGTTGACAACCAGTATAACCAGCAGAATATTTCTGTAATGAGTAATTTTTAAAATCCAAGATAATTACTCTTATTTTCAACCAGCATTGTCTCTAGATTCATATTACTACTTCTAGCTTTGTTTCTTTGCTTGTCCTTACCTGATCATACTAATAACATAAAACTTTAGAGGACAGAATGGCCTTGTAGATACTAAGCTTCAAGCATCATCCCCAAATTATGACCTTTGGATTTTGATCCTGCTCTGGCTTTTCCAAATGATAAGAATTTTATGAAGATAAAATCAACCCTTGAAATATGGAAAAGGAAATTTAAGAGTTTATGTAAAGCATCATATAAAAACTTGTGGGCCAAAGTCTTCTTCCTGTGTGGTGATGTGTTTCTGTGTTGTGTAAGATCTGAGGATGAGAGTGTGTTCCTCAATTTAGCAGCCTCCTTTCATGGTGGTTAGGAATAGTGTAATTACGTTTATTTTATAGATTATGAAACTGTGCTCCAGTTTCCTGCAGCTTATCCATACTTAGCCTGTGAGAGGCATAGAACCATAGTCTTATCTTTTAATACTTTTTGAATTGTAGCATTATATGAAAGAGAAGTATTACTGTTACCATATTGCCTTTTAAGAGGGAGGCTATGCTTTTGAGTAATTTTAAGACTTTGAAATTGAAGGGGGTACCAAACCGAAGCAAGGATCAAGTGGCTTGGGTTGGTGAACAGTGGGGTCTAATAAGGCTAAGTAGAAGGTCAAGTCGAGGCTGTTTGTGAGAAGAGGGTTTAACCATTAACTCTTAGGGCTTTTTTTTTTTTTTTTTTTTTTTTGGTTCTTTCTTGCAGGAAGCAGTTGGCTATCTTGGCTGATCTAGTGAAAGATTTACCTCTGGAGTTTGACTTCCTCTTTTCTCAGTCTCAGGCAGAAGTGATCTCTGGAAAGCAAGAAGGTACTGGGCCTTGAGCAGTGAAAGCTTGCGCTTAGGGTTTGTAGCTTTGGGGGGGGAGTTGCATGCGTGGTGTCATGTTGCCCAAATGTGCCCTCTATGATGAATTATATTTCCGTTTCTTGAAAAACAGAAAATTGTTTGTCTTCTAGTTGCAGTTCACATTGAGGAACAGATTCACCTTTTTCAATCTCAGTTTTACATTTTTCAGTCCTAAAATTCCCATTAGGTTTTACTCCGTTTTTTTGCTGAGACTCTTTCTATTCACTGGAAGACTGCTCTTATGTCCTGGCTGTATAGCTGCCTTGGGGCTTCCCTGGTGGCTCAGACAGTAAAGAGTCCGCCTGCAGTGCAGGAAACCCAGGTTCAATCCCTGGGTTGGGAAGATCCCCTGGAGAAGGAAATGCCAACCCTCTCTAGTATTCTTGCCTGGAGAATCCCGTAGACAGAGAGGAACCTGGTAGGCTACAGTCCCAACGGTCGCAAAAAGTCAGACACAATAGAGTGACTGAACATTTTTCATAGCTGCCTTATTTGATAATTCCAACACCTGTGTCATCTCAGGGTTGGCATTTTTTCCCTTATGGGTTGAGATTTTCCTAGTTCTTTGTCAAGTCGTTTTATATGGTATCCTAGATATTTTGAGTATTACATTGTTAGACCGTGGGTTTTGTTTCAGTCATAAAGGGAATGTTAATTTTTTTGTCTTAGCAGACTGGTTAGGTTCAGGCCTGAACTTCTGACCTGCTTTCTGTGGACGGTGATTCTTTTGATTCTGGCACTGAGATTAGGATTTGTCCTGTGTGTGTGCCAGCCAGTGACCAATCTGCACCTAGGCACAGCCCATACAAATGGATTGACTAGCCAGTAGGCCAGTTCTCAGAACCTGTGATATGTTGTTTAGAGTCAGATCACGTATGTGAGCCCACGAATTCCTACACCACCTCATTCCCAACTCTCCACTATCTCCCCAAGACTGTCTGGGAGATAGCCCTGCAGCTCGCTTTCGTGGTCCTTCGGTAGGAAGTCAGGGGTTTAATTTGCCCAGTGTGCCATGCATTTCCCATGACTGCATCTGTATCCAGGGCTACATGGTAGAGGACAGAGGGAGAAAAGTGAGCAATAGGACTTTGCCTCAACTCTTGAGGCCATGGCTCCTCTGGCCAGAAAGGGCTCATACTCCTCAGAGATGGGCATCTGCCTAGCCTCTCCCTGCGCTGACGCAGGACTGCCTGGGGTAGCAGAGAACCACCTTTTTCAGAAAGCAAGGGACTCCCCCCGGCCCTCCCTTCTGAACCTTTGGAGTCCCCTTTTCTGGTGGTCCTTGGACCCCAAAACAGGGCCTTGTAGTTCTTTCTGTGCATATCTGGTTTTGTATTTCAAGCTGGTTTTCAGTCCAGGCCAGACAGTATCTGAGGGGGGAAAATGGGAAACTTGCTGCAATTTTGGTGGTACTTTAAAGTCTCATGTCTACCCCAGCGTGCCTTCTGTCATTTACTTTCAGAGTCCTCAGACAGCTGCTCTGTACATTCTGTCCAGAGTTTATACTTTATTCAGTGGGGGGACAGGGCGAGTGTGGTTAATTAATTCTGTCTTGCCCAGAGCTAAAACTCCCAAGATTTACATCTTTTATTTATTTTTACACATTAATTCCTATTCATTATAGGAAATTTAGAAAATGCAAATAATTTTAAAAGGGAAAAACATCACCAGATAAAAAATTTTAAATTCATACACTAAGAGTATGGAATAAAATACTATGATCACTTTTTTTCCAGGAAAAGGGGGAAAGAGCAGCTGTGGAGAGGTGTACACATGCTATTACAGTAGAGAATTAAGCAAGGGCTTTTATGTTTCTTACTTAGGGGTTTATGCATGGATTGGAATCAACTTTGTTTTGGGAAGATTCGACCATGAAGATGGTGAGTGATACTGTCTTCTTAAGACAGTTCTAAGGGCTGAAGATTTATGTCATAACCAATCACTAGCATGTAAGTGCTAATTCTGATTTCTTTTTTCCTTCTTTTTTCAAAACTTAACATGCTTCTTTTATTGCTTTTTAACTTTCCTCATTTATTTCAGTCCCAATTTGCTTTCTTTTATTGCTTTTTAACTTACCTCATTTATTTCAGAAGCTGATGCTGAGGCTCCCCAGGAATTGGTGACAGGACGCAGAAGGACAGTAGGGATACTGGATATGGGAGGAGCCTCTCTCCAAATTGCTTATGAAGTTCCTGCCTCAACTTCTGTCCTTTCTCCACAAGAGGTATTTTACTTTTTGGGGAAATTCAGTTGCTAGGAATGCCCATCTTTGAGAAGGAAGGGCGCTATGTTTTGACTTAGACCGACTGTCCTAGGTCCATATATTGCTTCAGATCATTGCTGGCTTATGTAATCTTGGGTCAGTTACCTCTCTGAGCCTCAGTTTCCTTATGTGTAAAAAGAGAATAGTAGTTATCTATTTCATAAAGTTGTGAGTATGAAATAATACCACTTGTATAAAGTACTTAACAAGCTGCCCAACATGTAATAAAAGCTTAATACATTTTAGCTATTATAATTATACTACTTATCTGGAAGAGTTGCCTGAGGATTAAACATGATAATATAAATCCCAGAGTACAGTATTTGAAAAATACTTATTCATTAGATGTTATTCCCTTTCTTTTAGATGGAATTCCATCTTGTGCTTGTTATTCCTTGCCTTACTAGAATGTAAAGAATGCATTTTGAGGGAGAAGTTTTATCAGTCAGAAGAAAAAGAAATAAAACATTTTTCAGCACCTAGTATGTGCAAGATATAAGACATGTTACACTGCCCCCAAAGCTTGTGATCTATCAGTGGAGACAGCCTGTGATAACAGGCAGACCACGACAGTTCTATAATTTGATCTAAACTGGGGTTTCTCATCATTGGCACAGTTGGCATTTTGGGCTGAGTAAGTCTTTGTTGTGTCTGGTGCATTGTATGATATTTCACAGCATCCTTGGCCTCTATCAGATGTCATAATGCCCCTATATCCCCCACACTCTCAGTTTTGACAAGTAAAAGTGTCTTCAGACACTGCCAGTTGCCCCTGGCGGTACAAAATCACCTCTGGGTGAGCATCTTGGGTCTAAACAGAGAGCCACGGCAGTGTGGGCACTGACAGCGTGAACCACATTCACAAGGGCTTGAGTAGGTGCCTTCCATGCTGCCTTCATGGAAAGGAAGGTATTTACCTGGTCCTTGGATGATAGCAGCCCTTTGCATAGTGGAGGTTAAGGGAAGGCCATCTGTACGGAGGTGACAGTATGCACAAAAGCACAGAAAAAACAGCAAAGAGCCCAGAATGTCCAGGGAATTATGAATAGCCTGTTGTAGTATGGGGTTTTTAAGTGTGGTAACAGGGAATGCTGGGAAGTGATAAGATAAAGTTAAATCATGAGGAGTTTTGGGAGCCATGCTAGGGGATTTGGCTTTTTTATCTGTAGATAGTAAGGAACAAGCAAACTTTTTTGAGTAGGGCGGTCATACGGGTTTAAGTTTCATCATCTGTGTAATAATTAAACTCTCAAAGTCACCAGCTCTGAATTTCGTGACTATGTTAATCGTGTGACAAGGTTAGGGTCATTTTATGTCTTTGTTTAAAATAGCTCTATGAAGATGAAAGAATGCTATTAACACAAAATGTCTTAAAGAGTAGTCATAGCAAATGAAACCTGGTGTATTAGCAATGTCATACCTTTCTAGAAATCAAAACTAAAATTTCTTTTACATCATATCGCAGGAAGAAGCTGCGAAGATCTTGCTAGCTGAGTTCAACCTGGGCTGTGATGTGCAACACACTGAACACGTGTATAGGGTTTATGTCACGACCTTTCTGGGTTTTGGGGGCAACTTTGCCCGGCAGCGCTATGAAGATCTTGTATTGAATGAAACTCTTAACAAGAACAGGTATGCTTGACATGGGATCTGTTGATTCTGAAATAGAATGTTGGCAGGCTGCAGATATTTGGGAGGAATGGTTATATCCTACCAAGATATTAATAGATATGTCCTTGCTTCCTCCTTCCTTGCCACCCCTGCCAGTGGGGTAGCTTTGTGTTGTCGTTCAGTTGCTCATTTGTGCCCAGCTCTTTGCGACCCCATGGACTGCAGCACACCAGGCTTCCCTGTCCATCACTGTCTCTCGGAGCATGTCTATTAGTAGTCCCATTTGATCTTCATCGGAGTGCCTTCTAATCTTTGTCATTAGGACTTATTGCAGTGACTTCTTGCTATGCCCATCTTCAGACATGGCATCACAGGATAAGTGAGATCAATTAAGTCATTAATTTAAATTGTGTAGTATAACATAGCTTCCAGAAGTTTCTTCCACATGGAAGTGCTCAGAATCTGTTTGCCGAATTACAGTAGAGTTGCCTTTTACGTGGGACTTAAAGATTTCATAGCGTGCATAAAATATTCTCTAAGTCCAGAGTAGACACTTTTCCCTCCAGCATTGGACTGATCACTGATTCTTCATTTGTGTGCCAG
This sequence comes from Budorcas taxicolor, assembly GCF_023091745.1. NCBI lineage: Eukaryota > Metazoa > Chordata > Mammalia > Artiodactyla > Bovidae > Budorcas > Budorcas taxicolor. Next base: position 20,300,959 of record NC_068932.1, read on the forward strand.
ATGAAGTATTTAAACCATAGTATAATATAGTTGTGGGGTTTTTAGTATTTAAAAGTCTTTGTATCATCATGCCCATTAAAGGACAGCATAATAGAGAACAGAGTTCTTTTCCACCATGAAACTATTCACCCCCATTTGTTTAGCTGGAAACAATAGCTTGAAAAGGTACTGGTGTATCCCATTTGTAATCGTTTCTCTACAGCAATCAATTGTCTTATACAGGGAGTGTGTTAGACAAAATATTGTCTCAAGTCTTTTTTGTTTTTCTGAGTCTCAGCTCCTAAGAGTTCAGGGTGCTTTGGGAGAAGTCTGTTATTCGGATGATTGATGAATGCATTAAAATCAAGCAGCATGTTTGTGTTCTGAAGATACTCTTACGTATCCAGGCCTCCATACAAATGTTGCTTGGCCTAGAGCTCAGATGGCTCCCATTAGCACCGTGGTATCTGAAGAACAATTACGGTGGAAGTTTCACACCAATTTTGTTTTGGTCCTTCTGCATTAGCTCCTGTGCTTCCTTTTCCGTTTTCTTCCTTTGTTGTTTTGCTCCTCCTTTATATCTGCCTGCTGTTTTCTGCTGCTTCAGAACAGGCCTGCATCATCTTCTTCTCATGCGTCAGTTTTTTCTCATTATGTATCTAAGTTAGCTAATTCAGAAGACTGATTACTCATCTTGTGAAGCTGCAAATGTATAGAGAAACCTGTGCTTCCTACGATGTTAAAACTTAATGTTTCTCTCTTTTTGATAATTTTCTGAGCTTTCCTTATAGGTGGTGTCACATCCTCAAAACAGGCTCCGCTTGTTCCAAAGCATTTTGTTGTGTTGCCACATTCCGTCCTTCAGCCTTTACACGTGTGTGTGCATCTTCATCCACAGTTGTCTTAGGAATTGATGAATAGTTCATTGTATTTGGCAAACTACAGTTGTATTTGGTCTGCACTTAATTTCCACCTTTGGCCAGATCTGCATATTAATCTCTTATTGCTAGACAAGTACAGACTTGAAATAACCAGAGCTGTGTGATGGCCATTGTGGGAATCAAAACTTGGCCCTCCCTCCCCCGCAGAGCTGGGCATGTCCTGGGTCACTGTTGCCATCCATCACCACTGCACCACTGCCAGGGACTGTCCTCAGGACAGCCCTCAGCCCTTCCCACTTCACCTCCTCCCAGTTGTCTCTTGAAACATTAGAACTGAGATCAGCATGGTGAAATCTTTTCACTTTTAAGCGGCAAGTGGTAATGAAGCCCAGATGGAGAATAGCAGATTTGCATCTCCAGTTTCACTATATATTGGGAAATATGTGTGTTGACTAAAAGACTGAACAAAATCACTGCCATATTTCTCTTTCTTTTTCTAAATTGAATTTGCATAATTTAAAAGTTCGTGTGATGCAACTAAGTGATAATGCTCATCCTTGTGTTTAGGGCTGTCATGTAGAAGAATAACAAGACCTCTGGGAAGCATCTTCGAGGAAGCTGGGTGCAGTAGTGATGTGTTTTGTTTGTTTTTGTTATTGTGACAGGTTGCTGGGCCACAAGACAGGTCTGAGTCCCGACAATCCTTTTCTGGATCCCTGCCTACCTGTGGGACTCACAGATGTGGTGGAAAGGAACAGTCAGGTCCTGCATGTCCGAGGACGAGGGGACTGGGCGGCTTGTGGGGCCATGCTGAGCCCGCTGCTGGCTCGCTCCAACACCAGCCAGGCCTCACTGAACGGCATCTACCAGTCGCCCATTGACTTCAACAACAGCGAGTTCTATGGTTTCTCCGAGTTCTTTTACTGTACAGAGGATGTGTTGCGCATCGGTGGCCGCTACCATGGGCCAACATTTGCCAAGGCTGCTCAGGTACATTATTAATAATAAAATGACTCATGCTGGCAGCAGCCATTTATTGGATGCCTAACTTTGTACCAGACGCCGTGCAAATGGCTTTGCATGTGTGAGCTCACTGGCTTCTTGGCAGGAGCCCCTGTGAGCCCTTATTTTACAGATGAGGAGGTGAACTTAGAGAAGTAACCTGCTATGCTCTACTGCCTGCTAGTTAATTAATCTTAGGTCTCCATGAGT